>NC_044981.1:93156425-93504683 GCF_008728515.1 Papio anubis
TTGAAAAATAATTTAGATTAAAAACACAGAAGTCAAACGTTTGATTAAAATAATTATAAAATCTTAGTTCATGAGAAACTTTTTGGGAGCAAATTTATTGAGTAAATTAATTCTGACAGTCCTGTAGAATTTGGTTATTTCTGAGTTGACAAGGAGAAAAAACTCTGATATGCTAATAACATACTAGATTTAGGGTTGGAGAGACTTGTTTGTGTTCTACCAAGGATAGTGTGATAAGCTAAGTAAATTAATAATTTTGCACAATCAAGTTTCAAATGATCATTGAGTAATGGGTTAATGTCATTAATGAGTTTACCAAATATAATTTTATAGCAAATTAACATATTCCTGTAAATCATGACTCTACTTCTTGACATAAAAGATGCTTATAAATGGATGATATTAATTTCCATATGACATGCACAAAAGTTAACTATATTCTATTATTCTGAAAATGATTTCCCTAGTAGATTAGAGCAACTTACCTAAAATACAGTTGAACTTTAGCCACATTAGGGGCATGTTGCTTTTTAGTGTCTTTGTTTCTCATAAATACCTTAGTTTAAAAGTTAAAAACAAGCATATATGAAGCATAATTCAATACTTTTTTTAAAATTTAGGCTAAAAGCTATAATTATCCTTTTGCAGTAAAATGGAATATCTACAACACATAGGACTATAGCCACACTGGAAAAATATTATTTCTATTATCTTTATTTTTCATAAATATTTTAGTGTAAATGTTGAAATAATAAGCGTATATGAAACAGAATGGCATATTTTTAAACACAAGCTACAATTCCTAAGTATGCATGTGTCTATAAACTTTTCTCAGGTAAATATGCTAGCTAAATGCTAGTTTCCCGTAACTATTTTTATATTATTATTTTACTCATTAGACAGAAATAGGAAGTTTTTTACAAATCCAAGTATTTTAACCTGATAGCATCAAACTGCTGTGCACATAGTAGCATAGTAGGCATAGAAGAATCACATAATTGATTCATATTTGACATACTATTGGGGAGATAGCTGGTTTTTTTGTTTTACCTTTTTTTTTTTTTTTTTTTTTTTGACGCTCTGTCTCCAGGCTGGAGTGCAGTGGTGCCATCTCGGCTCACTGCAACCTCCCACTTCCTGGTTCAAGCGATTCTCCTGCCTCAGCTTCCCGAGTAGCTGGGGTTACAGGCATCTGCCACCATGCCCAGCTAGATAAGTGTTGAAAGAAAATTTTTGGTAAATGTTTTTCTGAAAGGCCAAACATTATTCTCTACTTCAAAGAACTATATATGTTTTAATCTCCTTTATTATATTTTGCATACTTTTAGAGTGGAAAACACATCTACTACACCATTGGTTCTCAGCCACCCTGAAATGAAGGTCAAAATAATTCTCAAGATTCTCACCAGACACTAGTTGCTTTAAAAAAGAAAGAGACCACAAGAATTAATAAGTATATCAATGTTATGCATTTAGGGGACATACACGTCTGCAACTCCATAGTTCATGTAATAGTGATAGTTTTGAAAAATTACAAGTGTTTTTTGAGTCCCAAAGAGGTAGAACTTTTGTGGATAATTGGTCTGAAATCATGGAATAAGAAGATATTAGGAGCTGATACGGCTTAAATTGGGTGCATAGCAACAGATGAGATTTTATAAGTAGATAAGTGGGGAGTTTTATATATATATAATATATCCATACATATAAAAGTATGTGTATATAACATAATGTATATACATGTGCATATAATATATGCAGACATATAGAGATTATACAAGACATAAATTATATATGTATGTATAGTTCATTTGTTTTTTTTTGTTCATGTTGTCGTGACATATTGCGTGTTGATTTTTGTGAGCTACATACTTTACACTTACCAATGAATTTCTAAGAAGTCAAATAGTATCCACATTGCTTTTTTCTAACTTGATTTTCTTCTACTTGTTTGGGACCCTAGTAATTATTTCTATGTCAGTTATTTCTATAGTGGACTAGTTATTTGGCCCACTGCATTATAATAGCTATCTTTGCAAACAAAAGCAACATCAGAATAAGCCTTCACAGGAATATAGAAAGATGAATATGTCTCTTCCTCCCTCATTCCCATCGTCCCTCTGTTCCTTACTCCCTCCCCCTTTCCCTCCCTCTCTTCTTCCCTTCCTTCCACCCCTACTTTCCTTTCTCCCTTTGTTCCTTCCATCCTTCCTTTATCTAGCTATCACATAGTTGTTGAAAACTGACCACATTCCAGGTATATGGTCCTAAGTTTGAAGAGAAAATAGGTTAGATACAGTGCATTCTTTAATAGAGCTTATAGTCTAGTTGAGGAGCACAAGCTTTAAAACAATTATTACTAAAGTGACGAATTTCACTAAAAGAGAAATCAAAATGATATGGGAGAAAAAAAAGGGCAAAAGCTACCTTGGTTTTTTGGATCAGGGAAGATTCCCCTAAGGTAATGACTATAAAACTGCATAGTGAAGAGTGAAGAGTGAAGAGTAATTATCTAGAAGGAAGAGGAAGGGAAGAGGCCCACAGGTAAAAAAGTAAAAATAGGCTGGGCGCGGTAGCTCACGCCTGTAATCCCAACACTTTGGGAGGCCGAGGTGGGTGGATCACGAGGTCAAGAGATCAAGATCATCCTGGCCAACATGGTGAAACCCCGTCTCTACTAAAAATACAAAAAATTAGCTGGGTGTGGTGACGCATGCCTGTAGTCCCAGCTACTCGGGAGGCTGAGGCAGGAAAACCGCTTGAACCTGGGAGGTGGAGGTTGCAGTGAGCTGAGATCACACCATTGAACTCCAGTCTGGCGACAGAGTGAGACTGACTCAAAAAAAAGCGGGGGGAGGGGTGGGGAATAAAATAAATCCAATATGCAAGAAGTGAAAGAGTAAAGGAAGAGAGTGAAAGAGGTAGGAAGAAGATGTTTCCTTAGAAAAATATACTTTCCTTTTATTCATCACATACTTGTTGAATGAGTGCCAAACAGTGTTCTGGGTGCTAGGAAATACACCAGTGAACAAACCAGACAAAATGTTTACTCTCGTGAAGTTTATATTCCTTTTTCTGTCAATAAATGTCAAAGCTTATGCACTTTTACCTGTCAATAAATGACGTACAAAGTGTTTTCTTACCTTCATACTTCATGAAGTATGAAGTTGTCTTTTAGGTGTTTTTGTTTAAAAGACCTATGATTATTTTAGATAACAGATATCTAAAATATTATCTTGTTTTGCTTATTTACTAATACTTAGTATATTTCTTCTTTTATTATATCTTATTGACTTGCATTTCCTGTTCCCAAATTCCCAAGAGAAAATTTTAGCCATGTGTAATATTTCAAGCATGAGTTTATATGACTCAAAATATATTACTTGCACCATAATTAATTTTATAACATAATTTTATAAAAAACAGAAATAGAAATATGAATGTATTTTTAATATTAAGCCGCATGGGGTACTCATTGTTAGAAATCTAGAAACAGCACTTTCATTGTAGTTAATATATGTTGTACTACTTAAACTTTTTTTTTTTAATTTTAAGCTTCATAATATGTGAGGGAAAGAGAACTAGGCTAGTAGTTGCTTGCATGACTAAAACTGGTGCAAAATTCAAGATAAGCTGATTGAAATCTTGTTGGTCTTCAGAAGTGTGGATGTTTCTTACTGTGACTAATTGCTTATGTGCACAGAAAAGGAAAAAAAATCCTAAAAACTACAGAGAAGAAGAATGAAGGAAGAATTTCCACAGTGAATATTATTTGTCCCAATAATTAGTTGTTATAGGAGACAGTGAAAAATCCCATTTGAGTGACTAAAGATAAAAGATTATTAAATTGCATATAAGTAAATTTGAGACAAAATTTGAGACACTGCAGGATATAAATAATAAAACAATAAAAATTATTAAATTAATTAATTTTTAGAACAAGTCATGAAACAGTTTGGAAAAATTTAAAAACAAAAATTTGAACTTATAAAGGATATTTATGATAACAGTAAAGTTTTGCTTTTCATGGTTGTTGATTTTTTTTTCTTTTTATCCTAAGAATAGGGCAGATGAGCAAAAGGGAACAAGAGTATGAAAAGGAAAGAAAGAAAAATTATATTGCGATATTATTAACACTTAAAATAGTAAAATCTCAATAAGTCATATCTTTATAAACCTATTAAAATGTAATAGGTATTTTTCTAACTGACATGGTTTGGAGACAGTCCTGCTAAAGGCATAGAGTTATACCAGAAAACCTATGAAATCTATAAAAGCAACACAGTTTCTCAACTCACTGGCTACTATAAATTGACGATGAAGTATACTTTCACCTTTGTAGCAATGCATACTTACATAAATTAATAACCTATTAATACTTGGAATTTTCCAAGGCAGTAAATAAAAGTTATCCTTTGAGAGCAGCATAATGGGAACATTATCAGTATTTAAGCGTATTTTTAACATCTGTGCTGGTGGGGAAGATAATAAATGTAGATGAACCTTTTAAAATCCAAACATGCCAATGTGTTTGTTTGTATAAAGTTGATCAATACAGAGAAGATGGCATTTCTTTCCTCTTATGGTCAATCTGATACCGTTATTTAAATATATTCAGTTTTTATAGGATAATTGTGAACATTAATTTGTATATAATTTCAGTAATTTGAATTCAATTGAAGAACATATTGCTATTTGGTTTAGCTTTTTGAAGTGTATGTGATTATGACCCGAAAGGCAGATTAATAGCAGGATTATGGTCTTATAGATCATACAATTCATTATGTTCTTACTGATCAATATCTGGCATCAGATACTACAACTTCACTGTATATGTTTCATTCATTTAGATGAGTAGATCTATATTTTTGTTACTTTACTGTGCTGCATATATCATGAGCAAAAGGCCTTTTTGATATCTTTAAAGCTATTATGCTTCTTATTGCTTTGCAACTTAAGGATCCTGTATTTGAAAGTTTGGACAAAGTCAATAACTTTCAGCCCATAGCTGTAAAGATAATTAAAAAATGACATTTTCTTATATTCAGCTATTATTTTCAATCTTTAGTTTTCTCAGCCTCTTTTCATTACATGGAAGTCCTACTAACCAAATGTCTTCATTCTTAATAATTGAGACACTTTACAGAAAGACACATTCTTAAGATTCAGCTTCTTGCTATATTCTGTGTATTGGGAACAATGAAAGCACTGGAGAGAAATGATTAGCTTTTAATCATAAAACAGTCCAAGGCTTTTGAGTCCGTGAAGTAATATTAAGGCACTTGAAAAAAAAAAAAAAGGCCTATGAATGATATGGTTGACTTTGTTTTGTTTCAATGTCTTAACTGATTAGGCCGTGTTAGAGATAATATTTAAATTTTGGAAAAATAAAAACAACAATTCCTAAATCCTCTGGACTCTTTCCCAGTCTGAGGAGCTCTTTGCACTGCTGCCAGATGCCACATTTTGCCATTGCTCAGCCAGTAGGTTCCTGTCTCTCCTTCCTCTATTAAGAAAATTATTGAAGCTGAGTATAGTAGCCTCTAATTCTTTATCTACCTCTGGATGGAAAACTCATTCATCTCTGGGATGATTCCAGTGAAGAATGAAATTACCACCACTCTCTCCCAAAAAAAAGCTGGTCTTCTTGGTATTCCAGAGGAAAAAATTCAAGCCCTCTGTTCAGAGACATGCTTGAAGAGCCAGTTAACTGGTATGCATAGGATACATCCTGTGACTCAGTCTACCAATGCCCATGGCTACGCTTAGACACTCCAGCTAAACTGGTGCATCATCTCTAAGACACTACATTAGTAAAGAACACATAGTATCCATGGTATTTGCACACGCAACGGCAAGATTGCTGATCAATGAAGCTCGTTTCCAATGCTGTAGGTTCTTGAGGAAATTGAGCATATAACCTCTGGGAGCACTGTTCATACTCCTTCTAAGTCCCTTCACACCTGGGGAGGAATTTTTCATAAACTTAGTATCCTTTGAATAACACTTCCTTGAAGATAGCAGGAGACACAATATTCAAATTGCTCTACAAATTAAACAACATTAGAGGAGTGATTATTTTTTAAATTATTTTTCTTCTAAAAGTGTTCACATAGAGTTCCTTCAAATGGTCTTACTGAATTATTATTTTATTTGATACATTATAAACATCTTTATAAAATATGTGCCATTACTTCCGTATACATGTGAAAAAATAAGCATTTTTGTGGTTGATTGAAACCATATTATGGCTATGTTAGAAAATAAAAGTAAAACTTCAAAATATTAATGCTGAAATAAAATTTTTTTAAAGCTGTATTTTATTTATTATGGCAACATGTTTGCATTCCTGCATTATTTCCTATCTATTATGAATCTATATATTTTTATTCTTTGTAAACACACTAAGTGATACAAGGTAATACTTACTGAGCTCTTACTATGTGTAAGATACGTATATAATTAATGCGCTGAATCCTTCACTTAATAAAGTGTAAGTGTTGACATTTAACAGATAAATTCACTGACACCTAAAGAGGTTAAGCAATTTCCTGAAGGTTAGACAGCTAAATAGTGGGAAGCCAATACTCAAAACTTCAAGATGTCTACTCTTGCCTAAGTGCTATTCTGCCTCCTGCTATATTTAATAAATTGTATCTCATCATTAGAGTTCAGTTCAATGTGTTCAGCATTGCCGAGCCTCTAACAAGTGCCTGACACACATGACCAAAAGAAACACAAAAGATTCAGGGTAGTGAATCATTCATTATGAAAATTCATTTCATAAAGTTTGAAAATTATTTAAAATTCTTAGTTTCTTGATAGAGCATTTGAATTACTAAATATTTAAGCTTTTCAGAATTTAGAAAACATCTATAGCTATTTTCTGTAACTTCTGTCCAAAGATTGGTTTGGTGGGTGTCTCTTGACTGGAATTTCATAAATTTCTAATTTGTGTCACTTGTTTATTGCCTTCGGTTGTTTGAACATTGTCTTATGGTACACCTCATGCCTTTTACATCATAAAACCTGTTAAGCCAAGGCCAAAGTCTATGGCTAGGGTACCTTTGGATTTTGAAACTATGTCTCTCATTTTCTCTAAGATAGTGACAAAATCTTCCATACTATAGGATTACCTCAAGTTATAATATTTTGTATGATGTTCTGAACCATTTCAGAAGAAGCATATGATACTTTTCATTATTTTTTTAATAAGATAAACTTTTGTAGTAAAATAATTTAAAATTTTACAACCTTTCTTCCACAATTATTTTTTTTCATGAACAATTTTGAGGTCTAAATTTTAAGGGTAACTGATTCCATCTGACTTACAGAAGTGAGTTAGAGATTGTCCTGTTATTAAGCTGATAGGTGAGTGAAAACAATGGAATCAAATATCAGGCAATAAAATATCATTTTTGTAGCCCGTAGCGTTAAATCTTTGATAACTGAAAGTCAGCTAGTTAATGTCACTAGAAATAATATTCCACAGGTATTTGAAATATATTATTGAGATATATGTCAGCCAGGGATATTTGTGTTATAAACATAATGCAGTTGATTGTCCCAGGGTGGAAGAGAAATCAGCACCTGGGAAAATGGGTTGTGTGAAATTAGAAAAGTGGTCAGAAGGAACCTGAGTCAAGTCAAATGAAGACAAGTCTTGGATGCATATGGAATAAAATTGTGAAAAGTGTTATCCTGTATGTCAACTCAGGTAAACTCAATACACCGTTATCAAAGGAAGACCAAATATTTAGGCAGGATATTCAGCAAATATTTCATCAATACTTTTCAACCTGTTATTGAATACATTTTGCAGCAATACTGATGATTATTGATCTATTTTGAGGTTGCTTTAATGATGATGATGAAACTTGTAGTGAGGGTACGCAGGAGAAATGGGAATGGGAGACTACTTTTTGAATTAGCTAACAGAAGAACAGGAATGGCCTAGCAATTATTTTCTAAAATAAAAGTGTACATTAGTCTTGACTTGGCCTTGGTAATAACGGTTATCAATGAAACAACAAACCCTGAAAGATTTCTGTAATGTTTGTGCATTTACCACATGATTTTTTTAATTAACAACAGATCATGTGGCATGACTGGTCTCTCCAGGACTTTAGGAGACAAGTTCTCAGCCAGATCTTTTTGCTCTTGTTGTTTAAAGATGTGGTAAATTTTTCTTCCTTCCCTTCTGGTATGTTTCACTACCGTGTGTGTGTGTGTGTGCTGATGGAGAATTTATCATATATGTCATTTACATCGTTGAAGTTATTGATTTCATTTCTGGAACACTTATCCAAAAGAAAACCACATTAGGCTATATTAATAAACGCAAATTTTTGCATTCTCTTACAACACCTTGAGGGTGACGTTTCCTTTTGATAATGACAAAATGCTGAATATTATTTTTAAAATCTTTGGAAGTGATAGAGATTTCTACCCGGGCCATCCAGAAATAAGGTGGCATTTGTGACAGTATTGATTGCACACCTCAGAGAAATCTGGAAATTCCATACTGTGTACCCTAGGAAACACATAGTACTTTGTACTTCGAACACTTCTCATGAACTGATTGTTCTAATCCAAAAGAATGCCCACTTTCAAATTGCAAATGAGTTTCCTTCTGTACATTAGCTTTTTGAAACATGTGAAATGCAGCAGACAAAGAATTCTTTTTATTTATTATTATTCATATTTAACTTGTTTTGGAATTGAATATACATAGCCACAAACAATAAAGAAAGCTTCCTTGCATAAATAACAATTTAACAGATACAAGGACATTTAAAATTTGGTAGGTCAGAAACATTTTAAAATGTGTTTCACAGAAAATTGCCTAAGAAAAGTCCACTTAGAAGTTCCAAAGAGTAAGTCCCAGGATGTAAATATATGGTACCTATTCAAACATGACCCACTTCCATTTGCTTGTTAAATATGAAGCCATTTCATTTTTCACAACCTCAAAATACCAATTTTGTGGAAATATTTTCCATATTTAACCTCACATATACCTATTCAAGATTTAGTACCCAATATATAACTGGTACAGTATTGAGGATTTTCTATTCATTGTTCCTTATGGTTCAAACACCATACAAGAAAAATGCCCTCCCATCTAACTTTATGCCTTCCTGGAAGCAAGGATGTGATCAAAGAAACAGCTACTTATTGGGGGGCGGAGCAAGATGGCCGAATAGGAACAGCTCCAGTCTCCAACTCCCAGCGCGAGCGACACAGAAGACTGGTGATTTCTGCATTTTCAACTGAGGTACTGGGTTCATCTCACTGGGGAGTGCCGGACGATCGGTGCTGGTCAGCTGCTGCAGCCCGACCAGCGAGAGCTGAAGCAGGGCGAGGCATCGCCTCACCTGGGAAGCGCAAGGGGGAAGGGAATCCCTTTTCCTAGCCAGGGGAACGGAGACACACAACACCTGGAAAATCGGGTAACTCCCACCCCAATATTGTGCTTTAAGCAAACAGGCACACCAGGAGATCATATCCCACACCTGGCCGGGAGGGTCCCACGCCCACGGAGCCTCCCTCATTGCTAGCACAGCAGTCTGCGATCTACCGGCAAGGCAGCAGCGAGGCTGGGGGAGGGGCGCCCGCCATTGCTGAGGCTTAAGTAGGTAAACAAAGCTGCTGGGAAGCTCGAACTGGGTGGAGCTCACAGCAGCTCAAGGAAACCTGCCTGTCTCTGTAGACTCCACCTCTGGGGACAGGGCACAGCTACACAACAACAACAACAACAAAAAAGCAGCAGAATCCTCTGCAGACGCAAACGACTCTGTCTGACAGCTTTGAAGAGAGCAGTGGATCTCCCAACACAGAGGTTGAGATCTGAGAAGGGACAGACTGCCTGCTCAAGTGGGTCCCTGACCCCTGAGTAGCCTAACTGGGAGACATCACCCACTAGGGGCAGTCTGACACCCCACACCTCACAGGGTGGAGTACACCCCTGAGAGGAAGCTTCCAAAGCAAGAATCAGACAGGTACACTCGCTGTTCAGAAATATTCTATCTTCTGCAGCCTCTGCTGCTGATACCCAGGCAAACAGGGTCTGGAGTGGACCTCAAGCAATCTCCAACAGACCTACAGCTGAGGGTCCTGACTGTTAGAAGGAAAACTATCAAACAGGAAGGACACCTACACCAAAACCCCATCAGTACATCACCATCATCAAAGACCAGAGGCAGATAAAACCACAAAGATGGGGAAAAAGCAGGGCAGAAAAGCTGAAAATTCAAAAAATAAGAGCACATCTCCCCCGGCAAAGGAGCGCAGCTCATCGCCAGCAACAGATCAAAGCTGGACGGAGAATGACTTTGACGAGATGAGAGAAGAAGGCTTCAGTCCATCAAATATCTCAGAGCTAAAGGAGGAATTACGTACCCAGCGCAAAGAAACTAAAAATCTTGAAAAAAAAGTGGAAGAATTGACGGCTAGACTAATTAATGCAGAGAAGGTCATAAACGAAATGAAAGAGATGAAAACCATGACACGAGAAATACGTGACAAATGCACAAGCTTCAGTAACCGACTCGATCAACTGGAAGAAAGAGTATCAGCGATTGAGGATCAAATGAATGAAATGAAGCGAGAAGAGAAACCAAAAGAAAAAAGAAGAAAAAGAAATGAACAAAGCCTGCAAGAAGTATGGGATTATGTAAAAAGACCAAATCTCCGTCTGATTGGGGTGCCTGAAAGTGAGGGGGAAAATGGAACCAAGTTGGAAAACACTCTTCAGGATATCATCCAGGAGAACTTCCTCAACCTCGTAGGGCAGGCCAACATTCAAATCCAGGAAATACAGAGAACGCCACAAAGATACACCTCGAGAAGAGCAACTCCAAGACACATAATTGCCAGATTCACCAAAGTTGAAATGAAGGAAAAAATCTTAAGGGCAGCCAGAGAGAAAGGTCGGGTTACCCACAAAGGGAAGCCCATCAGACTCACAGCAGATCTCTCGGCAGAAACTCTCCAAGCCAGAAGAGAGTGGGGGCCAATATTCAACATTCTGAAAGAAAAGAATTTTAAACCCAGAATTTCATATCCAGCTAAACTAAGTTTCATAAGTGAAGGAGAAATAAAATCCTTTACAGATAAGCAAATGCTTAGAGATTTTGTCACCACTAGGCCTGCCTTACAAGAGACCCTGAAGGAAGCACTCAACATGGAAAGGAACAACCGGTACCAGCCATTGCAAAAACATGCCAAAATGTAAAGACCATCGAGGCTAGGAAGAAACTGCATCAACTAACAAGCAAAATAACCAGTTAATATCATAATGGCAGGATCAAGTTCACACATAACAATCTTAACCTTAAATGTAAATGGACTAAATGCTCCAATGAAAAGACACAGACTGGCAAACTGGATAAAGAGTCAAGACCCATCAGTCTGCTGTATTCAGGAGACCCATCTCACACGCAGAGACATACATAGGCTCAAAATAAAGGGATGGGGGAAGATTTACCAAGCAAATGGAGAACAAAAAAAAACAGGGGTTGCAATCCTAGTCTCTGATAAAACAGACTTTAAACCATCAAAGATCAAAAGAGACAAAGAAGGCCATTACATAATGGTAAAGGGATCAATTCAACAGGAAGAGCTAACTATCCTAAATATATATGCACCCAATACAGGAGCACCCAGATTCATAAAGCAAGTCCTTAGAGACTTACAAAGAGACTTAGACTCCCATACAATAATAATGGGAGACTTCAACACTCCACTGTCAACATTAGACAGATCAACGAGACAGAAAGTTAACAAGGATATCCAGGAATTGAACTCATCTCTGCAGCAAGCAGACCTAATAGACATCTATAGAACTCTCCACCCCAAATCAACAGAATATACATTCTTCTCAGCACCACATCGTACTTACTCCAAAATTGACCATATAATTGGAAGTAAAGCACTCCTCAGCAAATGTACAAGAACAGAAATTATAACAAACTGTCTCTCAGACCACAGTGCAATCAAACTAGAACTCAGGACTAAGAAACTCAATCAAAACCGCTCAACTACATGGAAACTGAACAACCTGCTCCTGAATGACTACTGGGTACATAACGAAATGAAGGCAGAAATAAAGATGTTCTTTGAAACCAATGAGAACAAAGATACAACATACCAGAATCTCTGGGACACATTTAAAGCAGTGTGCAGAGGGAAATTTATAGCACTAAATGCCCACAAGAGAAAGCAGGAAAGATCAAAAATTGACACTCTAACATCGCAATTAAAAGAACTAGAGAAGCAAGAGCAAACACATTCCAAAGCTAGCAGAAGGCAAGAAATAACTAAGATCAGAGCAGAACTGAAGGAGATAGAGACACAAAAAACCCTCCAAAAAATCAATGAATCCAGGAGTTGGTTTTTTGAAAAGATCAACAAAATTGACAGACCTCTAGCAAGACTAATAAAGAAGAAAAGAGAGAAGAATCAAATCAACGCAATTAAAAATGATAAAGGGGATATCACCACCGACCCCACAGAAATACAAACTACCATCAGAGAATTCTATAAACACCTCTACGCAAATAAACTAGAAAACCTAGAAGAAATGGATAATTTCCTGGACACTTACACTCTTCCAAGACTAAACCAGGAAGAAGTTGAATCCCTGAATAGACCAATAGCAGGCTCTGAAATTGAGGCAATAATTAATAGCCTACCAACCAAAAAAAGTCCAGGACCAGATGGATTCACAGCTGAATTCTACCAGAGGTATAAGGAGGAGTTGGTACCATTCCTTCTGAAACTATTCCAATCAATAGAAAAAGAGGGAATCCTCCCTAACTCATTTTATGAGGCCAACATCATCCTGATACCAAAGCCTGGCAGAGACACAACAAAAAAAGAGAATTTTAGACCAATATCCCTGATGAACATCGATGCAAAAATCCTCAATAAAATACTGGCAAACCGGATTCAACAACACATCAAAAAGCTTATCCACCATGATCAAGTGGGCTTCATCCCTGGGATGCAAGGCTGGTTCAACATTCGCAAATCAATAAACATAATCCAGCATATAAACAGAACCAAAGACAAGAACCACATGATTATCTCAATAGATGCAGAAAAGGCTTTTGACAAAATTCAACAGCCCTTCATGCTAAAAACGCTCAATAAATTCGGTATTGATGGAACGTACCTCAAAATAATAAGAGCTATTTATGACAAACCCACAGCCAATATCATACTGAATGGGCAAAAACTGGAAAAATTCCCTTTGAAAACTGGCACAAGACAGGGATGCCCTCTCTCACCACTCCTATTCAACATAGTGTTGGAAGTTCTGGCTAGGGCAATTAGGCAAGAGAAAGAAATCAGGGGTATTCAGTTAGGAAAAGAAGAAGTCAAATTGTCCCTGTTTGCAGATGACATGATTGTATATTTAGAAAACTCCATTGTCTCAGCCCAAAATCTCCTTAAGCTGATAAGCAACTTCAGCAAAGTCTCAGGATACAAAATTAATGTGCAAAAATCACAAGCATTCTTATACACCAATAACAGACAAACACAGAGCCAAATCATGAATGAACTTCCATTCACAATTGCTTCAAAGAGAATCAAATACCTAGGAATCCAACTTACAAGGGATGTAAAGGACCTCTTCAAGGAGAACTACAAACCACTGCTCACTGAAATAAAAGAGGACACAAACAAATGGAAGAACATACCATGCTCATGGATAGGAAGAATCAATATCGTGAAAATGGCCATACTGCCCAAGGTAATTTATAGATTCAATGCCATCCCCATCAAGCTACCAATGAGTTTCTTCACAGAATTGGAAAAAACTGCTTTAAAGTTCATATGGAACCAAAAAAGAGCCCGCATCTCCAAGACAATCCTAAGTCAAAAGAACAAAGCTGGAGGCATCACGCTACCTGACTTCAAACTATACTACAAGGCTACAGTAACCAAAACAGCATGGTACTGGTACCAAAACAGAGATATAGACCAATGGAACAGAACAGAGTCCTCAGAAATAATACCACACATCTACAGCCATCTGATCTTTGACAAACCTGAGAGAAACAAGAAATGGAGAAAGGATTCCCTATTTAATAAATGGTGCTGGGAAAATTGGCTAGCCATAAGTAGAAAGCTGAAACTGGATCCTTTCCTTACTCCTTATACGAAAATTAATTCAAGATGGATTAGAGACTTAAATGTTAGACCTAATACCATAAAAATCCTAGAGGAAAACCTAGGTAGTACCATTCAGGACATAGGCATGGGCAAAGACTTCATGTCTAAAACACCAAAAGCAACGGCAGCAAAAGCTATAATTGACAAATGGGATCTCATTAAACTAAAGAGCTTCTGCACAGCAAAAGAAACTACCATCAGAGTGAACAGGCAACCTACAGAATGGGAGAAAATTTTTGCAATCTACTCATCTGACAAAGGGCTAATATCCAGAACCTACAAAGAACTCCAACAAATTTACAAGAAAAAAACAAACAACCCCATCAAAAAGTGGGCAAAGGATATGAACAGACATTTCTCAAAAGAGGACATTCATACAGCCAACAGACATATGAAAAAATGCTCATCATCACTGGCCATCAGAGAAATGCAAATCAAAACCACAATGAGATACCATCTCACACCAGTTAGAATGGCGATCATTAAAAAGTCAGGAAACAACAGGTGCTGGAGAGGATGTGGAGAAATAGGAACGCTTTTACACTGTTGGTGGGATTGTAAACTAGTTCAACCATTATGGAAAACAGTATGGCGATTCCTCAAGGATCTAGAACTAGATGTACCATATGACCCAGCCATCCCATTACTGGGGATATACCCAAAGGATTATAAATTATGCTGCTATAAAGACACATGCACACGTATGTTTATTGCAGCACTATTCACAATAGCAAAGACTTGGAATCAACCCAAATGTCCATCAGTGACAGATTGGATTAAGAAAATGTGGCACATATACACCATGGAATACTATGCAGCCATAAAAAAGGATGAGTTTGCGTCCTTTGTAGGGACATGGATGCAGCTGGAAACCATCATTCTTAGCAAACTATCACAAGAACAGAAAACCAAACACCGCATGTTCTCACTCATAGGTGGGAACTGAACAATGAGATCACTTGGACTCGGGAAGGGGAACATCACACACCGGGGCCTATCATGGGGAGGGGGGAGGGGGGAGGGATTGCATTGGGAGTTATACCTGATGTAAATGACGAGTTGATGGGTGCAGCAGACCAACATGGCACAAGTATACATATGTAACAAACCTGCACGTTATGCACATGTACCCTACAACTTAAAGTATAATAATAATAAATAAATTTAAAAAAGAAAAAAAAAATAAAAAATAAAAAATAAAATAAAATAAAATAAAAAAAAAAAAAAAAAAAAAAGAAACAGCTACTTATTTACCGGTAGTCTGAGGAAGGAAATGGAAGTACCAGCCAGCCGTCACTTCAGTTTCCAACTGAATCAAATTTTAGTCTGATAAAGCAAGATCCATATTGAAATTCTACCCGCAAGGAGAAATAGGAGTGTGAATTTTTGGCATTCATCCTGTTCGAGTATAAATTTTGGTCCAACAAATTAGAGTACAAGAAATTTTATATTCCTCTTTTGAACATCATAGTTAATCTATTTGAGCTCTTGGTGTCCTGGCCCAAAGTGGGATCATGAGGAGATCCTTGTCTTATTTGAGGTTGAATATACTGTGTAATGGATGGGCTATAATCTAAGCCAAGATTTTCTCCTTTTCCTTTCTTTGCTTGCCCTAGTAGGGCAATCAGCTCTTGGCAGATTCAGAAATGCTCTTCCAACATCTCATGTATTCCACTCAGTCTAGCTCCTCTCCAGAGGGATCTGCTCCTCTCCAGCTCTCAGCAAGCCTTCCAGCTTCTAAAAGTTTAAACCTTCCAGAATAAGACCTCATCCAGGACTCTAGATTCAGGGAGTAAAACGAGGTTCCAAAAGCTGAGAGGCCTAAGACATTAATTTCTTTTCCAGTTGTCTTACTCCTACTTCTCTTGGTGAGGACACTTTCTTCCATCAACAGAAACCAGGTTGTGTTTTTTTTTTTTCTTTTCCCCTAGTTTTGAAAACCTTTGCTTTTGCTCTTAACATACACGCTTTCTCAAAGAAAGCATTAATAGTTCAGGACATAGAATATGAAGCTGATCTACCTTTTTAGGATGGGGTAAACAAAAAGACATACAGCAATGACACAAAGTGTATATTTGCATGTTTCAGGTTATTATCCTGGTAACATTCAATGATTTGTTCATTCCCTAGATACTGAGAGATTATCTTCCACATGATGCTAAAAGCTAATGATTCAGTAGTGAAAAAGACAGAATTTTCCCAGGACTTATCATCTAGAAGTAGACTTATACAGTCTAAAAGATTGGCAATTGCATAAATAACTCCTGTGTTCTGTGAGAGCATGTAGCACCTGCTTTGTACCTATTCTCAAGATGTAATTCCCAACCCTGGAAACTGAAAAGAAACAATAAGGAAATATATTTTATTTCATCACTGCATAAATTGTATATTTTCCTTCACCGTTTACCCCAACTATCTACTTTCAGTAGAGAAAGTCATGTTAGGCCTCTTTTCCCTTTTGATTCAAACCATATCAACTAATTTTGCTACTGATTACATTAGAACTCCATGAAATGATCTTTTCAAAATATAAATATAAGATTAGTTGAAATTCCCGGAGAGCAATTGTGATAGAAGATGGCCAATTATTAGATTTCAGGTACTGTATATTATCCTGTACTTTTTACTTTCCAGTAATTTTATGAGAGGAAATATATAGTCACTGAAGAAAAATGTTCTTACAAATTTTCTTCTCATAATTTCTTTTAAACACTGTAAAAAATATTAAACAGAAGAAAATTATTTTTAATTTAGCTTATTGGTTGGTAATTAAGCTTTTTTCTAAAACTCCTTTAAACATCTTAAATAGATCATTTCTGCTCAGGCAAAGACTCCTGTAGCATCGAAAGAAATACTGTATTGCCAAGACAGAATACATGGTTTGTTTTTAGTCTTAAAACATAAAAATTGATAACGTATTTAAAATAAACCTCCTTGATAATAATTCTTCTTTGCAATCATTGCTTATCTAATAGTGATAATTGAGAATTCTACATTTTATTTGCTGTAGGGTGCTTTAGGGCTACTTTCCTGTAACAGTGAAATCACCAACAAGCATTCAGAGAGCTCCTACTGGGTATAGCACCTCTTTGGAGCTGAGGTTTGAAAAAGAATCAGACATTTTTCAGTATGCTCAATTGATTCAAGAATGAGAAAGTTTATAAACGTTTTAATGAATGAGAGAGGATTTACATTTAATTTTAGGTCAAACCAGAAAGATGACAATGGATGTGGTGATATTTTTGTTACTACTTTGAGAGAAAAACTCCTGATGGTGCTGATGTCCAATGAAATGAGACTGGGTTCTGGAAGAATTTGGTAAGTAGGTAAGTGAGGTTTTGCAGGCTTAGATTACTGAGTTATTGAGTCAATGCTATTTCTTTATTAAGACTGCTAAAAGAGTGGGAGAATTTAGGCCAGTTCTTTCACATAGACGTCTTAGCTTGATAAAAAGTGAAATTATTGTTTTCAGCTTCATAAATTAGACACATTGAAGAGTTTCCACCTCTGCAACTTTACTGTGAGGAATGCAATGACAGATTTTGTGCTGTGTTTGCCTATGAGATGATTTCCTTGAAGTCCCATAATGAGTTGTTTTTGGCAGGATTAATGAGCATTATAATGGTAAATGGATATTTGCAGCTCCGTTGTGTTCCATCACGGAGTAACATGGGGTTTCTGGTCCCTTGGAGGCCATAATTGGTGGCATTAATGCACTTTTTAATTACACTTCTTGAAAAAAAATGATTTGGAACCAAAACAAAAGCTAAGTGATCATCTCTCTGCTGTTTCACATAGTATAAACAGAAGACTGTTGCTATCTCTGATATCTATAATTGGAGTCATACTCTCTAGACACTACATATGCAGTACATTTTGATGATAATATTTGTTTAGAAACTGCTTATTTGCCTTTGTTTTTGCTCATTCTTATATGCTGAAATAAACTTTTATTATATGCATATATAAAATACACATATGTAATACAGATCTAAATTATACATGAATAAGAAATGCACGTGGTATTATAAAAATATACATATTATAAATGTAAGTGATGGTAAACAGAATATAGTAGGCTCATCTCTAATATTTAGACCCCTTCATTTGTTTCCCAATCTTACTGTGAGTGTTGAGCATATAAGTGTACTTTATCCCTAAATCTCTATGAATGAACTAAATTGCATTATGTCATTTCTCTTTTTCTATTTTCACACATACCTGTGAAAAATTACTAATAGTTACTGCTTCAGCATATCTAATCTTTGCAGTATTATGTTTGTTTGTGGTCTGTAGTGGCAAACCCAATATTTATCTATACATAGTATATATCTTTATATAGTATTTGCAAAGTATACTATGGAGAGAAAAGATACAAAGTTATATAAATATATAAAGAGCAAAATACTTTGAATTTTTAAAAATCCACACTATCAGCCACTTATTCCTAATCTACTTATAAATTTCCTCAGCTGTATTGGTTACAAGTATATTTCCTTCTATCCACAATACACCTATTCCTTAACTTTTCTGAATTTTTAAATAAATCACAGGGTGAAATATTAGACTGCGGGTAATTGAGTGGTTAGGGGGATATATGAGCTGCTGAGGTTAACTGATTATGTTACCACTTTCATACCAATTCTTGCTGAAACAAGTCACTATGGAGCCGATTGCTTGTTTTTCATAGTCTTTTATAAAGATATCCTTGGTATCTGGGTTATCCTTGAGTAACAGTACATGGGAGATAAATGCATTTGGATCAGTGGCAAACAACTGTATCTGTGAAAAAATGTGCAAAAAACTAGATGATGTGGAATTGCTCCTACATTGACTTCCGAGGTTTGGTGAGACAGACAACCTCACATCTTAGAATTGCCAGCTTTTGTGAAAAGAAAGCTGCCTTTCTCAATGACATGTCTTTGACACTTACGATCTATGTCATTTTTACTCTTTCCATCAGGTGAATTCTT
Organism: Papio anubis; assembly: GCF_008728515.1. Taxonomy (NCBI): domain Eukaryota; kingdom Metazoa; phylum Chordata; class Mammalia; order Primates; family Cercopithecidae; genus Papio; species Papio anubis. The sequence goes on from NC_044981.1 coordinate 93,175,580, forward strand.
CATTGATAGGCTCAAATGTCTGGTTTCAGGACTTTCTGCAGCCCTATAGCAGTTCCTTTTTCTCTTTGTAAGGAAATCAAATAAATAAATAAATAAATAAATAAATGGCCGAAAAGTAGGCAAAAAAAATTCCCTTTCTGGTATTTATAAATAGAGATTTCAGAATTAGGTAGTGTGGAGCAGTCTACAATGGCTGCAGATTTTTAACATTGCCTACCAGAGAACAGGGTACCTAGCCCTGGTTTTATGCAACTCCATTCTCCTCGTGTTTGTGATGATTGAGTGTGCTGAACTTGCTTTGTTTTTTCTTTAGAAGAGTGATGATAGTGATTAATTCAGTTGATGCATCATTGTCCCATCCCCACCACTTTAGTAGTTTCCACAAAATGTCTTAAAATAACGGCATTTATATATGTGAGAATTCTGTGTGCTTTTGCATATTATCATTCTATCTATATATGATGCTGGTCTTGTCAGCCATGCCATCTAAAAATACTGAGGAAAAAAAGAAACCAAAATGCATATCAAAATTGAATTTTTAAGTGGGTGTCTAACACCAGATATCTATGTGTCTATACATATAGATGGAGAGATATACACACATATACATATAAATATAATTTTAAAATTCATCTAGAGTGCATTAGCAGAGAATATTTTGTCCTCATTAACTTTTTGTGGTTTTAAGTGATTTCACATAATTTGCATAGCATCATCTCTCAGTTTCATAATTCAATAACAATAAAAAGTAATCATTGCTAAGTTCTCTTGAGTTTACTCTGTGCCAAGCACTTTGACATTAATTTTCTACCTCACACAGTCCTTTGGGGTAAATACTAATATTTTTTTTCAGGTTATGGATTAAAAATAAACTAACCACGCACACCTGAAGTTTAGACAGTTTGTGCTACTTCCCTAAGGTTACACATGCCTTAGCAGAGCAGGGACAGGAGCTGGCGCTCTGTGACTCCAGTCACACATATATAACTTCTAATACACATAGTTCACTTAACCTCTAAAATGCCCATGGGAAGAGATAGAAATGATAGCAAAACAGTAACAAACCCTTGGAGATATTTTTAGTGGCACTGTTCCGTTACAAAAAGGAAAGACACTAACAGGATCTTAAAAAGTGTATTACTTAAATGGATCTTAGAGACTACCTAATACATTAGGTTCACTTTCCAAGTGAAGAAATAAATTATTGAGTTGAAATGGGGTAAGAAGCCAGGACAAGGTTGTAGCCCTCCTTTTAATAGGCTCAGTCCACTGGTGCAGTCCTAGTAGGCCCAAACCCCCTTCCTTGTGTAGAGATTTTAATGATGTTCATTTCTAAAGACCACTGTGCGTAGAGCAAGGTAGACGTTATGAATGTTAGACTTTGGAGCTGAGCAAATTTGAAGTCTAAATTTAGCCTTCCTATTTATTAGCTGCTTGGCTATGGGTAAACGGATTCATAGTGTTTGTGCTTCAGTTTATTTACTTTTAAAATCGAAAGATTATTCCTCATAAGGATGTTGTAAAAGTTAAATAATGCATTTGAAGCACTTAGCTACCAACAGTAAGCATTCAACTAAAGTTTACATTATTGGGCTGGATGCAGTGGCTGATGCCTGTAATCCCAGCACTTTGGGAGGCTGAGATGGGCGAATTTCTTTAGGCCAGAGGTTCAAGACCAACTTTGCCAACGTGGCGAAACCTCATCTCTGCAAAAAACACACAAAAAAATAGCCAGGCATGGTGGCACACGTCTGTAATCCCAGCTACTCAGATGCTGAGGCACAAGAATCACTTGAACCCAGGAAGCAGAGGTTGCAGTGAGCCGAGACTGGGCCACTGCCCTCCAGCCTGGGCGACAGAATGAGGTGTTGTTTCCAAAAACAAAATCAAAAACAAAAATTTACATTATTGTTAAGCACAAGTGCAACCTTCGTTTGGGGTGGGTATTACACAATAGTTATCATGGTTCAGCTACAGCTTGTTTCTAAAAGACACTCTTAAACAGATGTTTGAAAATGAAGGTGAAATCACTTCTTTCTCAACAAACATGATTATCCTACTACAAATGGTGAAGTTTCAAAGTTTAAATTTTGAGGATTGTTAATATCAGCAGCGTGGTTCCCAAATGCCTCAATACCTTAATGAAGCCTGTGGCTGCTTTGTTGTCAGATGTCGCTTTTGGAAACATTTTAATTGATAGTGAATTTTGAAAAAATAGGAAACATATTTACACATAATTTATCATAGATGAATAAAGTCATAGGCTTCTAAACAGAATTGATAGGAATTTGAGTTTGAATTGCAGCTCTTCCACTTGTTTGGCCTCAGGCAAGTGCTTACTTGGACTGAATCACAGTTGCACCAGCTGTAAAAATGAAAAAATAACCTATACCTTGCAGGAATGTTGTGACTATTAATAATAATATATGCAAAGGGCCTAGGATAAGGCCTGGGACTTAGTAGGCACATAATAAATGGTAACTATTAATGTTGTTAATATTTCTTGTCCAAGGCATGTGTAAATCTTTCATATAAGGTTAATCTGTCACTCATAATTTCAATGTGCAAATAATGTACCTGTATCTTATAATTTAAATGTGTTATCCTAAAATTTTAAAAAATATAGTCATAAAACCCATATACTATTTGGTGAAATACAAAGATAATTGTTACATTTTAAATTTCATTATTTTGTAGACTAGTATTCAGCATTCACTGTGTTTTTTTTAGAAAGAAGGGGAAATTATTTTCAAGGAAGTTAATTATTCTTTCTTAAAAAAATGTATATACTTTTAACTTTTTCCAGGTGAAATACAGGGTGCAGTTAAATGTACCTAGAAAATTAATGACTGAAAAAATGAGCAAAATATTTTTAAATAAAGACAATTTGTTTAATTGATAGAGGAGTATTTTAAAAGTTAAGCTGTAGAGTTTTATTTCTATTTATTCCTACTTAAAATATCTTAAAAGATTGATCTACTTAATATTATATTCTCTGTTAAGTATATTTAATTTTAAAAGATCAAATTTTAGCATTATCCAATTACTCATACAAGATTGGTTTATATATAACTTATTATCAAGAAATGCTTGAGAGAAAATGATATTCTATATTTTATTATACATTTAGACTATGTGACTAGAAAAAAAATGTGCATTTTGGCTGATAACGTCAAATTAGCTCCTGATATTGTATAGTAAATTTTAAAATAATGAATTTTAGGAGCTAAAATTTTATTTCCCTACAGCCATTTAAAACATCATATTTTAAGACATATTAACTTAAAAATAGTAATTACATCATACTATTGGAAAGATCTATGTAAGTGTAATGAATATGACCATGGTTTTATATTTTAGTGGAAGAAGTTGCATACTATTAAATCTCTGAGTCTCTAAATTAAAAAAACAAAACCACTAAGTAGTATTTTGAATATCATGGGTCAAATATATTAAAATAAACTAATTGAATAATGTTTTTTCATTACATCTATTTGAAGTTCTCAAAAACCTTAAATTTTATATACCAGAATACATTTAAAAAGTAAAGCCTGAGTAGTTTTGAGGAATAATCTGAGATCAAAAGTAGAATTTTGTCTTGGGGCTTCATGTCCATGTTGGGAATATAAATGTTATATTGCAGTTTATAAGATATAGAACATGATCAAAGTTATTTTCTTGCTCTCCAAGGGAATGATGGCCTTGAGCATAAGGCCAAACACATCCTGCATAAAGGAAACTTTTGAGTGAATGTTTGTTGAGTGATTATTGAATATGTTTGTACCTAATTGACTGTGAGTAGATGTTATTTTACTATATAAAAAATGAATTGAGTCAATTTGGAACTTTTAGTGAACAATTATAGAAATTAAGATAATCTTTTGCTTGTGTTTGATGTATGTTTCCCAAATCAATATTCATATTCTGACACTCTGGGTAAATTCTACTTTATCCCTTTGGTTTTTATAGCTATCTGATTTTTAAAGCCCTTTTAAAAACATAGATAGATAGATAGATAGATAGATAGATAGATAGATGGATGTATAGAGAGAGATAGGTAAATTTAATTGATATATTTTAGACCCTTGCTACCTTTGAAAAGACTTCTCTCTGAAGGATAAGGTCAGAATATATTTGCTAAAGAATCTGTGTGAAAAGTATTCTCAGAGATTATCCTTTGGGAATCTCAGTTCAAAGAGGATGGGAAAAGGGTATAAGAACCCACTTAAGATACTGTGTGTGAGGCTAAGGCTATTTTCTAGATATTATATCAATGACTATGATATGTTTCGGCTGTGTCCCCACCCAAATCTCATCTTGAATTGTGTTCCCATAATCCCCACGTGTTGTGGGAGGGACCCAGTGGGAGGTAATTTAGTCATGGGGGCAGTTACCCTCATGCTGTTCTTGTGATAGTGAGTTCTCACGAGATCTCGTGGTTTTATAAGGGGCTTCCCCGCTTTTGCTTGGCATTTTTCTTTGCTGCTGCCATGTGAAGAAGGACATGTTTGCTTTCCTTTTCACCATAATGTAAGTTTCCTGAGGCCTTCCCAGCTATGATGAACTGTGAGTGAATTAAACCTCTTTCGTTTATAAATTACCCAGTCTCAGGTATGTCTTTATTAGCAGCATGAAAATGGACTAATGAAGACTGAAATGTCTTTTCTTTTAATAACATTGTTTTATTCTGGCTAACTAGATCAGTTTTCTCCTTCCTCTATAAGCATTCAGACACTCAAGAGAAAGGAAACATTTCTCAGTCTCTCAGAGAGTTTAGGTTACTTTTATCCCCTAAGAAAAGCCTATCCACTTTCATCTTTTCTTTGTGGTAAGATACTTTTTATACTTTCTATTCTGTATTAAAAAAAAAAAAAAAAAAAAAAAAAAAAAAAACACCAGTGTACTTCATTTGTCATTTGTATTTTTCATTTTGTTCATGCATTCTCATGATTTTTCAGTTTATTTATTGTTTCTTTTTAAAATTTTTATTTTAGGTTCAAGGGTATATGTTCAGGCTTTTTATATAGATAAACTGTGTGTCACAGGGGTTTGGTGTGTAGATAATTTTGTTGCCCGAGTAATAAACACAATACTTGAAAGGTATTTTTTCCTATCCTCTCCCTCCTCCCAGCCTTCACCCTCAAGCACATTCCAGTGTCTGTTGTTCTCCTCTTTGTGTCCATGTGTTCTCGTTGGTTAGCGCTTACTTCCAAGTAAGAACATGCGGTATTTGGCTTTCTATTCCTTAGTTTGCTTAGGATAATGCCTTCCAGGTCTACCCACGTTTCTGCAAAGGACATGATCTTGTTCTTTTTTAATGGTTAAATAGTATTTCATCGTGTATATGTATCACATTTTCTTTATCCAGTAACTGTTGATGGGCATTTAGGTTGATTCCACTCTTCAAGGTATTATCCTCTTCTCCCTCCACTCTGTTAGGGAAGTTGGGTTATAGCAGATCAAATCAAGAGTAATATGGCTGGGCACAGTGGCTCATGCCTCTAATGCCAGTACTTTGGGAACTCAGGCTGGAAGATTGCTTGGGGCCAGGAGTTTGAGACTAGCCTGGCCAACACAGTGAGAACCTGTCTCTATAAAAAATTAAAAACATTAGCTGGGCATAATGGTGTTCACCTGTTCCAGCTACTCAGAAGATTGAGGCAAGAAAATCGCTTCAGCCCAAGAGGTTGAGCCATAATCATGTTACTGTACTCCAGCCTAGGCAACGAAGCAAAATCCTATAGGAAAACAAACAAACAAACAAACAAACAAAACGAGAGAGAAGGAGAATAATCTGAATAATCTGCTTTTTCTTCTCAGCACTTGATTACTATTCAGAGCTCTAGTATATGGGAAATAATCAGTTATCTGATAAGGTTTATAAATCAAAGCTTAAATTTTTAAAAATGGGTTTATGTAGTGGATAAACAGATCTGACACCATCTATTAACTAATGGCCATATTTATGAATCAATTAAGTTAAACATAACCAACAGTGTGTGGTATAGGTGCTAATTCCTTCCTTTAAACTCTCCTTATACAATGAATTATGCTTGGATTTCTTAATAGACTTCTTCTAGCGATTTTCCCACCTACAATAGAGGAAATGTATGGGTGACTTTTTTTCTGTGTTCCATTTTTAGCAATTCAAGGCCTTTGCTGTTTTCATTGCTAGATCTTCGCCTTTTTTCACTTTTTCCTACACACTTTCTCCTTCTGGCAATGGCACACTAAATGGGCTGCTCTCCATCACTTTCTCTCTTAGAGGCCACTGTCTCTGGGCTCCTTTTGTGTCTTGCTTTTCTTGTGGCTGCTGCATGCTCTTGCTCTGTGTTTCCCATTTCTTTACTCCAGCTTGTGTGCTCTGTGGCTGACTGTACTTTAAGGAGGCTTATTTACTTAAAATCCCACCACGCCCAACCAGTCACCTAAGCCACTGATTTTGCTAGTTGCATTTTTCATACCCTCTGCCTGATTGGGCCATTTTATTTTCTTTTGAATGTTGCCATTAACCACTATTTTGAAAGGAAGAGGCTGACTTTCCAGGATAGTGTCACCATTAAGATAGAAATGAAAATTTATTTTTTGTAGGATTCTGTCATTTTTCTCCCCTTAATAAGACTAGATGACACCCAAAGCCCCTAGATGTAGTCAAAAGGAATATTTGTTCCTAGGGTTATAGATGCTGACCAAAGAGACTTTATTTAAGCCCTGTGGATTAGGGGGCAGTAATGTGACTTGCTGTGCACCCCCAGTTAGAGACTGTCTAGTATAAAATCCGAGATTTTTCTAGGCACTAAAAATTTCAGCATCTGGTGGTGCTACATGTGGCTGCTATAAACTTGATTAATGGAGACAGAAGACTGCAGTATGAGTGCTTGCTTTATGCTTTAGTGTTCTTCCCCAGAATGATTGTCATATCAAGCAACAGTTCTCTAACCTTCCAATTATGACAAAATTATTATTTTATGAAAAATTTTCCATTCCAATGTAGCATTTCTCTCCTTTTTCTTTTTTTGAATATATTCCTCACTTTTTCATTTTTTTGTGTAAGTAAAACAAATAAAAAAGATACAAACAAACGTAAACAAGTGGGGATAAAATCACCTTTAACTTCCATGCAAATGTATCCTCCAAAAAAATTCATTCAGTAAATATTGACTGCCCCCTATTTGACAAATATTATTCCTGATATAAAATAAAAAATATTGACAAGATTTCAATATTTTGGTAATAATGATAATGTCTTAGATGAAATGAAATAGACAACACACAAGAAAATAAATGCATTAATAAGATACCATGGTGATGGAATGAGACAATGGCATAGATGTAATGAAGGAGTGCTAATTTAGATTCAGTAGTCAGGGAATATTCACTGCAGAGATATTAGAGCTGACATCCAAATGACAAAAATCAGGCATAAGAAAGGCCTGGCGGCACCAGGTTTGGTGCAAAGACCCAAAGGTGAGAATGAGCTTGGAGATTTTAAGGAACATAAAGAAAGTTAGGGTGTCTAGAGCAGTTTGGGAGTTGTGTGGGGTATGAGAGAGCCACAAACATGATGGATAACTTAGATAATGGTAGAGTTTGGATTTTATTCCAAATGGTAAAGAAAAGCATTGGGGGGTTTAGGAAGGGGAGTAACAACAACTGATTTAGGTTTTAAAAAGAGTATTCTGAATGCTATAGGAACTATGGACTGCAGAGGTTATGATTGTGAGTGGAAATAAAAATGGCTATTAGGAATTTACTGTAGCAATGTAATGAGGGGCAATGGAAATTTGAACTATAGAAGTAGCCATGGAAGTGAGAACTAGACAGATTCTGGACACGTTTTTGGGCTAGAGACAACAGATTTTGTTAATTGGTTGTCTATGGGGAACAGTGATGAGTAGTGAAAGAAGGGAAACATCAGATATGATTCCTAGAAGTTTGGCTTAACCCACTAGGTGGAGAGTCGTACTGTTTTGTCAGATAGGGAAGCATAAGTAAGAACTACTTTACTTTACTTTTTTTTTTTTTTTTTTTTTGAGACGGAGTCTCACTGTGTCTCCAAGGCAGGAGTGTGGTGATGCGATCTTGGCTCAATGCAGCTTCTGCCTCCCGGGTTAAAGTGATTCCCCTGCCTCAGCCTCCCGAGTAGCTGGCATTACAGGCATGCGCCACCACGCCCAGCAAATTTGGCATTTTTAGTAGAGACAGGGTTTCTCCATGTTGGCCAGTCTGGTCTCCAACTCCTGACCTCAGGTGATCCACCCACCTTGGCCTCCCAAAGTGCTGGGATTACAGGTGTGAACCACCACCCCTGGCCAGTAAGACCTACTATTAATAAAATAAGCATTGGATATTCAAGTTTAGCATTCAATGGCAAAGCCTGTGATATACATGTAAAACTGGAAATTAATGGCATATAAAGGATATTTAATGTTTAAATTGTTAAAAGGGGAGGGAACAGAGATTATGCCAAGCAAGGAGCATACTTCTAGCCTCAAGCCTGCTAAGAATTATCTTTTAGTAAAATCAGTTTAAAAATAATTCATTTTGGAAGCATATGATAGGTATATCTTTAACTTTTTAAGGAACTGTCAAGCTGTTTTCCAAAGAGGGTATACCATTTTACACTCCTACTGGTAGTTTACGGGAGCTTCTAATTTATCTACATCCTTGCCAAGACTTTCTATAGCCATTTATATTAACTTTAGCCATTTCAATAGGTGGGATCACCTTGTGCTTTAAGTTTACTTTTCCCTAATGACTAATGATTTTGACCGTCTTCCTCTATGTCGTTATATACCACCTGTATGTCTTCTTTGGTAATGTGTTCAAATCTTTTACCTATTTATAATGGGCTTTTTTGTTTTTGTTTTCTTATTACTGGATTTTGAGAGTTCTTTATATGTTCTGGATAAAAGTCTCCTTTCATATATATGCTTAGCAAATATTTTCTCTCAGTCTGTGTCTTTTCGTTCTCTTAACAATATTGAAAGAAAAGATATTATGTTTATAGCAGTTTTCTTTGTAACAACTCATACTGGAAACAACACAAATGTTCATCAGCTGGTGAACATGTTTTTAAAAAGTGTGATATTTTCTTACAATGGAACACTAACTCAGCACTGACAAAAAGTGAACTATTGATATACACAAACACCATGGACTAATTTCAAAATATTAATCATTGTATTGAATGAAAGAAGCCAGACAAAAAAGACACACCATATGATTTCACTTATATAAAGTTATAGAAAGTACAGACTAAACTACAGTGACAGATATACATCAGTAGGGAAGAGAGAAATATGAGGGAGGGACAACAAAGGAGCACAAGAAAACTTTTAGATGTGATGAATGCACTTATTATTTTGATTATGGTGGTAGTTTCAAGGGTGTATGCATATGTAAAGTCTTATCAAATTCTACACTTCAAATGTGTTGTTTATTGTATGACAATCATACCTTAGTAAAAAAAATTAAGAGAATAGAAAATATTTTGTTTCTGATTTTAGTAGATACTATCATTGACACTATTGAAATAATCTAAAATACTTAGGATAGTATATATCTAACGATGGTTTACTTCTACAAAAATAGCTTAATTGTACTGGTATTGGGGGATCAAATATTTTAAGGTTTTTTTTTTTTTTTTTTTTTTTTTTTCCCATTTCTGGTTGTGTACCGGAGTTTCCCTATACACAATCATACATTCCCATGTATGAAGTATTGAACAATATGATAATAGAAGTCTTCTATAGAATGTAGTTTCTACACTGATCTATTTAATTGCTTACCAAAAATTCCATAAAAGAAAAATGGTTAATAGAAGGGGCAGGATAAAAAGGAAGAGACTACTTCGTAGTATCTAAATGAATAAGAGATGTCTCTTGACCTTAAGAATCTAAATATAAAAGATGAAAGACAAGAAAACTAACATTTATTCCCTTTTTATTCAGTCTGCCAGGAAGCTCGGAACCAAATTTTAAGGTCAGTCACAGAATATTTATTACTATGATGATGATGTTTACATTTTCATATTGTCCTCAGGCATTTTTTTTGCTAATTATATTCTTTGTTTTTATATAAGAAAGAGACAATCTACTAAAAATAAAGTGAAAAATATTGTAAGTGTCCCAATAGATACACAAAACCCCATTTATAAAAGAAAGAATTAAATGAGTTCTTATGGAAATTTCACTAAATGAATTTGTTCTATAGATTTACCTTGATTCCTTAAGATAAATCCTTATAGGTTGGTAAACTGATAAAGGTTGCTGACTTATTTAATGATCGCTGGTAAAGTATACAAATTATTACCAGATAAAGATAAAAAATATAAATTTCACCAAATCATATTAAATACCTACTGGTAAGAATTGCAAATGTTCACTTTGTCTATTTTATACCTAAGAAATTGAAGCTGAGTGCTTATCCTATACCAAACTAAATAGGTTGAACCACTTATAATTGTGATATTCAACCATTTTCAGGCTACAAAAACAGTGATTTCATGTGGTTCAGCCTAATATTAATTAGTGGTGAGCCAGGTCTCCTGATTTTCAGGTCTGTGATATTTCATCAAACCATGCTAGTATTTCACAGATTTCCTCACTATTAAAGTCAGAGAATCCACTAATGAATTCTGGCCTTGGGACCCTGAGGTTTCCTATTGTGGCTGACAGCAAAATAACCACAACAATTAAGCACATTGTTTTTGGGTAACTGCCTGAGCAGCTGTAGTAAAATACATTTCAGTAGAATGTATTTTTGAAAGTTTCTACTAGACATAAATAAATAGTAGTATTGAAACTGTTTACTGTCTTTCAAAATGCTGTCATTAATTCATAATTTAAAGCACCCCAATATTTGAAAGACAGATGTATAAATGTTTACAGATAGAATGTAAGAATGTATCCAATTCAACATGACTATACTAGCAGCCTTTAAATACAGCCTCAGTACATATAACAAAGTCAAGTATATACATGTTCTTCTCCTTCAGGGGAGGGGGCAATGTTATTGCACAAATTCAAGTTAAATTGACTGTGCATATCTTACACTGGATGGAGACTGAGTGACCTTCTCTCCTCAGGTAATGAAACCCATATAATTTTACTTTAGCCTCTGATAATAGGAGTTATCTTTTCTTCATATTAGCAGTATTGTTTATTTTATTCAGTGGACGTTGCAAATTTAGCATGTTTTAAACATACATATCAACCACAATAAAATAGTCCCTTGTATTCAAGTATGATTCTTTTCTATGTGGGACCCCAACTGAGTGGTGAATACCCATTAAAAATGTCCCTCTAAATGACTATAATGACAGGGGAGTTGAATAGTCCATGAAATTTTCTATTATTTTATTTTATGTGTATTTTCATTAATAATTTATTGATATAAAAGATAAGAATGTTTTACCTCCACAAATTTGTATCTGTAATTTGTTCTCAGAGCACAGACATATTGAAGATGCCACTCGGCAGTACTGATTGAATATTTATTTAAACAAATATCAGTATAACCCAACTAGCTGGAAAATCCATGAGTTTGGTTTTGATAGCAGAGCATTTCTCAACAATTTATGTCTGCATGCAAATTTTGGTGCTTTGGATATAGGCTAAAGTATTTGCTTTATATGTATTATTTTGTTTGAATACAAGAAAGCTGGTTTGATTTGTATGTTTCCCCCTTATAGAATTGTTCCAAGGCTCTGTCAGAGATCACGTAGAGTAATTTTTCCCATCAATCTTTGCTGTGCAGCCATGCACGAATGCAGTAGGAAAAAGGGGGCAGAAATCAAATCACTTAATTGCAGCATTTTTCATCTACATCTTTTGTTTTATGGTGGTAAAGGCCCCGGAGTAGCCTACTATGATTCATGGCTGTCACTGCTGCCGTTAGCAGTTCAATCCTTCATTCTAGGCATTTTGGTACTGAAAGTACCTACACAATTACTTTGATGAATATGACTTGTTTGTTTTTTCCCCATTTTTAGCAGAGAGTGGTTGTGCTTAATACAGACATTTAAATAAGATAGTATTCGTGCCTACTGCATCTGCATTGTATTTCAAAAGTTGTATGTCGAGTTTAACGATAATATTGCCATTGTCACCCAGGTATTTAAGTTTGCTGGGCTTACGGGCTTTTACCTCCTATTTTTATGTTTATATAATGGGAAGGCCTTAAAATAACCCCCTCTCTATATAAAAGGAATAACTCACCTTTAAAGATCTATGAGGCTGTGACAGATCCTCACCAAATCTCATTTAAAAAAAAAAAAGTCATTTCATGAGTGTGGCATTACAAAGCCAGCAAACTAGTCTGCCTCTGCATTTATGCCTAGTTGATCATAAAATAATAACATTTTTGGAAATATATGCATGCATCTTAGAAAGTGACTTACAGTATTTGCATATTTGGAGAAAATGTCAGTGATGTCAGCAGGGGTTCTGAGAGTAGCTAAATGAGCAAGCTTTTCAAAAATTGCTATTTTATCAACTCTGCACTGTCAGCATAAAATGCAACCTCTTTAAGAAAGAGACAAGAAAAAGGCAAGTGATTTAATTTCTTCATTAGCTTACTTGCAACTGAATTACTGATACACCTAGCAGCAGAGAGCTGTGTGCTATAAGCTTGAGGAAAATCATTTAACACCCCTTTCTGCCCTCATGACAAAATGTATTGAAGTGTTGAGACTCCACCCCCTTCTCCAAAAATGAAAGGAAATTAAAGTCCTCCAGATACTGAAGAAATGGCAATTTGTCACTACCTTCTCTACTCTGGTACTGTGGTTGAAGCTCACATTTTTTATTTAATAATCTTTCTAGTTCATTCTTTTCATTTCTTTGTTTACTTTTGGTGGCAAACTCTAAATATATGATTTGCATAATACTTCGTGCTTAATAAACATATATACAGCTTAAGGATAGAACATGTTGATTATTTCCCAGCAATGGTAACAGTGCTCATTGTATTAGTCAAACCAAATTAGTAAAACTGTTCACTAGATATTTGGAAAAAAAAAAAAAATCAGCTCGTATATAACAATGGATAAACCTTAGAACTAAAAAATCCAAATATATCCTTACAATGATGACAATTAAAATTAACCTGATTTCAAACCTCGAGTGCAATTACATTTTAAATTTACTAAATATGTACTCAGAGTGTGTTTACAGCTTGTTTCTTTGTCATGTCATAACATGGCCTACCTAAATTTCAAACCCAGGAAAGATAAAGATATTCTTCTCTTCAATAAAGTTCATATAGAAAAGTTACAGAATGTAAGAATTTTAATTTGTTCTATAAAGATTTATCTTTGGGAGCTCTTTTAATATCAAAGTGTTTCAACTTTAGGTCAAATGTTTCACATTTCATAATAATTTATCTCTGTGAAAAATGAATATTTAGATGTTATACTCTTTAGAAATGAAATAAAAAATATTTAAACTAAAATATTACATTATTAAAAAATTAATCATGAAAACAGAAAATTGCTTGTTAGAGTATTACAATGAACTTGTGTCCTAAACTTGGAGTCTAATTACTGACCAGTTGGGGATACAAGGATGCCAAGTGATTTTAGTGGAGATGGATAGCTTACATTTTAATAGTACTTTTAGCCAATATTTAAATTTTTTCCTAATAAGTATAAAGTCCCAAAAATGAGTATGTTAAGTATACTCCTTAGAAATAGGTAACGTGCTACTCTGCTCATACCTTCCTTCACAGAGAGAGCAAACCATCTGATCTTACGTTCTAGGCCTTAAAAGTAACTGAAAACAGTCTTCTTAAAAGAAACTTGGATTGTAATATATAAAGACTTAAGCATGAACAAAAACACAACTCTTAATTTCTAAAATTCTGGATGTACTTGCAATAAAATTGTAAAGACTGAAGGAGGGGTCAAAGAGAGAACAATTTGTTGACTTCTCTGCTGGACAACTCAGAGATGCAGAGGTAAAGAGTGAAATTGTTTCCAGGTTAGATTCAGTGCACCCTGTTCCTAAGTCTTGGTGAAGGGCTTGTGCCACCAGATGCCTTATTTGAGCCTTCCCCAAAGCAGGTGCTCTGAAATAAATCGCAAGGTCAAATTAGGTTATTGGATGGTAGTTGTCTCAGATTGGGTTATTTAAAATCATACTAAGGCGGAGGTGGGAGATCAACACTGCTGAAAGGCACAGGGAGGAAGCAATCCTATTGGGCAGAGGAAATTGAATGGCAGCACGTGCTTGGGACAAAGCATCAGCAAACCTGGAGCAGTGTACAGCAGCAAGGCTGCTTGTGAAAGGGTTGTACATTGGGTCAGAATGCTGAGGCCTCTGGCTCAGACAACAGATGGGAGCTGCCCTGGAGCTGAAAGCTGGGGCTGAGTGCTGGATGCACTTCCTGCGGCTGGGCAGCACACACTCCCTTATAGGGGGATCTTGAGGTAGGCATCTCAGTGCCTTCCACAGTAGTTAATAAAATTAAACACATTTTTTCCTAGCAAACTTTGTAGAGCCTTCGATATGTATTAGAATATTAATCCATTGTGAAACTTCAAGAGAGGTTGTATTGTACAATGTTATCAAAAGTGTTTGACCTCAGAATCTCTATATTTTTTACTAAGTATCTCACAGAACTAGTGTTCTGTGGATCCTACTTTGGTATCCTCTTCTCTTGTTTGTAGCTTCTGATTGCCACATTTTCTAAATTTTTCTTCTTTTTTCCTTCTTCCTCCTTCTCCTCCTCCTGCTTCTCATCTACATGCCCTGATTTATGAAGCAGTGTCACTCATAATGCTTATTGCTCAATAAGCAAAGATTTTAAATTATATAATACACATTAGGAAACTTCTGTGGTAACATTTATTGATTAAGAATTTCAGGAATGATTGGAATAAGCTTTGGAATAGGAACACAGATAACGAATGCATGGTGCCAAAACAATCACTTGCTAGGAAAAAAATCTGAAAGGTGTATGATCCTTAGTAACATCAACCCAAGATTTTGCTTAATCGTTTTCTACAAAACTAACTGTTTTGGTGTGACATATACCAACTCAGAGAGACTCTTTACATAATTATTCAAAGAATTGCATGGAATCTAAATTAACCATTAAATAATTGAAATGGCCATTTGGAAAAAGAATGCCATGCTATTCTTTGTAAGTATATAAATGTAAAATGCTAAAATATAAACAGAAGTGAGTGTATACCTACTGCTGAAAACAGTTTACCAATATTCTTGTTATTTAAAAATATAATATTCCTGCCTCAGTTATGAAATATGTCTATGAAGGGTCATAAATGAATTTACAGTTATGTTAATGTGCAATGTAAATTATGTATAATATGCTAGTCTTAGGTTACAAAAATCAGCTTTATAATATTTAAAACCCTAATGTATTAAAGTTTTAAAGATATATATTTTTTTGGGTAAATTTCTGTTTCTCTTTCCTTCTTTCTTTCTTTTATTTTGCTCCTCACTGCTCCTGGTATGTTTTACATTTGAAAAAAAAAAAAGATGTGTAATTAGAGGAAGCATATGAATTAGATACTCATTGGAAAGCTAATGTTTCCTTTTCTGTGGATTCAACAAAACCTTACATTCAATTGATTACTTAAATCATGAGTATGTTATTTGTGGTGCTAAAATACAGGTTCTAGATAAGATATTATTTTATCTGGGGGAGGAATTTTAGACGTGTTAAGGAAATAATATCATTTTTCAATAACTGGGTATTGAATAACAAGAAAACATCCTAACTTAATTTTTGTGAAATAATGGGGTTAGTTTATCATAGAGCTCAAAGCACCCAGTATTATCAAGATTTTCAATATTTTACTATGGCTATCTTCATTTTTCCGTCTCTAAGGGATGTTAGGGATTATGGCACTTTTGCTTAAAATTGTGTTCCATATAATTAAATCTGCATTTGGAAATTTCTCCTGTTAGATGACCCTCATGTATTTGGAATGCCAGGCAGGTGAAGGCTCTGCTTGAACCTGGTCGCTCAGGGGAGCTATGTCCCCGAAGGAAATACCTGATAGCAACACAGCCACATTCATAATGTAGAAACCTCCTCAGAATTTCATTCAACCCCCTAAAATTCTAATTGGAGACTAAGAGTTTGAAAAAAATTGTATTGTTTTATTTCCTGGACTGGGATCAATAGAATTCTCTCAGTGGCATTTTCATTGCAGGATGGAGAGCTTGAAGTGGACACTGCCTTGATTGTATCTAGAATGGCAATTGGAAATAGGTTTGTTTTTCCTTTCTTCTCCATACAGTCAACCTTCATGTTTGAGTTCAGTTTGCCAATACCAGAAATGCAGCAACATTGCACACACAGTTCAATATCTGATTATAAGAATAAAACACACACACACACAAACAAAAACCCACCATCACATTTGATAAAGTTTAAAATATCATTCATGATGCTTATCTTGTGTGTAAGATGGTCTCCCCTACTCTACATTCTAATTAAGTAGAGCAGTAAATCAAAGCATGCTGGATGTTTTGTATGGAACAGCTGGATTAAAATGTGCTTGAGAATAGGGGCTGGTGTCTTGTATGTGTTTTGGCAGGCTGCCTGCCTTGGTGCAGCTACAGAGTGCTGGAATGCTTGATAATTTCAGGGCAAGTTGGTTTTCCATGGCTTACAACCTGCTTAATGCAAGGAAAAAGCTTGTAGCTGTTTTGCCATCTCATCAGGATGGGATATGGAATAATCACAGTGGTTACCTAACAGTGATGGAAAGCCTGAGCAGCGAGGGAAAAGGGGACTGCAAATCTGACTGAACATGGGCATTTCAGGTTTGGAAATATGTGCTACCTACTAAAATGAGCTATCGACTAATTCAGGAAGAAATGTTATATGGGCTTAATGTTCATCTTCATCCACACTATAATGAGAAGGATTAGACTGGCTTCCATATGTGGAATATTTATTTCAGCAATACAAGAAAATGTATTTCCCTAATATTTTTTTCTGTATGCACAAGGCCCTAAATTTTACAGATGTGATTAATGTTTTAATTTGCTGTTCTAGTTGGATACAAGTTTACCATACAATATAAATTACTTACAAAGAAATTTGCTTATATGGAGCTTAATTCATAAGCTGTTTAACCACCTTGTGTGGTATTGCTGCTATTTCTATATGGGGCTCTGCAGCTATGCAGCTTATTTTAAAAATAAAAGCTATCAAATATTTTGAAATCATTTAAATTATTATGAAAAAATAACAATGATTGTCATTTAGTTGAAATTCAAAACAAAAACAAAAACAGAAAAAAAAACCTTAAAATTACACTGTGGCTACCTTATTAAAAATTCTTAATAAGGCACATATATTAACTTGATATGTTTAATTTTGACTTTTCAGTTCTCTTGTTACTTAGTCATCTAGTATTATTTGGTATGCATTTTGTGTAGGGTAGGGTAAATATTGGTAAATATGCAAAACCTAGTTTCTCCCAATTTAATTTTGACCTTATTTCTCCCAGAATAAAAAATGCAGTTTTTAGCAATGGAAGATCTTGTCAAAATAGCACTGATCCACCCCTTTATCTGTTCTTAACTTGAGATCAGTGGAAAGTCTACTCATGAATTAATTAACATCTGTGCATCTAAGTTTTTTCACCTGTAATAGAGGAGTCACGTCAATATCCCCCTAATCTACATTTTGCTGTGAGGGCACATCACATAACATGTGTGAAATGCTTTGGAAATTTTACAGTCTTACAGAAAGGTTTGTAGTTGTTATTATTGCTAGTACAAATAAGCTTTTTATTCAAATGCCAAATAAGACCACAGCAGGAAGGAGAATTATCAAAAGAAATATCAGACAATATGGGAGAAAGGGACAGATCCAGTGTTGTGGGGTCTGATGCACATATGATTCTGGGGGGGCATCCTCTTAAATAAAAAGACTATAACATTGTGCTTACAGAACTATGTTCAAAAGTGAATATTCATGAATGGGAAAACAAATCACAACAAATGACAGGAGGCTTGGACATACAGGTCTTGTTCTAGTAAATTGAGACAATTCGTTAGAAGTGCTCACAGAGAACGGCTACTTGAATACAGTCTTGCTGCCACTTCTCACCTTGAACCTTCTGCAGCTTCCAGCCACTCTTCTGCCTCCACTTAGTGATTCAAAGGGTTAATCATTAATTTCACCTGGAGTCAGCTTTTCATCGGCACTTATGTTGGTAAACACAATATTGATCTTTGTTAGTTTTACCACTTATTTTTCATAACTCACTCCATGCTTCCTAGGTTTTATAATAATGAAAAGTGCTTAGACCAAAGAATGATTAAAAAAAAAAAAAAGACAGGCAAATATGTAAAAGAAGCGAAGGAAAGCTGCATAGTATTGAGTAGCTTGAAGATAAGTAATCATATTTTCCCAAGCAGCTTAAGGATTAATTTGTAAGCCCACAAGAAGAGCAGATACCCATGTCCGCTGGTTCTAGGTGTATTCATGTCCTGGTTGTATGTAAATGTATCCAGAAACACATAGTCGTTGCTTGATCCCATTTAAAATAGGACAATTTGCTTGCTATATGAATAGATAGTATGGAAAGTAAGTTTCTGAGAAATTTTTATGCCCTAAAGCATTGGAATCCAGAACACAGTGTGATGGCTTGCAATGCACTGCACTGTTACTGATTTTCTTAAATATATTTATTTTTCTGGCTTTCTTTCCTCATTTACTGTTTGTTTTTAACAAATGCCGTTTTGGAAGTTCTCCTTACTACTTAATGAAATGGGAATAGAAATCATAGGGACAATCGAAATTCCATAAAACCCAAAACTATTAGTCACTTATTTAGACATAGCTGTTTCTTCCCTATATTGACAAATGTAGGGACATTTCCAAAAATGTCAAGTTAACTAAATATTCCTTGGAAAAATTTCTATCAAGTAATTGCAAAGGAATATATGAAGCTGGGAATCTATCATTCTGAATAAGTTACAGCTTTATAATTAGATTTTTAACTTTTTAGAGTGATGACTATATCACAGATAATCATTGAAAAAAATCTGATTATTTTATAACAGTAAGATGATTAGTGTCCTCTGTATTAATGCACAAAATAGCTGTAATTTTATTGCTTGTCCTTTGACCTCAGAAGAGGGTATGTAGTGTGCAAGAAAGGGAAGAGAGGGAGTTGAGGCACAGATTGGGTGGAGTCAGGTTGCCGTGAAGGCAGGCAGAAATCAGAAGCCAAGGCAAAGAGACTGAAGAACAGCATATTCTAACACAGAAGAGAGGTTGTTTTTTTCTCTTAGCCTGTGCATAGAGGTCTAGTCATTATAAGCTTGAGCATTATGCCAGTTCTGTATTAACTTTACAGCCTCCCTAAGAGTGTGAAAGAAAGTGCTGGTGAATAAGAATTTTTATAGAGAAAAGCATAACCCACTAAGAGTGCCTTTTATCAAGAAAAGCAGTTATTGAGGAAGAAACTTATTTAGCTTTTGCAATGCTGGAATCATTGAAGATTGAATTGATCTTTCTGCAGTTTTCTTTATTATATACACTGAACCATGAGTTCCAGAACAAGAGCAAAGCTATATTTTTATGAAAACTTAATAATAATAATAACATGTATTGAATACCTATTCTATTCTGGGTATCCTTCTAAACACTTTAAATATATTAAAGCATTTAATTCTCAAAACACTTTTTTCTTCATTTTACTGATGACAAAACTGAGGCCCAGAGAAGCTAAGGAAGTTGCCCGAGTTCACAGGCTAGTAAGTAGTAGAAGATACAGGGTTCAAATCAGACGATCTGGCTGACGAATCCAAACTCTTCATACATTACCTTGTGAAATACTGAGGACTTAATTCTCCAAACCTCGAGTAGATTACAATAGAGGCCAAATCAAAATATGCAGACCAAATTCAGAAAATATTGAACTGATTATGTTATACCAGTTCTGTTCAGATTTGTTTTCAGGTCCTACACTTCTCTTCCTAAGGATAGAGCTTCTATACATCTAAAAACAAATATTGGAAAGCATATTAGGTTGGTGAAAGAGTAATTGCAGTGTTTGCCATTACTTTCAGTGCTTCATACCGCTGAAAGACTGACTCATATGTCCTTGCCTAAGTCTTATGTTTATTGACATCCTTGATAACTACTCACTTTGTTTCTTCTTTAAAATTATTTGTTGACAGCAGATTTTAACAAGAATTTAAAACAACTTGTACAACCTAAATTTTAGCAAGACATTAACACAACTTAAATATATGAATGTAATGGTTTTGTAGAAACACAAGGCTAGGGTTCCAGAATTTGTGCATATAAGATATATATTTTAAACAAAACTATAGGGACTTCACAAATATATTGCAAGCAGAAATTGAAACAGTATCATTTGAATTAAGTAACTATAATTTGTAGTTCCTAAATTCAGTTTTAACAGACCAATCACGTGTTCACAGTTAAACCTGTTTCATTTCATCTGACTAGTAAATATTTATTTGGAATCTTTGACATCTTTATATCCTCCTGGAGAACAAGGATCAGAATAAAAAATAAAGTCTGGTCCTCTGTTTTATGGATTATTCATGCATTATATAATACTCTATTTTATTTCAAAAAGTTTGTAACCTGATGATTTATATCATTTTATTTTTAGGATTGAGAAAGACTAAAATGCAAATGGTCCTAGCTAGAGACATGGAAAATTATAAATTGATTTAGAAATAAAAAGAACATGTAAAAAAATTCAGTTCATAGTAAATAACTACTCTGTATGCCAATAATAAATTATTAATCTGCTGTGGAATATACAGGTAATCCACAGGAGAGAAGTAGGAGATATAGAACTTTGGACAATAGTATTGGAAAGAATGGCACACAATTGAAGCAGTCTGCAAACAATTCTAAGCCGTATATGTAAGTGTGAGATAAGTGAAGAAGAGTTGCTTTGCAGATAGTGTATACATTCTCATAAAGGGATGGTCTCAGTTGCTGTGGGTGTCATGAACTTATCTCAACCAAATAAAGATTCAGCTGGTACTTGGGGGAAGAAAAGTACGCTTACTGATCAATAGAGAGGGACTAGGAGATAATTCAAGGTAGAGAAATAGTGGAATAAAGGACCTGATGTCAGCAACTTATGGATTTAACTGCACATAGGTTGTTGCTATAGCCTGTAGGGGTGCATGTTTAAGCACAATGATATAATTATGTGAAAATAAATAATGCTTCTCTTCAATGCATACAGTTACTTTGTTGATTTCATTTGAAAATAAAAATACTCGTTTGAAGAGCTGCACCAGTGCAATTAGTACAATGCAGAGAAATAAATGACTCAAGGTAAAATCTACCATAGTATTTATATGAAAGTTAAATATTATTTAAAGTGTAGCCTAGTGTTGAGGTACTAGTTTTAAACTGCGTTATGACTGAGAGATGTGTTTTATTAACAGAAACTTAAATACAAGAGCTTAATAGGGCTAGAGAAATCAGCTGCAATGTTTTAGTGGATTATAAAAAGATTTAATGATCAGTGACTGATTCCTACTTCCTTTTTCATCGATGATAACATGGCAATGAGATTGCTGCCAGTACTGCTTTCTATAACTTTACTAAGAATAGTTATTTTAAACAAAGGGGGAATAAAAAGACTAAATGAGATTAAGATTATTCGTTTGGTTACATAAGCTTTGCCTGATCCTGTTTAGAGTCACTTAGGGGATCTGCAAGTTTTTATTCCAAAGTTATGCTATTTGAAACCCTTTGGAGGCATAAACATTCCATTATATAGAAAAGCAGACATGTATACAAACTTAACGTGGCAGAAATACATGTTTGCAGCTAACAGAGTGTGCACAGTAAACGCAGAATGAAATATCGAGGTCCGATGCTGACATTGTAAGAAGATTGTGGTCGGGCCGGGCGCAGTGGCTCAAGCCTGTAATCCCAGCACTTTGGGAGGCCGAGACGGGCGGATCATGAGGTCAGGAGATCGAGACCATCCTGGCTAACCCGGTGAACCCCGTCTCTACTAAAAAATACAGAAAACTAGCCAGGTGAGGTGGTGGGCACCTGTAGTCCCAGCTACTCGGGAGGCTGAGGCAGGAGAACGGCGTGAACCCGGGAGGCGGAGCTTTCAGTGAGCGGAGATCCCGCCACTGCACTCCAGCCTGGGCGACAGTGCCAGACTCTGTCTCAAAAAAAAAAAAAAAAAAAAAAAAAAAGAAGATTGTGGTCTTCTTAAAAAGCAAATAAAATGTTTTTCCTTAGAAATCAGTTGCAAACAAAAATGATGGGGGAAGCTCTGTTGTTTTCTCTGGAAATGTGTGTTTAATAATTGTTTAATTTTTTTATTTATAGAAAAGATACCAAATCAAATTGAATGTATCTTTTGCATTTTGAAGATTGTCCAGTGAGGCAGAGAACTGACTGAGTTACCCAGGCTGACCACCCAGAGATCACCAACATCTCTGTCTCTCCATTGGTAAACTTGCAATGTTCCAGGATCTGGTTCTCAGCCTTTCAGGATCAGCAAATATGTTTAGGTCAGCACACTCAGAGGTCATGGGCTCCACACAGCTGGATACCCATTTATCATGCTCACAGAGAATGCTACATTAAACAGCAAATGACAGTTTATCAATTTACAATGAAAAATACAAATGTTGATCAGTGCAGAATTTTCAAGTTGACCTAACCAAAGCTTGTTATCTCATTTTAACAACATCTTTATACAGGAGGCTGAATTATAGACAGTCTTTGGTTTCCTCCTACAGTTGACTAATGGCATTCGTTGTGACAGGTTTGGTTAGTTGAAAGACACTCTGGCCTACCTGTTTTTGCATGGTTTCCCTTATACATCACCAATAATATCTAGGATGGTTTTTCAACATTCATTTTCCCTTGGACATTATGTGTGCGTGTGTGGACAAATAGATATACATATGTGCACATACACACACACATATATATATACACAGAGACATATGTAATTAATACTCTAATATGAGTAGGCTTTAGAGATCCTAATAAGTGATGAATCATGTGTTTTATTGGTGCATTAATGTGATACAGAAAATATATAATACATTCAATATAGAATGTTTATCCCATATATTAAAAGAAAAACATAGAAATTATTTATTGACATTCACTAAGTAACAACTGGATAATCTTTATTATTACAAGTGGAAGATAAATGAAATTAACAATTATGCTAATGGCTAGCTTGCTCACCTTCAACTGAGAATTGCCCCAAATGATATACCAGGTAACCCCTCCACATCTTTTCCTTGACTCAACCTGATCCACTATATCTACTGTTAATCTGGGGGTAAATGCTTGATCCAGATCTGCCTGATCATAGTCCATTTCCTAGAAAGTTGGGAATTGAAATGGAGACTCTTTCTTCCTCTGGTGGATAATGCTATAAAATGTAAAACTTGGGAACTGTCAGTGGGCACATGGAAAGTGGAGGTCTATGAAGATTATGCTAATAACATATAAGAATTGAAAGGAAATAAATGAAGACAGTGGCCCAGAAGCATTAAAATTTTTAGTTCTCATAGCCTCCAAGGTCTACCAAATCCCTGAGCTTCTTGCAGTAGTTTAGATTTTCATTCTGAGTATGAACTCTTTGAGTCAGGAAACCTCCCCTTCTCCACCGACTGCTATTTTTGTGAAGCTAATGAAAGCTTGGTTTCTATTAAGTGGGGCTAAAATAATCTTAAATAATATAAGAACATTATTTGGCAATATTGGGATTTATTTTTTACTCAAATAGAACTCAAAGTAACCTAGTAATAAAAAATTCGTAATAGAGAGAAAATATATTAGAAATTACATTGCATTTTCTTGATTCATTAAAGGGCCTTAGTGATTAACAATTAGTACAAAAACTACATAACTTTATATAAAGACTCATTATTCATGTCTTTATATTTGTACCCGAGAGACATACATATTTCTCTATATGTAGGAACATTAATATTTAATGAAATATTGATTTTTTATTACCCATAATTGAAAACACTGTATTGGTAAGATAATCTCTGCTTGCTAATAAAAACTTAAAGGAGCTGTTATTGCCAATATTTTCTTATTAGAATCTTAATGAGTAGGGTAATTATATGTTTGTGTTTCTTTGTTTGTTTACTGATTGTAAGTAAGCACATTTGCTAAGTGTACACCATTTCCAAAGCATTCTTCTAGATATTGAGGGTGAGCTAGAAATAAAATGAAAGGCATAACTTCTAATAACTTATAGGATAGTTGGTATGCTAGTTATTTCAAGCTGCTATAACTCAGTAATTTATAAACAGAAGCTTGTTGTTGACAGTTCTGGAGGCCGGGGAGTCCATGATCAAGGTGTCAACAGATTGAGTGTCTCCTGAGGGCTCACTATCTGCCACATGGATGATACCTTTTAGCTGTGTCCTTAAATGGCTGAAGTCAAAGGCCCTCAAACCTCTTTTATAATGGCACTAATGTCATTCATGAGGGCTCATCCCTCATGACCTAGTTACCTCCAAAGCCCCCACTTCTTAATACCATCATCTTGGAGGTTAAGTTTCATCATATGAATTTTTGGGGGAAGCATATTTAGTTCATAGCAGCAGATATGCTTCAATAGATGTAAAAAAATTATATAGTTTAGCTAACTGTTCAGCTAGCAAATAGTTAGCATGCTGGCTGTTAGCATGTTTAAAGCATCTAAATCCTCAATAAAACACTGATGAATTTGGAGTGGAGTAAATTGTGGGTGTTCTGCAATAAAAGTTTTTGTATAACTTTGAATGAAGAGAAAGACATAAATTAATGGTCCGCTTTGTATGTTATACAACAGTATATGTCCATTTATTTGCTGTTCCAGATGGAGATAGTAAACTAAAGAACCCAGCTCAGTTATAAATGCTTTTTCCAAATCAAAACTGATCAGTAGGCTGCCCTTACTGCCTAAAACAGCTTTTCCCTACCTGACTCCACCATGCCCCACCCCTTGCCACCTCACCCTTAACCCTTGTCCTAACTCTTGCTCATTCTTCAATTCAAGCTGATGAACTCTCCTTCAGAAAGCCTCCTAAAACTGCCCTAGATGCCTGTCAAGGATTGCCTCTTCCTGCCCCTATGCCGCAATGGTCTCACTCACCTTGAAATTTCTGTTTGTTGACTGTTCTTCTGTCAATATACTTTGAATTTCTACAGAGTAGAGATTATATTCATTTTTGACATACTATTATCAAATTAGCATAGCACACTGATGTGGTTTGGCTGTGTGCCCACCAAAATCTCGTCTTGAATTGTAGCTCCCATAATTCCCACGTGTCATGGAGGGTCGTGGTGGGAGGTAATTGAATCATTGGAGCTGGTCTTTTCCATGCTGTTCTCATGATAGAGAGTAAGTCTCATGAGATCTGATGGTTTTATAAAGGGGAGTTCTCCCACACATGTTCTTTTTCCTGCTGCCATATAGGACGTGACTTTGCTCCTCATTCACCTTCCACAATGATTGTGAGTCCTACCCGGCTACGTGGAACTGTGAGTCCATTAAGCCTCTTTCCTTTATAAATTTCCCAGTCTCAGATAAGTCTTTATTAGCAGCGTGAGAACAGACTAATACATACACAGAATACAGTTTCTCAATAATAACTAGGGTAGTAATGACTAAATGCATTTAGGGATTTTGATTAAAAATTACCAGATAGGTGGTTCACATTAAAGTAGAAGGAAAAGCAGTTTGAATTAAGGCTGAGGAAACACAAAGTTGTTCTGACAGTTAAAACTAAGGATTTGGTTATTATACAGAATCATAAAATAAATGAATATATTGGTTAGAAGGGATCTTATATTACTTAAATTACCTCACAAATGATAGTCAATAGTGAGGCATGGTATGATATTTTTTGGGGAGATTATAAATCTAAAATAAATAGCACCATGCTTTCTAGCCTACATAGCATACCAACATGAAAATCATAATTATGAACAAGATATTTCACATGAGTAACTGGAACAGGAACAACAGGGCAAAGTTTGCTGCGTAGGCATTAGAAGTAGAATATCACAACCAAATGGCAAGCCAGTGACCCGAGATAAGAACTTAGAGTCATTTCTTCTGCCTAGCAGACTAGTGTCCTTGCTTTCCCACCACTTCCTTTAAACATACCCTTCCGGCATTTGCCTAAAAACTTAAAACTACACCCTATTCCCTTATATGTACTGCTATTTGCCATGTGCTCTGTCCTCTATCTCTGCCTGACTCTTCGTCCCTGCCTCCTATGACCCAGGGATGAAGGACTGCCTTCCTGACTCATTGTGCCCTCCCTGCTTAGAATCTGTAAGTAAAACCCTGAACTTGTTTAGTATTGCGGTGGTGAGTTGAATTTGTGCCTTCCATCTGAAGAACCAGGGGTTATTCCAAGCCAGGTTTTCCCCATGGGGGAAGGGGGATGGGCAGATAAAGTTGGGCTCCCAGTGTCAAAGCATTGGCCAGGCAGGCATAAACTAGACATGAGTCAGATTAGCCACAAGGGCGTTTGCTAGTTAATATAAACAGGTTTCCCATGTGAGGGACCCCTGGTTACAGGTGGGACAACTAGGTATTGGGTCATCTGCCAGGTCAAAGAAGTATCCCACAGAAGGCTCACTGTACACCCACATGCAGCTCCCTATCATTTCCTATAAAGGCAGGGTTGCTAACCGCTCTGGTACTGAAGCCCCAGTTTAGCTGGGGGCTCTCAAAACAGTAACCTAAATGTAAGCATGGTGTTATTCTACAGTCCTCACATTGTGGTTAACTGGTCACTTGTCCACTTTAGTTGGAAAAAAGAATAACATTTTATGTAAATTATTATTAATAATCCTTTAATGAACAGCCCCACTGTCCTCTTTTTATTTTTCTTTTAGAATAAGTTATTTTGATTTAGAAAAGACTACTGAATGAGCGGGATTACTCTGCCTGATTTATGAGGCCTTTAAAATAACCGAATACGCTTCCAATCAGAAAGCAGCACTGTGAATTTAAGATTCAGTCTGTAAGGAGGGCAAAACACTGAACTGCCACTGCACACAGATTAGAAATAAACTGCAATAACTTCCCTTTTGTATTTCTGCTTGAATATAGTATAAGAATGCAAACTTTGGTATAAGTATTTGCTTGATTATTCCTAATAAAGATTATTTTTAAAAAGGGCAAAATAGGAGACTTGGTCTTAATTAATAAGGGGAAAATATTGAACTTGGTTCTTTATTTCTGTTAACCAATTTGCTTAAAGTATGAATTTCCTTATACATGTATTATACTAGAATGCATATTAATTGCATCTGCTGATGTGTGTTTGTAATAATTTGTGGTTAGAATATAAATGTAACATGTTGTATTACTGTAATTTGAAATGTATTAGGCATTAGAAAATATAAATTATATAATAAATATCCTTTTTATACCACTCACCCTCAGAAATAAACAGTGATGTTATAAGCTTCTTGTACTCAAATGTCAAAATGTTGTTAGAGTGTATATACTTTGACTGAAATTGCTATGAATTTGAACCTTTATCTATTTTAGATATTGTTAAATTTGTCCCCTAAGTGATTTTAACAATGAACATTCCAAACAGCTGAAAATATGTGACTGTAATGTTTATATCATCAATAACACTTGATATATTCAGAATCTCGATTTTCTTGTTCTATTTATTGGGTGTAAAATTATATCCTATTGGACCATTTCCTGATTACTAGCGACAGTGGAGAAGAGGTGGAGAGGTTCAGATTTCCTCTATTTTTAATTGCCTTCTCAAACTATTGCTTTATTTTTAGTATTTTTCTATGAATTCTTCATATGCTCTGGATAACTAATTTTCTGTCTTGTATATGCTTTACATATATTTCTGCCAGTTTGTCAATTCTTTTTACTTGAGATAGTGAATATGCAATATTCTTAGGAATTTTCTACAAAAATTACTACATTTTTGTTTTTCATAGCATTTAGTACACCTGTTGTTAGCTTTAGTGCAAACAAGAGTTATACATTTTTTCATGAATGAACTAAAATTTTTCAGCACTATTGATTGAATATGCTGCCCTTTCCTCATGAATTTTCACTTCCAAGTCTGGTATAAAGGAGGGGAAGAAAATTTCTGAAGGTCAATTCATGTTTATACATTTAACTAGATTTTAAGCTAAAACAGGAAAGAAAAGAGGATCAACAGATACCATGATTTTAAAGAATCCTTGGATAGGATACTAACAAATTTGTAGCTCAAGCGACCATGAAGATTACACAAATACAAAAACATGAAACAGAGGCAGCAAAGTCAAGCTGAAATGCAATATGAATTGATAAAAATGAGGAATGTTTTCAGATATTTTATATACTTCACTTTTTTTCAGAAAATTACTCAATTTGACCTTGGTTTCTAAATGACTATAAGAGGTAGAAAGAGTGTGTTCTTCAAAGGAATTTTGCAAAAAAAAAAACCAAAGAAACAAAATTAAGTGATAACACATAAGTAGTATTAAGCATCCAATGCAGTAAGATGACCTTCTCCTGAAGGGAAATCAGACATCGTAGCTACTTTCTAATGCTTACATGAAGAAAATCCTGTAAAGCATTCTTTGGAGATTGAATTTGTAGAAAAGAAAGCAGTAATTTCTTAACAAAACATAAAAAAATTGTCATAAAATTTATGTCTTTAGCTAAAATTTCAAATTTCTACTCTCTTCCATTTTACATAAGTATGAACAAAAAGCAAAAGCAATTGTGAAAAAACATCTTGAATAAAAAATTTTTAAAAAAGGACTTGAATGGAGAATTAGGCAAAAATTATAGTAAAATTATTATAAAAATACAAACTGATTTCTTTTGTATTTGTATAGAAATATTGAAATTAATATGGAAGTTCTTGATTATGATATCCAGCCAGTTAAAAAATGTGATTAATATGCTGTCTTAAGAGACTTGATTTTTATTAATATGAGGCTGGATTTTTAAGTATATTTTTGTTAAACACAAAATTTTTAAGAAAAGTTTCACTGGGATTCATACACTTTGTGACTGTGTCCTTGTATTAAATTTGTTAACCTGTGATAAAAAAGATCAATTATTTGAAATGTTCATTATTTGAAAAATTATAAGACTAATATCCATATGTGGTTATTTATCCATATATTGGCAATTCCTGTCATTAAATTTCTCCAGAATGATCCTTTAAACCTTCTGGTGTTTGATTTATCAGTGAATCTAATGTGTGATGTCTTTTGAGTTAAGGTATTCACAAAAATTTTCCTCCAATTCAGTAAAATTATTGAAAAAATTATTGAACAAATGGATTTAAATACTAACCAATTTCCTATTTCTTTATAGTTACATACTTTTTCTTTCTTTCTTTTTTTTTTTTTTGTCATTGTTGTTTTTTGAGACAGTCTTACTCTGTTGCCCAGACTGGAGTGCAGTGGTACGATCTCGGCTCACTGTAACCTCTGTCTTCCAGGTTCAAGTGATCCTCCTGCCTCAGCATCCTGAGTAGCTGGGACTACAGGCACACACCACCACACCTGGCTAATTTTTATATTTTTAGTAGAGATGCTGTTTCATCATGTTGGCCAGGCTGGTCTCAAACTCCTGACCTCAAGTGATCCACCTGCCTTGGCCTCCTAAAGTACTGGGATTACAGGCATAAGCCACCAAATGGCCCAGCCTATGACCATATATTCTGAAATATTTAGCAATTTCTCTACCAGCAGGGCTATACATTGCCTCATCAAATATATGTGAGTATACTTAGAAGTTATGGTCGTATAAATTTTATGTAACACGATTGAAATATGTTAGTAATGTATCATCCTATTCAAAACATTTGTTCTGTGAAAATTATTTTATTTTTGTTGTCATTGAAAATATACTGGGCAATAAAATTTCTTAAATTGTATTTAAGAAATGAAAAAAAATTATTTAAGAAATAAATTTTTATTTAGAAAATTTTATTGCCCAGTATATTTTCAGTGGCAATGAAAATAAAATAATTTTCTTAAATGGGCAAATGCCTCACCAATCCACTGAAAAGAGATTTCTTCAAACCACTTAGAAAGGCATACTTAGTTCCTAACTCACAGGATGGTAGTGAGGTTGAAATGGAAAATAATTCACAAACACCAGCTTTGGGACATAACGTTCTAGAATACTTATACTATAATTAAAATTGTTATACAATCAGCTAAAACAAAATTAAAGATAAACTATTATTCATAAAACCATGATTCCCATCCACAATTGTATTTTTTACTTTTTCTAACCCCATTACCTATCTATATAGACATAATCCTCTTATAGTTATATTTTTGTCTTAAGCTTAAAAATGTATTTTATGAAAACCTATACATATTACTAAATAGACCACAATTTTAATATTTAATGTCTATATAATATATCAAATAATGTGAATATTTCTATTTGTTTTCTGAATATTTTAAAAATGTTCAGAATCATAAATACTTCTAATGTTAACTTTTCTTGCCATCCCACCATTAGGGAGCCTCATGATTTTAAAATCAAGCTTGATAGAATAATGTCACTTCATTGTTGTTTAAATTGCAGTGTAAACAAATAAACATAGATAAATGCATATTTATCTGTAAATTTATATCTGCATATAGATATCCTTATCTATAGATACATATTTACTTATAATAAATCTGAATATATTTCTTACCAATTTTACAATAGATTTATACAACATATATAAACTCTGTGGCCATAGTTGCTATGAATATTTTTTATGTAGGCCAAATTCCTTCTTATTCTGAAAACCTTTAAAGGGCTTACTTTCTAAATAGTTAAATGCATCTTTTGCTTTCTAGTTTCTGCTATCACTTCAAAGTATGAAATAACCATCTTTTAGGAGAGCTTATGAATCTTCAAATAAATTTTCTCATTTTCTATTATTTAAACATTTTATTGACTCAATACAATTGAAATTTATTTTGGTGTTCATCTACATGTGGATTTGCTAATTTTAGTTAATTTAAAGAGCATTGTATTAAAGTTCTCTTATTTTTTCAATTATATTGAGATTTTCCCATTTTAAAATATGATAACTATATATAATCTACTTTTATTTAGAGTAGATATAGATAAAAGAATAGAAGCTACTTGTAGCTTTTTATTCTATTCATTTTGGTATCTATTTTTTAATACCACTTCTAATTTGGACTACTTTGTTGCTATTTCTGAAGATTGAATTAAATGTGTTAAGATCCTTATATCTTTATGTTTTCTTTCATAAATTTGCATTATTAAAAAACAATTATTATCAATACCCTAATTCATTCAGGATAAGGGTTAAATATGACAGTTCTTTCAGGATTATAAACATTATATTGTGTATTAAATTTGGAATTATTCAAACTATGAGAATTAATGAATTTA
The DNA here is from genome assembly GCF_008728515.1 of Papio anubis. Lineage (NCBI taxonomy): Eukaryota > Metazoa > Chordata > Mammalia > Primates > Cercopithecidae > Papio > Papio anubis. Next base: position 93,206,994 of record NC_044981.1, read on the forward strand.
CACTCTCATGAGACATTTTTTCAACTTAAAAAGTAAGATGGTTTTATGGAATTTTAAACTTGATGTAGGGGATACTGATCATTTTGTAAATTAAACACTGGCAAACACTCTCTTACAGGAACAGAATTTTTTCTTTTAAAAAATTCTTTTGAAAAGCTACAAATAAAGATACTGTTATGTCAATCAAGGCTTATATTCTACTGACTACTTAGTTTTGGAAACTAGCTGACCTGAAGACCCTACTTTGAACCCAAATTGCTCTTTCATATTAGTGGCTCCTCACCCTTTTGGCTTGCTTCCAAACTTGAGAAAATTTTATGTAATGTTCAGCTTAAATTAGAAAAAACTTAGCTCATTTTATAGAGAGGTTTTCTATAACACTTGTGTATGTATATGATAGGACTACCGTCAAGAAAAAAATGGAGAGAAATGTTTTCTAAAATGGGATGACTTTAATGAAACTGCTCAGTCTGTACAACGGTATCATGTATTTTACTTGAATGAAGTTGTTAAACAAGATCTCTGTTTACATATACTGTTGTGCAGTTATCAACCCAATCAAAAACTCACTCATTGTTTTTTAATTCAAAAGTGATTAGCAAATGCTGAGAAGTCACCTTATCTCAGTAAAACACAGGTACCAACTCAGAGTAAATATTTTGGTAAACAATTATTCTGTTCTTGCATATTCAGCAGTGTGCTAAATTATGCATAATCTTGCATAAGTAATAAGTGAAGGTAGCTTAAATTCAGCTTTTTTTTTTTAACCTGACCTATTTCTTTCAGTGCTGTTAGCTGCTTAAATCATGTATGAGCTTTCTGTAAAGCTTCAATGAGTAGCTCGGGTAGAGAAACTTCAGTAATAAATTTCAGGAGAAGACAAGTTTTTTGACAGGCATAATGCAACACATACAGAGTCTGGAACTCACACTCTGGGAATTTAGAGCAATCCTTGCAAAGCAGCTTTTCCCTGTTACATTAATAGAGAAAATGAAGTATGAAAGTCCTCAGGAATTACTGCTAGGTGTAATTTAAATAATTTACTAGAAGACAGTTCAGCACATGCATAGAACAGGGGCATACAGAGTTTGCCATAAGCAGTTTATAAATAAACTATATTCTGCTGAAGTAAGTCAGGCATAAATTATATCTATTCCTTTTGTGGCTGTACCCCGTTCCTCATTGTAATAGTTATTTAAAAAAAATTCTGGGTTATGACCTTCTCCTGGAAATCACAGACATTGCCTGCCTTGTACCTTGCTTATGAGCTTTCTTGTGGTTAATGGTTTGGTGGCTATGAGATCAAAGTAAAATTACTATTGCTGGAAATAAAGAAAAAAAAAATGCATTACATATCTGTAAACAGAATTCCTGAAGAATTTCTTATCCTGGTTTGGGGTGGGGGAGATTTGTGGCCAAAGACCATTAAAGGGATTCTGGCTATTTTATAAAGATTTTACACCTTAGAAAGAGAGAAAGGTATTTTCTATTTCATGCCTCGAATATTATGCCGTAAATTATCAAACCAAAATAAAAATGCCTAAAGGAAATATATATAATGAAGACTCAAAATTATGCAGAAATTATTTGTAAAACATGCATATGAAGGTTAAAAAGCTTCCATTCATAGAATCTTGAGTTATTAAAGAGCAGATGGGCTGTAATGGCACTAAAGGTTTTCCTCAAATATACTGTTAGTCCTTTGGAGAGAGACTTTGCTCAAGGAAGATGATCTCAAGTGCTTGCTCTACTCAAGCCATCAAATTTTAGATTAGTGTTCTGTGACTTTTACTTTCACTTAGCTTTCTTTTGATAAAGAAAATAGACTCCTTGGAAAATTAGTATAGATTAAGAAGTGAATAGCTATGATGTTACATAAGAAATACAGAAAGATAATGTTCATTCTCATAAATTCACTTTTATACACATATAAATCACACTTCCTATGTTGTCTTTTGGAGTAATATGCACTGCAGTGCCTCAGCTCCCCATATATATGAATATGTATATGTACCCATTTGATTGATAGGTAGATAGATAGCAGAGTTAAAATTTTGTATGGGAATTCATACTCTATATGCAGGGGTTATAACTAGAACTTAAATCCTACATAGAGGGAATAATGGGGAGCAAAACAGACAATACTGCAATGATGATACTTTTATTCTCAGGATTAATTTTGTAACAATGGCCTCATAATTAGAAAACACCTAAATAGAGGAAAGTATTTTCTGGGCCTTGATCTGGAATGTGGAATGAAAATAGACTTTTATTTGTCTTTAATGAAGAGCAAAGACTTGATGTAGTTGCCATACATACATTCCAATTAGGGCTGTGATTTATTTACTTGATCTTCATATGAGATTCTATGTCTTCATTGGGGAATATTGCTTGTGGTGATGGGTCTGCATTGAAAAGCTTGGACCAGAACCCTAAAATTAGCTATCTGACTATTATGTGTTAGAACCTGTAACCCTAACTTAGTGCTATAACTAGCTAAATTGAGCAGGTACAATGGATATACCTCCTGTAGCATACTTAAGAAAGTTATATGAAACTCCCTGATGCTCATTTGGGCTTGTACTTGCCTGAATACAGGAAGAAATGAAGAAATTCTAAAATATTTCTGTCCTTGATAGGTAAACAAGATCAACATGTATGAAATTATAGCTGGAGATTATTGCTAAAATAATTTATAATTTTCTTTGTGCCTCATGCTCACAAGTTGAGTACATTCCTATACAGCTATTGTAGATGCTAGTCTCACAATGTACTTTGAGAAATGCTGAAATATTCTCTGCATTTAGATAAGGGCATTTAAAAACCCTGAGAAAATACTGTTTTAATATTCAAAGGAAGTAATATAAGAAATGTAACATATAAATGGTTTTACACCAATATTCATGTAAGAATAAAGCTTGATTCTGTGAGTGTGAGTGTTAGGTACAGTACTTGTTGATTGGATGTGGGTGGCAAGGTTGGGCAGGTGTAAAGGACTAGTGGTGCCTTATGATGCTGAGGAAGCGAATCTCCATTTGGCCACCAGAGAGAATCCTGAGAAATAAGAGCTACGAAGAGGTCCTAGGATTAGTGAAAGGCAGGGGCATATGTCCAAGTTAAAGAAGGTGGTTGTCAGAGGAAAATAACAAATTCACAGCTCCACAGTTTTGACTTTGGCCAGTCTGGGGTTGGCACAAACTCAACTTCCTGTCATTTTAGTTAGTCACTTATACATCTGAAATGAGAACACATTGATAATAGAATCCTTCCTTACTTGTTGATAGATTTGACACTTGTATGAAAATCTAAGTCATTTATTACTCTAATAGGAATCATCCCTCCAACATAGCTTCTTTATCAGTGATTGTTTCTATGTTAACATGTTGAACTTGTTACTGTAATGGAAACTCTGCTAGCTCCTTTCATATTACAGTATGAAAGAAATATCCTACAAGAGAAAGAAATCAAGTTAAGCAAGTGCACAGATGCATTATAATCTACCATGTAGCCACTTCATAAGATACTTGTGTATATGTGGGGTGTGTGTGTGTGTATGATATTTGGCATTTTTGATAGTTATTTGTTTAGTTGGCTATGATGAAGATTATCATATGACAGAAGATTCTCAGAAATGTCAGGATGGCTAATGCCAGGTTTTACATATATACAGGGCGTTTACCCAATATCTTTTTCTACTTTGGCACATTGAACTCAAGAGATTCATTGTGGATAAGCAGAAAACAGACATTTTAAAGAAAAAAGCCCCTGTTTTACTACTGTCGTATAAGGTGCCTGTGAATAAATCTATATGTCATTCCAATCAAAAACAGGAGTCTAATAAATAGGACTTTATAACTTTTCGAGGAACCTTTTATTCAGATTCAGGAAATCTGGTTTTAGTCTCATTTCTGTCCCTATTATGGACTCCAAGAAATCTGCACAATTTTAACTTATTTTAAAAATCCAGTCAATATACCTCACAAACAAAATAACAAAAAAAGTAACTGAATAGCAATATACCATAGTACTATTTTTATTTGTACTTTTTTATAGCACATTGTAGAGACTGAGTGAATATAGAATAAATGGAAAGGCCTTTTCTCTTCAGTGTCAGTATAGCTTGTCTCTGTAAAATGAACAAAAGAATCAAGCATTTTTTCTATTTATGGTACCTTTCAGAAACTAAATTTTAGTTTACTTATAGCAATACTGGTATAGCAAACAATATCTTGATTCTCCATTCACTCATCTCTTAATTCAAGTAGTTTTACATAAGCAACAATGGGGTAGGTACAATGTACCAATTACTGAGTATACTGTGTACCAGAAACTAATGCTGAGGTTGTTTGAAATTACTTATGACCTGGAGTTAATCATCAATAGAAATTGTATAATGTAATTTACATTAGCATTGAAACTAGCATTGGATTAACCTTTGGAAAAATTTTCCTTGTAAGGTTCTTCTTTTTATGCATACTCTTAACAGTAAGCTCTATGTTTCCAATCACTTCTACAGTAAAATGTAGCTTGTGACTTATGCTATTAATTAATAAAAAGTTTCTTGAGTCTATAATTGGAACTAGGTTGATATATTGTTATAATTTTCTTTATTTATTCCAATTCTGCTTGAATTAGCTGTAAATAGTAAAAATATAACATCATTTGAACTCTTTTAAACAATGTTCGTCAGAAAACCATATTTTTATTATAGAATTCAACCTTCAGTAGATTAAATTATGTTAACATGAAATTTCTTCTGAATATGCAATAAATAGGTTGTAGACCTGATAAAAACAGCTTAGTTAAAAGAATTCCATTAACATCATTACAATGATAGAGAAAATAATGTGCAAAATAGAGTCACTGTATGATCCTGACCTTGTGATACAAATTAAAATAAAGAAAAGTGTCATATTTCTCTGTGGTTCAACTTGGGTTCACCTAATAGAACTCTAAGAAAAGCAAATGTTTTGTCACTTACTCTGTTGCCAAGAACATTTTAGTGCATAATTAATGATAATCCACTTCTTAATGTGTGTATATGAATGAACACAAAGTTGTTGCTGGTGCCACAGAAACAATATCATTTTCAATGTGAAGAGAGCAGCACAATTTCTACTAAAATAATGAGCTGTGGAAAGGATAATGGAAGGTGTCAGGAGCACAATAAACATGATTAGAATGAACGAGGAGAAAAGAACAGTATTCAACACCATCAGGATTTTTCTCTTAGAAAAATAATAAGTCCTTGAAGGGTTTCCATGGCCCTTCTCACTATGTAGTCTATAAATATCATGCAATATGCAGTCTGTTGCTTAGTTTACATATCTGTCTTGCATGCTGACGCCTTCTTCTCAAATTGACCAACAGTACCTGGTGTTCTCTGGGGCAGTGCTTACTACTTCACTGTGCATATACATCACTCGGGGGAGGTTAACAGGTAGACTCTAATTCGTCAGATCTGAATTAGAGGTGAGGACCAAGATTCTGCTTTTTAAACTAGCTCCCAAGCGATGCCATTTTTTGCTGGTCCATGGATCACACTTTGGCCTTTTCTCAGCCAACACAATTTTCATGGGCAGTTAGTCCACTGCCATGATTTAATATATCCTGTATGTTCACGATTTGTTATTCGTCATCCTCAGTCTCAACTCTTCTAATCTTCACAATCTTTAATTTGACATATTAAAAACTAAGCTCATTATGGTCATCCTGAAAGCCAATCTTCCTGCTTTATACTCTGTTTATTATATTAATGATACCATCATTCCTCAGGTTGCCAAAGATGGTCATATCATTCCCATTTTACACTTTATGGCTTTGAAAGTTAGGTAGTCTCTTAAAATGGGTCTGCTAGTAAAAGTAGTCTGTGATTAAACACATGTTATCTGATTTCAAAGAGTGTGCTCCTTTACTATGTATAATTATCTTCTTCTAGAATAACTTTCCCTTTCTTTCCCACAGATGAACTATACTTTTTTATAAAATGTATTTCCTGTGTGAAGCCATCCCCAGTTTTTCCAGGGAGCATAACACCTTCCTTCCTCTATGATTCTATGGAAGTTTGGTATCTACTCCTTTCAAGGGACACATCACAATGCATTTCAACTGTTGGTTGGGTTGCATGTCTCCTTTTGCCTTAGAGTGTGAGCTCCTTGAAGTTAAGCACTGTGTCTTATTTATTAATTATTTTATTGGAAATAAGGAAATACTCGATTGTTTTAAATTTTTTTTAAATAATATAAAAATATAGAAAAAAATTTCTTCCAAATTCCTCTCTCTAAAGCTCACTTTTCCGCATTTAGGTAACCACTGAAAATATGTAAAATTATATGGAAATATAGAGAAAAAAAGAAAATCCATATTCCAAATACTCTTTCCAAATCCCGCTCTGCATTTGGGTAATCATTGTTATTAGTTTGGCGTGCAGTTCTTGAAAACCTTATCTATGGACATTTATTTATATACCTATATACAATCTCCATCTCTACATAGCTATAAGCATATATACATAAACACATAGTTTATAAATTGGATGATGTGCATATTATTCTGTAACTTGCTTTTATTTGCATTGGTATATCTTTGGCAACTTTTTTATACCATACACACACACACACACACACACACACACACACACACACAAAATATTCTTTTAAAGAATATAAGTCAATCCATGGTATAGAGTTATAATGTTTTAATCATTCACATATGTAGAGAGAGATAATTTAAATGTTTAGTACTTTGCTATTACATGTAAAACTGAAAAAAAATACATTTTATTGTTTTCATCCCTATACAAGTATTTCTCTATAATAGATATCTAGATTTGATGTCACTGATTCAAAGATATATGTCTACAATGTTGATACATACAGCCAAATTGTCTGCTAAGAAGTCTGTGCCAATTTATACTGAGAAATAGAAGTGCCATGATTTTTTCCTAAAACATTTTTGCTCTCAGCCACACTAGGTCTTATCAAAACTATTATTTTTTGCCAACAAAATGGGTGAAAAATTATACCTCATAATTATATATTTTTTCATTTCTCTAATTACCTGTGATCTTAGAATTTTTTCTGGAAATGCTTTGGCTTTTTGAATGTTTTTCTATGATGGCTGTTCTTACTGTTTGGTCAATTTTCTTCGGGTTGTTTTCCTGGTTTGCAATGATTTTCAGAAGTTCTGTATATATTTAAGATATTAATGCATTTTTTAAGTTACAAATATTTTTCTCAGTCTTTAAAAAATTTATTTAAAATGCATTTTACATAAAACATTTTTAATTTTTGCATATCCAGATTTCACATTTTTCTATTATTTTATCTTTATGTTTGTTGTTTTATTGCTTATATCTATTTATTTTACTTCTTTATTTCCTTGTTTATTTCACAGTTATTATGTTACTTTACATACAGTAAGAGTCACCATTTATAGGTATATAATTGGATGAGTTTCATTAAACATAAGTAGTTTCGTAACCACCACCACAATGAAGATATAGAATGTTTTTGTTACTGCCAAAAAGTGAACTTATTCCCCTTGTAGGCAATCGCCAACCCCCTGGCAACCGCTTATCTGACTTCTCTTCCTATTCCTTTATTTTTTCCATTATGGAATATAAATAGGGTCATTCAGTATGCAGGGTTCGGTAGTGATTTTTAAATTCATCCATGTTGTGCATATTTCAGCAGCTTATTCTTTTTATTGTTGAATAGTACTCTGTTACAAAGATGAAACAGAATTTCTTTTATCTATTGAGCAGTTGACGGGTATTTGGGTTGTTTCTGTGTTTTGGCAACTATAAATAAATTATGATATACAGTTATTACAGGTCTTTGTGTGGACAAATGTTTTCATCTTATTGGTTAAATGACTAGGTGTGACATTACTGGGTTTTATAGTTAGCTAAGATGCCTATACTATTTTTCATTTTCACCAGCAATATGTGAGACTTGCTGTTATTCCTCATCCTTGTCAGGACTTCATATTATCAGGTTGTTTGTTTGGCCACTTTACGTGGGTAGTAATATTTATTTTTGGCTTCACTTTGCATTTCTATAGACTACTGATGATGAGAATCTGTCCCTGTACTTATTTACTATCTGTACCTCTGAATAGAAGTGTCTCTTAGGCCAGGCACCATGGCTCAAACCTGTAATCCCAGCACTTTGGGAGGCCGAGGCGGGGGGATCACGAGGTCAGGAGTTTGAGACCAGCCTGGCCAACATAGTAAAACCCTGTCTCTACTAAATATACAAAAATTAGCTGGGCATGGTGGCACATACCTGTAGTCGCAGGTACTCGGGAGGCTGAGGCAGCAGGAGAATCGCTTGAACCCAGGAGGTGGAGGTTGTGGTGAGCCGAGATTGTGCCACTACACTTCAGCCTGGGCAACAGAGCAAGACTCCGTCTCAATAGAAGTGCTTGTTCAAATTTTCCCCCTTTAAAAATATTATATTGTTAGTTTCCTTATTTTTGAGTTGAGGAGTTTTTCTGGATACCAGTCCTTTATCCCATAAATGTTTTGCCAGTATTTTCCCCCAGTCTGTGCCTTGCTTGTTTTTTTCTTTTTTTTTTTTTTTCATTTTTTAACACTGTTTTTCAAAGAGCACATGTTTTTAATTTTAAGAAGTCCATTTCTCCAATGTTTCCTTTATGCTTGCTTTCTATATTCTACTTAAGATGACCAAAAGTCACAGTGATGACTTTTTGGGTACGTTTTCATTTAGATTAGATGTTTTAGTGTTTTAGGCTTTACTTTTAGGTCTAGGGTCTATTTTTAGTTTTGTTTCATATGGTTTGAGGTGAGTATGCAGGTTCATTTTCTGCCAGGTGTCCAGTTGTCCTGACATGATTTACAGAAAAAAAAACATATTTCTCCATTAAAATATCTTGATACTTGTCGCACATCAATTAAGCATCTATGTTGTATTATTTATCTGTGGTTGTGTAACAGATTACCAAAAAATTTAGTGGCTGCAAACATTAAATATTTCTTAGTTCACATTTTTTGTGCGTCAGGGACCCAAAAGCAGTTTACTGCGTAGCTTGGCTAAAGCCTTTTACAAAGCTGCAATCAAAGTTTTGGCTAGGGCTTCAGCCAAGACTCAAACAAGGGAAGATCTGCTTCCAAGTCTATTCACATGGCTATTAGCAGGACTTAGGTCTTCAAAGGATACTGAGCAGAGATACCAGCTCCTTGCTAAGAGAGCCTCTCCGCACAGATAACTAGCTTCGCTCAGAGTGAAAGATCCATTCACCAATTACTTCTACCATCTACTGAGATGATTCTCTGTTTCTTTTTCAGTCTATTGATATTGGCTGACATTTAATACACTGACTGAATTTTGAATGTTGAACTAACCTTGTATGCCTGGAATAAACCTCAATGGTCATAATGTATTTGATACATAATATAGTTGATAAATGATGCATTTAGTACATCATGTATTTGGTAAATAATGCATGTATACACACACAAACTTATACACTCACACACGGTAATTATATATATATAATATATATATATTATACACACACACACATGCACACACACACACATACACACATATATACGTACTGTGGCGGGAAGACATTAGGACCACAGGTCATCCTGACCGTAAATTATTAGTTATGGTTTCCAAGTGTCTAAAAGCAAGAGCAGTTTTCTGACTAGTGTGGTTAGAAATGAAAGCATGTCTTTTCCATCAAAGTGTCAGTTAGGTACCCAGGCAAGACAGAAATCAAACTCATCAAGAGAAGCAGGTGCATATTGTAAATATTGTGAGTAAAAATTTACAGAATTTGGCCATTAGAAAGTATCATTTTCAAGGACATGGGGAAATGAGAACTTCAATGTGCATTTTATAAGATAATTAAAGTGGAATGGATAATACTGTAAGCTAGTTTGTTTGTTGTCTTTATATTCACTTAGGCAACAACATTAATGAAGAAAAAGACAGGGCAATTGTATATACGTATAATATATGTATACTATATGTAATATATTAATATATTATGTATGTATTAACATTGATACTTCTATATTATTATATATTTATATAATCTACATTAACATATATTATCTACATTAATAGAAAGTCATATTTAAAAAAATTATTTCAAGCCTGAAATTAGTTTATCTAACTTTAAATATACAGTATCAACTTGTAAACTATCTTATCCTTTTAGACACTTCTACAGTTATTTGTTCCTAAACTTCAATTTTTTCCTTTTTTTGTTTTCTCTCAGTTTTCTTTCATTCCTTTTTGAACTCTTTTAAAAATATTTTCAGATCTTTAGTATTTCTCTGTTTCCAGTTATTTCCTTTTATTTCCTTGAATTTAATTTTGAAATACTTCCTTTCTCAGATTACAAATATGTATTATATGTTCATTCAACAAATATATGTATCAAGAATTTTTGCCAAACAGTAATACAGAAAAATAGACAAAAATCTCTTCTCTTTTGTGAAAATTATATTCTAACGTATTAATAATGGTAATTATGTAATAATAATGAACAACATTAAAGTGAAAGATAGTATATTAGATAATACATTCTATGAAATAAAAGCAAAAGTGAAGCCGGGTTGTGGGATGAGGCGATAAGGAGAGTAAAGGAAAAGCAGGTTTCAATTTTAAATAAGGTCGTCAGGGTAGAACTCATTGAGCAAATATCCAAAGGAGATGAAGGTGTCATTTGCGCAAATTTTTGAAGGAGCTGAAGGATCCAGTCAATACCAATGGATTGATTCTTGCAGGCAGAGGGAAGATTAGAGCCACGGCACTAAGATTGGGGCATGGCAATGGTGTAAGGAGCAGCAGCGTGACCAGCGAAGCTGGAACAGAGCAATCAAGAAAACCTAGGTGGAAATGTAGTTAGAGAGGTACAGGATTGGGTCATACAGGACTTTGTAAGGCTATTGGGTCTTATTAGGGAATAAATGTAAACACATTAGAGTGTAAGCAGGAGAGTGACACCTTTAACAATACTTTTAAAAGAATTGGTTTGGGTGCTGTGTTGCAACAAGGCTGTAAAGAGATAAGGAAAGAGTCAGGGAGATCAGTGGTCAGGCTGGTCTAGGAGAGAAAAATCAGGATTTTCTCATAATTGGATTTGGCATATAAAATAAGGAGGAAAGTTAAGATTGGCTTCCAGTATCTGTCCTGTGCAATGAGAAGGATGGAGTTGTCATAAATTAAGATAGAAAGATTGTAAGTAAAGTATATTTGGGGGAAAATATCAGGAGTCAGTTTAGAACATTTTAAATTTGAGATGTTTAATAGGCATCCAAGTGAAGATGCTACATAAATAGTTGGATAGAACAGTCTGGGGTTCATGAAAGAAGTCTGATCTGGAGGTATAATATGACAGTCATCTTCACATAGATGGTATTTAAAGCCTGGATAAGATTGTGAAAGAGACTGAATGAAATCACCAAGAGAAGGAATGTGGCTTAGAAGCAGGAAGAAAGGACTGAGCTCTGTGATGCTCAAGATGTTTGGAAGAAGGAGGGCAACCAGTAGATTGAGAAGGAATCATCACTGAGGCAGGAGGAAAACCAAGAGCAGAGAGTGGGTTAAAAGTTTCTGATGACTAAAATAGATGAGGGTTTAGAATTCACCACTAGATTTGGCACTGTGGACATTATCCATGACCTACAAGAATGATTTCAGTATAGTGATGTGGGAGAACCTCACTGGAATGGGCTTAAGAGAAAATGGAGAAGAGAAATTAGAGAAGGATTGCAAACAAAGCTTTTGAGAATTTTTGCTACAAATTAGAGAAAGCAATTGGAGTCAAACATAGGACTAAGAAAAATTTATATGTTTTTTATAATGGAAGAAACAGCAGGATGTTGGCATGACTGAAAGGAAAAAGAAAAATTGATAAAACAGATAAAAAGGGGGGAAATCCTTGAAGCAATGTGCCCATGCAGACAAGAATTGCTGAGATCTATTGCAGAAGTGGAGGCAATGGTCTTAGAAACTCAAAGAATCCATCTGTTGCAACAGAAAGGGAGGCAAATACATGAGTACAGATCATGGTGGCTGAGAAGATATAGTAGTGAGAGCTTGAAGAAATTATCTTCTGGGTGCTTCTCTTCTCAGTGAAATAGAAACACAGTCTTTGGTCGAAAGCAGAGATGGGCAAGAAGAGATTAGGGGTTTAAGAAAAGAGAAATTACAGAATAGTAAACCTAGGAAAGTGGACTACTGAATATACAAGTAAAGTGTACAAAGACTTCTTACCGCCAGTATGGATTCCTTTAAAGTTCATAGTCTTGAATTTAAACTGAATCAAATATAGTCTATGTGGTTGCAGTGCCTTTTTTTCCCAGCTACATTTAGCATGGCTGCAAGTATAGAATAGGTGGAGAAATAAACTTAACCAGAATTAGAGGTTTGCTTTAAAAATATTCTGAAGAAGATAAGATCAAGGGAGTAAGTGGTGCATGGAAAATAAAAAGAAATGAAGCATTTACACCAATTAGTTCATTTACAATGAAATCCAAAGAAGGAATGACTTTAGAGTCTTTGCAGATCTGTAGTGACTTTCAACATGTAGAATAATTTGCCAGGAAAAGTAGGACAATTTCAACAAGACAAATAAAAAAGGAAGATGATAAAAGGGACTGGACAAGGCATGCTGAACCTTTAAAGTGGCTGAATATATATTATTTTAGTCACATTTGTGATCTTCTGAATGACAACCATCTCTCTATTGTTTCTACTTATTTTTCCTACTGGAGCCTTTCTATAACTCAAATACCACGTTTTCAGAAGGTGAAGTCAGCTGTCACCAAGGATGAATTTTTACTTCAAATAGTCAACAATATTTCTCTCTCCCCCGTATAACACTGTTGTAGACACCTATTTAAAATATGAAAACAGGACTCTTCAATAAGAAATGCATGTGGACACAAGTTCCAAAGTTCAATCTCACCATGTTACTAAAATTTAAAGATAGGAAAACAGTAAAGTGCCATTCATCAGTCATTAAATTGGATATACTTAATGGAATTATGACAAAAGCCAATGTTCTTTTCAAGAGTGTTGCCATGTTTAATTGTAGAACTCTGTTAATGATATTCTACTCTTGTCATTTACTTCAGGAAGTGTTACAATAAGCATTCAAATACAATTATTCTATAAAATAATAATTTGTTTTGCTTCTAGCCCCATGTCAAACCAGATGCACATCTGACATCAGTGCTGTGTCTGTCACGAACCTCAATATCATAATGTTCCAAGCACTGCAGCAATAGTTCAGAATACTTCATTTGCAATGTCAACCCTATGACTGGCTAAAACACTGAAGTTTGTAAATAAAACTGCATTGTACTATTTGGAAACATGAACCTTGTTTCTACTTATGAGGTGGGAAGAGAAGCCTTGGCAGGGAGCCACATTCTTTTCCTGGCATTACTTAGATGACCTTTAATGCGTTTGATCAGGGTATGAGTCACAGTTTCTGAGAACTGGAGTTCTTGCCAAGTGGTCACCTTGTTGGAAGGAAACTGAAGATGTAATTTCTTAGTCACACCTCTATGATCTCAGTGTCCACTGTCAAGTTGATAGAAAAATAAAAGAAAATAAAGTAATCCAAAATTTAATATTTGAGGGGATAAATATTGCCTGTTTAAGCAAAGAAAATGCTCTATTATGAAATATATAGTTCATTTTTTGTAGTACCTTATCCATAAAGAATTAAAAAAAGAAATCAAGCTATTGGTCTCTTTTTCAGCTTTCTGAATGCCTTTCTCTTTGGTTATGATATTAGGTGTTTGCATTTGATTATGTAAGTGTTAGACTATAGGACCTTATCTGTCAGTATTGCTAGCACAATAAAAGAAGAGGAAGGAAGGAAATGGAGGAATTGATGAATATTTAATAGTGCTTTTAATCAGTCCCACCAAATAAACATTTCTTGTGTTGCTTTGCAAATGAGATTTCCGTATCATAGGAGCTTGCAGATGGTAATTTTTCTTTTCCCCAGTGAAAATCTTAGGAGGCTGGTTGGACTGGTAAATGATTTTTATAATAATTAGTGAATTTTAATGACTGACAACTCTAAAGTAAACAAAAATAATACTGAAATGTGTTTTCGTGATAAAGTTGCCCTCAAAATACACCTCTCATTTTTCCCTAAGGTATTCACTTATTATAGGAATAATATTTTATGTTTTGATGCTTAATTTATAATATTACTTATATATCCCTTGACCACTTTAACTGGCACATTTAGTAGTTGTGGAAACCAGTAACAGCAAACAGAAATACCAGCTATAGTACACAAATCATAAAGATCCCTTCAGATCATAATTACATTGAAACTGTTAATGCGTTTACTGTGACCAAAGATGATAAGACTTTCTGAAAGAAAGCCCACTCTAGTGGTACATCTTTCAGTAACTACAAACCAAAATGAACTAAGAATTGCAGAGCTAGGAAGACAATAGGGAGAAAAAAAAGGAATAGTATATAAAGCATTGTTGGAAAGTAAGACATTATGGTATATAAGCCAATAGCACATGTCTAGAACTGACTAGATATTTCTTGGTCTGATCAACTGCCTTCAGGTTCACTAGGAATGTTATATTGGGTCTCCAGATTTAAAGGAAATTCTTCTAGATATCTATTTGTTCTCAAGGTCACCTACTTTAATCATTCATAGTTCTTAGCTCTTCCATAAGTTACTAATCAATTTGAAAGAGATTTCTTCAAAATAGAGTAGATCAAATTTCTTAGGGTCTCTAGAAAGGCACAGAAATGAAGCACACACTGATGTTTATGCTGTTTGGCTGTATGGTGTGTGTGTGTGTGTGTGTGTGTGTTATTTTCACTCTTCTTTTGTTCATTTATTTATTGAGACAGAGTCTCTGTCTCTTAGGTTGGAGTGCAGTGGCATGATCTCGGCTTACTGCAACCTCCATCGCCCAGGTTCAAGAGATTCTCCTGCCTCAAGTTCCTGAGTAGCTGGGATTACAGGCATGTGCCAACACACCCAGCTAATTTTTGTATTTTTAGAAGAGATGAGGTTTTGCCATGTTGGCCAGACTGGTCTCGAACTCCTGACCTTAGGTGATCCACCCACCTGGGCCTCCCAAAGTGCTGGGATTACAGGTGTGAGCCACCATGCCCAGCCTATTCTCATTTTTATTTTTATGGTTAGTTTATGTTATAGGGAGAAAATGAACTCTTCATATAGAGAAGCAGGGGAAGAAAAATAACCTCAAAGTTTGTGATGCCATGAACTTCCTTCACAGACTTACTTATGACTTTAGCTATCTTTATTATAAAAAGTACCAGTGGTGGTTGGTGGGTAGAAAGGAGGTGGTACTTATAGCATTTATAAATTAATACACTAAATCTCATTTCCTACAAATCTGTTTGTCTCACAATACTTTCAAGTGTATTTTAAATCACAGTAGCTATGACTTTTCCTGAAGCATAGTGTTTGAATCTAATATCTGCTACCAAGGAATGTAGGCAACATTTTGGGCTTGATATTGGAGTTTGACCTGAGTAATGCTAAACCATATCTTCCTGGGCATTGTTACACATTAGAAATATTTCTCTGAGGCACTTTGTAAGCCAGGTTGGTAAGTAGGGTCAGGAATAACACTATTGGAGAATAATTCTAAATCTTTTCCAATACTCATGTTCCCCTTAAATCTCTTGCAGTCTTCTCAATCTTCAAGAATCATTTTCCAGAAGTTTTCTGATGACTTTTTATTGGAATACTTAAAAAAAAATACCCATAGGTTTTCTTCAGAGAATCACCACATTTACAGTTCTACTCTGAAAGTGTTTATCTATAGAATTACCCATGAGTTCATCTCTTAGGTTAGTTCCACCTTTCACCTCAATCAAGGAAAATCCATCTGTTAGGGCATAATCCAAAATCCATACTCCCCGAGAGGTGCTGCCCAGCCACCTTATCCTGTCCAGTGGGATCTGAAATTTCATCTTTCAACAGCTAAGAATTTGAAAGATAGACACGTTTTTTCTGCCTCCTATAACTAATTTTTTAAAGCCAGTTTACCAGAGATTGAAAAGAAGCAAGATTTCTTCCATTCAAAAAAGCACTTTAAAGGAATGCACTCTATAAAATCAGATTTACTTAAATGTTTTTGGCAAATTCAAACAAATAGGCAGACAGAGATTCTGGTTCCAAGAGGACAACATTTAACTAAGATTATTGTAAAAGATATACTTATTCCTAAACAAAATTTTTAACAAAATTATGAATTAATAGATATAGGAAGATAGCTATTGAAAAGTCTAGGCATTACTTTTGATTTTTTTTCAAAATAGTTGTAAATTAACTGAATTTTGTGGATAAAATTGGTGCTGAACAGCTAAATATTTTTAATAGACTTTCTTTTTCAGAGCAGTTTTAGGTTCATTAAAAAATTGCAAAGAAGATGCAGAGCTTTCCCAGAAACCCTGTACTTCCACATACGTGTACTCTCCCCAGCTATCAACATCCCACACTAGAATGGTACATTTGCTACAGTCAAGGAACTGACATCAACACATCATTATTCCCCAAAATCCATAGTTTACTCTTAGTGTTGTATATTCTATCATTTGGGGGGAATGTGTAATGACAAGAATTTACCATTATAGTATTGTACAGAGTAGTTTTACTGCCCTCAAAATCCTCTTTCTTCCACCTATTCATCACTGCAGCCCAAACCAATGGAAACCATTGATCTTTTCACTGTCTCAGTAGTTTTGCCTTTTCAGATTGGCTTTTCAGATTGGCTTGTTTCACTTAGTATTTGGTATGTAAGGTTTTTCCATGTTTTTTTTTTTTTTTTCATGGCATTGTAAGCTAATTTCTTCTTAGTATTGACTAATATGTTATTGTCTGTGTGTACCAGTCTATCCATTCACCCATGGAAGGACATGTTGGTTGCTTCCAAGGTCTGGCAATTATGACTAAAGCTGGTATAAACATCTGTGTGCAGATTTTTGTGTGGATAAAAGTTTTCAATTCATTTGGGTAAATACCAAGATGCATGATTACTGGATCATATGGTAATAATATGTTTAGTTCTATAAGAAACTGCCAAATTGTCTTCCGAAGTGGCTTTACAATTTTTCATTTCTGTCAACAAAGCATGAGAATTCCCATTGCTTCACATCCTTACCAGCATTTTGTACTGTTACTGATTTGCATTTTAGCCATTTTAATAGGTCGGTAGATAATGGTTATCATTAATGTTTTAATTTGCAATTCCCTAATGATTATGATGTAAAGCATCTGACCTTATTTCACATCTGGATATCTTAGGCGAGCTATCTGTTCAGAGCTTTTTAATTGGTTTGTTTGTTTCCTTATTGTTGAGTTTTAAGAGTTCTCTGTGTATTTTATATAACAGTTATTTTCATTTTAAATCCCAATTGATCAATGTTTTCATTTTAAATCCCAATTGATCATTTGCTTTCATTGATCAATTATTTTCATTTGAAATCCCAACGGATCATTTCTGGTATATAGGCAAGCAACAGTCTTTTGTATAGTAGCCTTTTATCCAGCAATCTTGCTGTAATTGCTTATTATTAATAGTTCCAGTAGGGACTTTTTGCCAATTCTTTTGGATTTTCTACATAAACAGTCATTTCATCTGTGAACAAAGGCAGTTTTATTTATTCTTTACCAATATGTATATATTTATTTTCTTGTCTTGTCTTATTGAATTAGCTAGGATTTCCAGTATGACGGTGAGAAGCAGTGGTGAAAGGGGACATTCTCTTCTTGTTCTTTTTTATTTGTTTGATGTTTTTTGAAACAG
Organism: Papio anubis; assembly: GCF_008728515.1. Lineage (NCBI taxonomy): Eukaryota > Metazoa > Chordata > Mammalia > Primates > Cercopithecidae > Papio > Papio anubis. The sequence continues at coordinate 93,224,806 of NC_044981.1, forward strand.
GGTCTCACTCTGTCACCCAGGCTGGAGTGCAGTGATACAACAATGGCTCACTGCAATCTCCACCTCCTGGGATCAAGAAATCCTCCTACATCAGTCTCCTGAGTAGCTGGAACCACAGTCATCTACTAACATGCACAGCTGATTTTATATATATTTTTTATATATATAGTATGTATACATATGTGTGTGTATATATATATTGTGTGTGTGTGTGTGTGTGTGTATATATATCTCTCTCTCAAGAAATCCTCTTGTCTCAGCTTCCCAAAGTTCTGGGATTACAGGCATGAACCACCATACCCTGCCTTTGCCTCGCTCTTGATCTCAGAAGTGTAGCTTCAAGTTTTTCACCATTAAATATGATGTTAGCAATATAGGTTTATAATTTTTTAAATTAACTAGAGTAAGTTCCCTCTCTTCCCAATTTGCTGTGAGTTTTTATCATCAATGGGTGTGGGTTTTATCAAATGCGTTTTCTATATCTATTGGAAGGATCATGTGATCTTTCATCTTTAGCTTGTTGTTGTGATGGAGTAAATTGATTTTTGAATGTTGAACTAGCCTTGCATAGCTGGGATAAATTTCACTTGTTCTAGGTGTAAAATTCTTCTTATATGCTTTTGAATTTGATCTGCTAATATTTTTTAGGATTTTTGCATCTATATTCATGAGAGATATTGGTTTATAGTTTTATTTTCTTGTAATGTCTTTGTCTGGTTTTGGTATTAATTTATATAATGCTGGCCTCAAGGAGTGAATTAGAAAGTATTTCCTCTGTGTCTTTCTTATGGAGTAGACTGTAGAGAACGGTATAACTGATTCTTTAGTAAAATTCACTAGGGATCCCATCTGGGCCTGATGCTTTTTGGAATGTTATTAATTATTTGTTAAATTTTTAAAATAGATTGAAGCCTATTCAGACCTGTCTATTTTTTCTTGTATGAGTTTTGGCCATTTGTGTCTTTCAAAAATTGCTCCATTTTTTCTAGATTATCAACTTTGTGGGTATAGATTTGTTCATGATATTCTTGTATCATACATTTAATATCCATGAAATACGTAGTAATGACCCCTCTGTATTTCTGCTATTATTAATTTCTGTCCTTTCTCTATTTTTCTTACTTAGCCTGTATAGAGGCTTATTTATTTATTTATTTATTTTGATCTTTTCAAATAATCAACATTTGATTTTGTTGATTTTCACTATTAATTTCTTATTGTCAATTTCACTGACTGCTGCTCAAATTTTTATTATTTTCTTGTATTTGTTTTGAAATTAATTTGCTTTTCTTTTTCTGGTTTCCTATATTAAAAGTTTAGATTATTAATTTTAAGTCTTTCTTCTTTTCTAGCGTATGCATTTAGTGCTATAAATATCCCTCTAATCACTGCTTTGCTCCATCCCACAAAGTTTGATAACTTATGTTTTCATTTAGTTTAAGATATTTTAAAATTTCTTTTGAGATTTCTTCTTTGACTCATATGTCAACGTTGACAACAAGTATGTCATTTAATCTCCAAATAATTTGGAATTATCTTGCTATCTTTCTGTTATTGATTTCCAGTTTAATCCATTGTGGTCTAAAAGCAGATATTTTATGATTTATATTCTTTTAAATTTGTTAAGGTGTGTTTTATGACCCAGAATATGGTCTATCTTGGTGCATGTTTCCTGTGAGCTTGAGAAGAACGTGTAATTTGCTATTGTTGGGTAAAGCGGTCTATAGATGTCAATTGTTAGGTTGGTGGAGAGTAAATGCGTTTGTTTTTTTTTGGGGGGGGGGCATTATTTTTAATGACAAAACCGCATTACTTTTGCACCTACCTAAATATATCTAGTTTCTTGATGGGGCTGTTGAATTCAACTATGTTCTTACTGATTCTCTGCCTGCTAAATCTGTCCATTTCTGGTAGTGTTAAAACTCCAACTATGACAGTAGATGCATCTATTTCTCCTTGCTTGTCTATTAGTTTTTGCCTCATATTTTGACACTCTGTTGTTAGGCTCATACACATTAAGGATTAGTATATCTTTTTGAGGAATTAACCCGTTTATAATTATGTGTTGTCCCCGTTTATCACCGATAACTTTCCTAACATATGATGTCTGCTCTGTCTTAAACACATAAATTTCAGACAGAAGAGACATCATAACAAACTACTCCTGCTTTCTTTTTATTAATGTTAGCATGGTATATTTTTCTCCATCTATTAACTGTTAACCTCTATGTGTCTTTATAAAGTGTTTTTTTGTTGTCGTTTTGTTTTGTTTGTGTAGAAAACATACAGTTGGGTCTTTTTTTATATATACAATCTGACAATCTCTGTTGACTAGTGTGTTCACACCATTGATTGATTTTTTAAGTGATTATTGATGCAATTTAATTAATATCTATAATGTTTGTTACTGTTTTCTATTCATTTCCTTAGTTCTTTGCTCCAATTTTTTATCCACTCTTTTTCTGCCTTTTGTGGATTTATTTAAATGTTTTATATGATTCAATATTCTCTCCTTTTTTAGCATATTATTTGTACCTGTTCTTAAACTTTTAGTGAATTTCCTAGAGTTTGAAATATAAATTTACCCTAAGGAAAGCTTATGTTCAAATAGCACTAGACCACTACAAGGATCATGCAAATACCTTCCAATAACAAAATGATACCACTTCTTCCTATCTTATATATCATTGCTGTCTCGTTTCATTTATACATAAGTATATATGGGTGTGTGTGTGTACACATACTCATAAGCATATGTAATCAAATACATTGTTACTATTTTGAACAAGCTCTTATCTATTAGATCAACTAAGAATAAGAAGGCCAGGTATGGTGGCTCATGGCTGTAATTCCAGTATTTTGGGAGACCAAGGCAGGAAGATCTCTTGAACCCAGGAGTTTGAGACCACTTCTGGCAACATAGAGAGACCCCATCTCTACCAAAATTTTAAAAATTAGTCAGGCATGGTGGTGCATGTCTGTGGTCCCAACTACTTGGGAGGCTGAGATGGGAGGATTACTTGGACTGAGGAGGTCCAGGCTGCAATGAGCTATGATTACACCACTGCATTCCAGCCTGAACAACAGAGCAAGGCCGTGTCTAAAAAAAAAAAAAAAGAAAAAGAAAAAGAAGTAAAAAATACAAAAATTTTTATTTTACCTTCATTTGTTCCTTCTCTGATGCTCTACGTTTCTTTATGTTGATTTGAGTTTCTGAGCTATGCTATTTTCCTTCTCTCTGAAGAATTTCTTTTAACACTTCTTACAAGGTATGTCTACTGCCAACACATTCCCTCAATTTTTGCTTGTCTCAGAATCTTTATTTCTTCCTGACCTTTGAAGGATCATTTTGCAGGTTACAGATTTCTAGATTGGTGGCTTTCTTCTCCCAATGCTTTCAATATCCCATTCCATTCTTGCTTGCACATTTCTGATACGTTGGATGTTATTCTTCTCTTTTCTATAGGCAAAGTAGATTTTTCCTGCATCTTTCAAGTTTTTTTCTTCATCATTTATTATCTGAAGTTTGTGTATGATATGCCTGGCATTTATCCTGCTTGGTGTTAGCTTTCCGGATCTGAGGTTTGCTGTCTGCCATTAATTGGGGGGCAACTCCCAGTCATCATTTCCTCAGATGTTGTTCATGTTCCTTTCTCTTTCTTCTTCTTTTGGTGTTCCTGTTATACATATTTAAACCTTCTGTAGCTGCCCCATGGTTCTGAAATATTATTTTCTGGATTTTCTTCTCACTCTTTTTGTTCTTACTTTTTAGTTTTGGACATTTTTTTTTGAAATATTCTCAAGTGCAGAGATTCTTTTCTCAGCCATAGCCATTCTACTAATAAGCCCATCAAAGGCATTCATCATTTCTATTACAGTGCTTTTAATCTCCAGCATTTCTTTTCCCCCATTCTTTCATAGAAGTTCCATTTTTTCTGATTACATTGCACATATTTTCTTGCATGCTGTCTTCTTTATCCAGGAGCCCTTAACATATTGATGATAGTACCTTTAAATTTCCAGTTTGATATTCCAACATCTCTGCCATATCTGACTGAGGTTCCAGTACTTGCTCTTTTTCTTCAAGTTCTGTTTATTGTTTTTTGACATGCCTTGTAATTTTTTCTCAATAGCTAGACATGATGTATTGGGTAAAAGAAACTTCAGTACATAGGCGTTTAATAGTGTGGTAAGGTGTGGGAGAGGGGAAGTGTTCTATAGTTCTTTGGTTAGAACTCAGTTTTTGTATTAATTTTTTTTATTATTATACTTGAAGTTCTAGGGTACATGTGCACAATGCACAGGTTTGTTGCATAGATATACATGTGCTATGTTGGTTTGCTGCACCCATCAACTCATCATTTACATACCTAAAGAGATCAATTTTTTAGTGTGTCTGGACTACGAACTGCACAAGTGCTTCTCGGCCTTAAATGGGATATGATGACTACAGTGGGCTAGAGTTGGGTATTTCTCTTCCCTGGATTGATTGAGCTCTGAGAGAAACTCAATAGTTTAGGCTCTGGTAAAATAGTTTCTTCTAAAGTCAGGATTTATTAAGAAAATAATGCTGTGGTATATTTTGAAAGGGTTACTTTTCTCCTACCCCTGCTAGAAGCAACAGGGGATTTTTTTTTTTTTTTGAGGCGGTCTGGCCTCTGTCGCCCAGGCTGGAGTGCAGTGGCGGATCTCCAGCTCTGCAAGCTCCGCCTCCGGGTTCCATGTTCTCCTGCCTCAGCCTCCCGAGTAGCTGGGACTACAGCCCACAGCGGCTAATTTTTGTATTTTAGTAGAGACGAGGTTTCACCGTGGTCTCGATCTCCTGACCTTGTGATCCGCCCGCCTCGGCCTCCCAAAGTGCTGGGATTACAGGCGTGAGCCACCGCGCCCGGCTACAGGGGATTTTTGTCCAATATTGACCATGGAAACCTGGTCCAAATCCTGGAGGTAAAACTCCCAAAACTGTAGGGACTCCTCTGTGACTAGATCCTCCAGAGTTGTTAGCTCTCAAGCTTGTCCATACTAAGCCTCAAGTCATTCATCAATTCTAGTTCAGGTTTTTCTCTCCTGGCACTGGCTCCTGGGGAGTGTTCTGCTTGTGGTCTTCTGCTTTGCTATGTTATGATTCTCTGCATTCACCTATCTGTCTCTCCAATTTTGGGGGCAGTGATTTGCCCTGTACCCTCACTTCTCTGATAGATACAAGAGTTATTGGTTTTTCAGTTTGTTAAGTTCAGTTGTCAGTTTGTTGGACTTCTTACTTGTTGTTAGGGCAAAGTAACAACTTCCAAGCTCCTAACTTGCCAAACCAGAAACCAAAATCCCCAGGTAATTTATAATCTAGTTTTGTTGCCTATAAAAATGGAATTAAAATTGAAGAGTGTTTTTGAATTGTTAAATATAAACAATAATGTTGCTCTTGCATCCTGCAACTCCCTTAATAGTCCTTCTTAAAGCCTGTCGCCCTGTTTCATATGCTGGTTTCTTTCTGGAATTTTTTTGACTCTCTCCCTCAAAAGCTTATTTGAGATCAATGAGGCAGTTAAGTTGATGATGACTAGCAGGAAGCCTGAATAGGTATACTGATAAAATTCTCACTCTTTTCTTTGGAGCAAATTGTGTGTGTGTGTGTGTGTGTGTGTGTGTGTGTGTGTGTTTGCTTGGGTGGTGTGGGAATCCCTCTTGTATGAAATTTTCTACTCACAGGATACCACTTTTTGTCATTCTTTTATAATTTCTTGAAATATGTCGTATTGGTTAATTCCACTTTCTAAATTTGTGCTTATTTTAGGTTATTTAAATATTCTCAATGGATCACTTTCTAGTTTGATGTCCTTTAATCCATTGAGGTGTATACACCGCCTAAAGATTTTGACAGAGGATTATTTCGAGTGCTGCTTCACCAGCCAGAAATTTCCATGGCTGGAGGCACTCTTGCCCTGCCTTTGCTCAGCTCTGGACTTGCCCGTGTGCTTGCTCTGCCCACTTGGCCAGCAGGCTGTGCTCAGCTTGGGCTACTGGCCTGATCTAAGGCCCGCCGAGGACACCCGGGGCACCAGCTACTGTGGCTGGTTGGACAGCTTCAGGCTCCGGCATAGGAGCTGACTACGTGCAAGGCTGCAGCTGGACCAGAGTATACAGGTCTCAGTGAAGAGGGGACACCAAGTGGGTAGCCCCACCCAAAACTGGGTGGTCCCAACCTGTGACTGTCTGAGGTTTTTATGGGCTCTGAATGGAGGAGTACATGCCTGTTGGTCCATGGGCCTGGAAAAGGCACCACTCAATTGGCTAAAAGGCACTGAGGAAGTTCTCACTCCAGTCAGGGACTTTATCCGGAACCTGCAGCTTGGTTTTCAGGCTTTAATTTGTCAGGCCTGGGGACCCACCCTTGTCTGCCTAGGAATTTGTCTGTCTCTTGCCGCTATCAATTTGTTCAATGAATGATACTCAGAAAATGAAAGATGTATATTTGGATAGCACCTTGCATGGGACATGCTTTCTCCTTAAACCATTCTTCTGAGAGATTCTGCAGGTTAATGGTCAAATAGCACATTTTCAGGAAGCAGACCTTTATTAACTGTTTTACAACTCAGTCTCCTCAACTATAATATCAGCTGCGATAACTGGTATTTATAAATAAATCCCTTTTGATCATGATATGAAATTATATTTGTAAAGGGTTTGACAGAGTGTAGGACATGCAATGAGCACTTAATGGATGCTAATTGTCATTGACAGCAATAATATGGTAATACTGTAGTTGGTAAGAAATCACTGGTAAAACACTGAATTGTCCTGTGTCTTGGGCCTAGAAAGATTAAACTCTTAGATATTGATTTATTCAACAAATATTTATTATGCATGAGACACTGTATTTCATGTTGAGGTGTAAATAACTGAGATATAATTTGATTATTTTAAAAGAGACATGTAAAATATACTCCAGGAGCATTGAGTAGGGATTAATTAATGCTGTCTAGAAGAGTCACAGATGACTTCACAGAGGGGAAAGACACTGGAATTTGGTCTCTAGAGATATGCAGAGGTTGGCTAGGGAAAGAATGAGAAGATAAAAAGAGATATTCCAGGCAGAAGGCACAATGTGAGCAAGAGATTAGGGCATGAAAGAAGCTGATATATTAAGGAAGTAATGGAATATAGCTTTTCCTAACTGGATGGCAGAGTATACAGGAGGAATGGGAAGCAATGAGTCTGAAAAGTCAGTTGAGGATATCTTATAAAGAACTCTTAATGTCTTGCCAAAGAGTTTATGCTTATGCTGAATACATTAGTGAGCTAATTCAGAGTCCCATGTGTATCATTCTGCTGCTAGTCCCATTCTAGGCACTGGGAATAGAGCAGTAAGTAAAAGATAAAATGCCTTGCCCTCATAGACCTTACATTTTAGTTGCAGACAATAAACAAATATAAAATTATAGATGATAATACATGCTAATATGAAAAATAAATTGGGAACAGACATAGGGAATGTTGAAAGGAAAGCTGCAGTTTCAGATACAATGGCCAAAGAGGGCATTGTTTAAAAGGTAACATGTGAGCCAAATTTGAAAGAGGAAGGAATATCATGTGGCTATTTGGTAAGAATGGCAAGTGCAAAACCCCAAGATAGGAGTGTGCTTGCTATAGTCGAAGAAAAGCAAGGTAGCCAATATGGCTGGAGCAGAGTAAGCAATGGGAGAAAGATGTAAAAAGTAAGGCAGAAAGAGGAGTGGGGTTAGAAATAAAGATCATACTGGACCTTGTGGATTTGATTTCAGTCTGACAAATAATTTCATGATCTGACTTCTATTTAAAAGATCACTCTGACTGTGGAGTGTAAATAGGTTGTAAGGGAGGTGAAGGTCTGGAAGGAGGCAGGATGGTTTGGGCACTGCTGAAAAAATCAGGGAAGAAATGATAATTGCTTAAAGCAGAAGAGTAGTGGTGGAAAAAGTGGCAAGAGGAAATGTTCTAGAAGGATTTCAGAGTATGAGCCAATGGGATATCCTGATGGGTTCTCTTGAGTGTGAGGTATTTGTTAGAAATATGAATATTGGCTATCAGGTTTTCAGCCCCTTTGATGTTGCTTCTTCTGCCCTTGCTACTGTCTTTACTGCAGGGCTCTGAACTTCATCAGCTTATTTTAAGTTTCTACCACCAGCCTCTTCTAGTCCTGTTCACTCAAGATTATTTCATGGAAGGACATAAGCTTCCTGGATCCCCTCTATTCACAGCCTTAAACTTGAGTGTTTGACTGCTAATCAGTATTTGGAAATACGCTATATATAAATCAAAAAAGATAAGTTATGAAGTTTACAAATCACAGTAATACTTAGTAAATTATACTTCATTTCCTCTAAGAAAGTAAATGAAGACTTATTAGGACTTCTGTACTTTTTTCCCTTGAAATAGTGTTCTCCAGTTTCTATTGGTAAAAGTCATGTAACTTATCTCAAGAACATAGGTTTTTCTCTCCTGATGGGATGCAATTCTGACAGAATAACAGGTTCTCTTCTGTTTACTAAGGAGCATGTTCATTTCTGTGGACCTCAACTGGGTAACTAACACACAAGGGCAGGTCCAAGTTTTATGGCTCCTGGAGCTTATACAATTTTGAGAGGCCCCTTTAAGGAAACGACTTCACAATTACACAGACAAGATTATTAGAGTTCCTTTCAGAATGTTGGAAGATATCTGTCACAAGTGAGCACCTAAAGCTTACATTTCAATAGCCACACAGTCTTAACTCAGTGCTTCTGCACTGCTATTCTTACCAGATATTCACATGTTATTCTTTCCTCCTTCATGTTTGGTTTATATGTTGCCTTTTAACCAATGCCTTCTTTGGCTATTATATCCAAAATTGCTGATTCCCCTTCAAAGTTAACCTGTCTCTGGTGATACCCTTTCACTTACTCCCCACTTCACCTGGTAATAATCTTGTCTGAGCACTTCTTCAGAATATCTGCAAGCTTTAGGGCAGGAGAGTACTCTGATCTGAATTGATAGATGACTTGGAAAGAAAAATGGCATAGTGTGAGGCTGTTTTGGGACTAGAGGCTGTAAATCAGGGTGATTCTTTAGAATTGCTTCCCTATCATTCTCCCATTTTAAATAAGCATCCCTTAGCATGGAATTTCTTGTAGAGCATCATCTTTCCATGCAAGGAAAACTATCTTGACTTACTCTCTTCAAATGAAAAATTGATATACTCTTTTCAATTTATGCGTGCTTTCTAACTCTTAAGGTTTCCAGTCTTTCACCTTATTAAATGGACATATATGTAGTAAATATCCATGAAACAAACCACTACATGAGAAATTATATTTTATTTTTAGTGGAATCTTTATCTCTCTTTCACTCCTCCCTTGTCCTTCCCTTCCCTTCCATTCCCCCCCTTCCTCCCTCCCTCCCTCCCTCCCTCCCTCCCCTCCCTCCCTCCCTCCCTCCCTTCCTTCCTTCCTTCCTTCCTTCCTTCCCTTCCTTCCTTCCTTCCTTCCTTCCTTCCTTCCTTCTTTGCTTCCTTCATTCTGCCTTGCCGTTTTGTAGCAAACAGTTACAGATTCTGCAATGCAGGAAAGAGAGAACATATAGGAGCAAATTAGTAGCTCTAAAACACCAGGTAAGGTCTTGCCTCCTGTGAAACAATGACTCTTGGGGGTGTGTGAAATTTTGTGGTTTCCATCAAGAAATGCTGCTGAGACTCTTCATCTGTATGCACCACCGAAAAATATTTTTACCATTGATTTTCCTCCAGCATTGATCTACCCCCTGACACCATCAATAATGAGGTTTGTCAGCTGATATCTTAGGCTGTCTGTATTTTTTTTTTTTTTTTTCCCTGGTGGAAGAGGAGCTAGTAGTAAAGCAGGAAGAAAGGTTGATAACCTGAACTTGGGAATTTGCAACCAACCCATCAACTTCACTGAGTCACTCCTCCCAGCCCTTCTTCCTCTCCCATTTTATTTCTCTTGTCACTTTATTACTTGATAGGAAGTCTTCCATCAGATTAGACTCCTGAGTATTGTATTGTTATTTTTCAGTTTGGTATGCATTGGAATGCAAATTAAATGAGACAATTATCTGTGGCAAAGTGGTTTCTTGATGCTGGAAGAATGCTTTTTCTTTTGCTTCTCTTAAAAATCTGAAGACTTCTAAAAAGCTGATTCAACTAAATACTTAGTGAGAAACCAATTCTGTAAACTATGCCACTTTCATTTATTGAAGTTAGCCCATGTTTGGGCCTAAAGGGAGAATTTTTCGAAACACATGTCTATTTCACTGTGGCAGAATGCTTCCTTTTACAAAGCAATAATATGGGGAAAAAGTAGAAAGTAGATAGTCAGCATTCCCATATCCCTTGTAAAATAAAATGAAAATGCAGATACCCTTCTGTCAAGGTCCTGATCTTGGATAAAATTATGTCACAAAATTTGGCAAAGCACGTTCTGGGAGATACATATTCATTATTATGCATGAACTTATCTAAGTATTGATTATTCTAAGTGAAACAGATGGAAACAGCCATTTCTCTGGATTCAGGATATTGAATTATGAGAGGTGAGGGAAAAAATTCTTACTGACAGGTCAAGATAAAATTATTTAAGAAACAAGATAGGAAAGCACATAATTTTATGCATGATATGTCTGATTGTTTTTGCCTCCATACATTTTTAAATATTTCTAATCATAATAGATAACTTTTATTAAAAAGATAAGTTAGACATAAAGAATTTCTAGTATTTTACTCTTATTTTAGAAATAAATATAGCCACCTATTTAAATTAATTATATGTATTAATATCAAAGGATTTTTCAACACATTCATCCTATTTTTCAATGAGTTATAAATGTAGCAACTGAACATTTGTTTCAACTTTGTGTGTCTATAAAACACAAGTAATTTCATATGTAGTATACACTTGCAATACCCTGTGTGAAAGATAAGCCCTGGAGTTGCCCGACACATGAACTGGACAGTTATATCCTGAGGCTCTGATATACTTGGAAGAAGGATTGGTGAGTCATAGGATATGCAAATATTTCATTACAGACTGCTAGATTGCTCTATAAATCAGCATTTGCTCTCCTACTAGCACTTACCCTACTTTGTAGTTTTTGCCAGCATTCAATGTTATCTTTCTGGTTCTTGCTATTCATGTAAGCCTGTGCTATGTTATCCTCTCTTATCTGAAGTTACTCATGCAAGAGCCTGAACACCTTTTATCTCCTGCGGAATTTCTCACAGTTTTCACATTGGGTTCCAGATGTACCACCCTTCCTGTACCTCCTGAGATAGCTACTGGGTTGGGTTTAGAGAACAAAATCTGAGCTAATGGGCTGATGTCAGATCACAAATGTTTTGAAAACATGCATTGTCCTGAGTGTGTGTGTGTGTGTGTGTGTGTGTTCATGTGTGTGTGTATCTTTATTTTATTCTAGCTGTGTTTTCACCTCTGCCTCAGTTCTATTTCAGTTTGAGTCACCTGTTCTAAGTGTTCTGAATATATTCCCCCTTTTGCTGGGCCCCCTTAGATGTGTTCTTTCTTTTATCTAGGATTGGGCCTCAGGTCCAACTTCTGGGATAAAAGAAGCAGCAGCAATCCCATAAGTGATGAGAGGCTCAGGAGCCAAGTAGTTTACTAAGTAGTCACCTCTTCTCAAGAAAACAGGCAAGAGCTTCTGTACCCACTACATCTGGAAAGACTATGAGTCTCCCAGCCTCAACTGCAGCAAATATTTTGTTTACCTGGCCAGCATCCTTCAGCTGCAGGGAGGCCAGTTTAATAAGCTAGCTGGTCCTTGCAGGGATGCTCATGGAGGGTACCATACCCAGTCTCTCATGGTTCACAGAATGCCTAAGGCCAAACAGCACTCAGGAAGAAAGAATATTTAAGATAGAAAGAAGATGCAATAGAGCCAAATGCTGCAAGAATTGCTCAAAAAAGCAATCAGAAAACTGAAAGAAAAAAATCCTTGCATTATGGATGCAATTTATGGCTTTTTCCCATAGTGATGTCATAAAATTTCAGAGAAAAAGCAAGGAATGAGGGTAAGGATATAGAAACTACTACTGTAATATGGACTCTTTTTAATGGAATTTCTGATAAAAATGATACGCAGGTATAAAAAAGATGAGTAGATGTAGACACAGGGTCAGGGGTCAAGGGATGTTTTAAATTTTGTTAATGGGCAATCTTGAATGTGTTTCAGTAGAGTATGAGGCAGGATCATCAGCTAAGAGAAATGAAAGTTTGCAATGGTGCAAAGGCAGTGACATGCTGAGGCTTATAGGAGCTAATCGCTGAGTTTTCAGGAATTTTGAGAGCTAGTTGTTAAACATGGCTATTATTAAAATGTAAATTACATAAATTTATAGTTAAATTATATTTTAAGTGAAGGTAATAAATACTCAAGAATCAAGGTTTCCTAATTATTTTACTACCTTTCACTGTTAATTATACTCTTGAGATTATTTATATCTATTGTGTCTGAGAACAGAAACCAGGTTGTATTTGGTGGAAAGGCCATATGAAGGTATGCTACTTACCACACGTTGCTTCCCCCCTCTGCATTCAGTGATGTCACGTTAGTAATTTGGAATCACCCATCATTTGAACATTTACAGTTTAAAAATCAGTAAATGCTACAAATTTGGGCTTTTTTGTTAGTGTTGTTTTTCAAAGGGCTGTTGATTGAACGTTTACTAGCACACCTAGGTAAAGCTTTTGAGGGTGATGGTGAATATTTTGAGTGGCCACTCAGGAACAGGAGATCACTGTTCTGACACTTGGCCACTGACTGATAATGGAAGGTCAACGCTGCTTGGACCAGGCTGAAGTTAGTAAATATGATTGTCAAAGTAATGTATTGCACAGGCAAGCCAGGTGTGAAAGCAGCAAAAGTTTTGGGTTGATTGAATTCCTTGCGTGCAGAGTCTGGGGTGGAGAAATAGAAGTAATTGAACTGGAACATCTTGAAGTCTCAGCCAGTTATACAGAGTAGTGAGTTCAAGAGGAAGCTAATATATTGGGAAAAAGGGATGGTAGTCTGGAACTAGAAACTTTAATGAGGTGAAGCCCAGATATAGCAGAAATGATCCAGAGGGAGAGTGAATATGATGCAGAACTGCAATCAGAGTGGGATTTTGGAATTTGAGATTTCAGGTAGAGCCATTGCCAGACCCTGGGTGTGATGGTGATTACGAGTTTGCTTAAGTTTATCGTAAGAGTAAATATGGTGGGATAAGAAGTTGTCAAGGGTCATAAATTTGGATTGTTGGAAGAGTTGATCAAATGAGCTGAAGATACCAAGGATGATGGCAGGAGCTGGGGTAGTAAACTGAGGATGATGTAGGAGTTGGAGTGGAGAGCTGCACTGAGCTGGATCTAATCCCTCTGAAGTTTTTTTGTGTCTAGATTATTTTTCAGCAAGAATGTCTTGTGTGGCATTGCATAGGTAGGGCTACTTTATCAACCACTATCACTCATAGGCAATAGCTGCTCTGGGTAGAGACAGTGTATTGGAATTTTACTGTAAAAATATTTTTAATATTTTACAAAGTATAATTTGCTTAACATTCTCTGTAATTTCTGATAAAACTGATATACTGTTGTGTTTATGGGTTGAGGACAGTGGTAGAATATCTTGTTTAAAGCATGATTTACTTTTTCTAACTCACTAGTTCCCTACTGCTTCAGGCCACTGCAAAGAGATTTTTTTCTTTTCTCTTTTGCATGTTCATAAACAACTAAGGCAATACCTTACTTATTTTTCTCTGTTGAATTCTTAAGTGTTTTCAAGTTGTTGGTACTGCAGCATATTTTTCAGAATTTATTTTAGTATCTATTATTGCTAACTTCTTTTACTATTTCCTCTAGATGTCATTTCCCTCTTCCACCTTTAGTAAGGGCATCATGTTGGACTCTGTAAAGCATTAGTTCTCAATTTTGCCTTTAATTTTTGAAACAAAGAGCACATATAAAAATCATTTTGTCCTTTAGTATTGCATCCCCTTATAGCAGTTTAAGCCATTATTTTTCTGCCAAGGTTTTGAAAGTAGGCACTTAGCTCATATTTCTTAATGATGTGCTCTTCAGAATGTGGGTGACATCATTGAACACAAGTATTTGTAATAATACATTTTCCAAAACCTTGCTCTCTGAATCTCTTGCTTGGTGCTATTCAGGGGAGATCAAAATTCAGCCAGTAACAACAGATTATTCTCCTTCTACATTTTTTCATTCATTATCAATATAGCCATGGTTTTAACAAGGGTCAATCACTTAACACACAGGATTGATCTGGAACCCTTTGATAGGTCAGTGGATGGATCAGGGATGTCTATTCTTCAAATCTCATTAACAAAGAGTGTTTCTTACATTGGACTATGCAAAGATGGAGGAGAAAGGCATCCTTGAGGGAATGAATGTGTGAGGTGTGTATGTGTGTGTGTGTGAATGTATGTATGAATTAGCAAGACAATCATTTACACACACACAGACACACAATAACTCAGTGTGTCCACTCACATTCCATTTTATTCTCTACCTGAAGATAAACATTTAAAACCGGTTGTTTAACCTCATATTTTAATGCAGGTTAGTCTTTTATCATTGCTATCTGAAAATGGTGGGGATTTTGATAAGCCATAAGGGGAAGAAGAAAGTAGTAATTTTAAAGTCCAGGCCATGTCTCGCTGAGTACTTTGTGAAACTTGGGTATCAATAACTAAAGTACTTGGGAGGTGGAGAATGGTTTTGCTTCCATAATTATGGGAGGTTGTTTATATAGTGAAAGGAATCAGATTTGGTGTCCCACAGTCATGATTTTCCACTTCGTTCTGTGGTCTTTGGGAGCAATTTAACATTTCTGAGTCTCAGATAGGATCTATAATTTGAGGATAATATCTGCATTAACTGTTTTGGATATGATTATATGAGACAGTTTATTTAAAAATCTGACAGTGTACCTAGTATAGAGTAAGGCTTCAACAAATATAGGTTCCCAAGTCTCTAACCCTAGAAGATCATTTGTTTTACAATCATCTATCAAGGCGCTAAAAAGTTACAGTATCTATATATGCAATTTCTGAAATTTGAATTAGATTTTCAATATTCTACCTAACTAAAATGTCTTGAAACTTGAAATAAGTGGTTATTATTTACATTTCAGATTTCTTAAAAGCACATGTGAGATTTAAGAAATGGCCATGTAGAAAACAATAAACTATTAGTGGAAAAGGAAATTTGCATAAATATCAGTCTTCTAATATTCTACGGGTAATTACCATCATAGCTGAATTGGTAATGCATTTTCATATGAAGGATTTGCTGCTTTATTCTTACCTCTAGGAAAAATATGCTATTATCTCCCCCAGATGATTAAACTATAGGTTTTTATTTTTTGAATCTTAGATTTTTGAACTTATAAAAATTTTTACAGCCTTGAGATTACCACTTTTAAACTTAATAACTTTAAAGTCTGAAACTGTTATTGATCACACTAAATATCTTACTTTCTACTCTTGTATTGTTCTCTGCTAAATTAAAATCTTAATGGGGCATAATAAAATATTTCTTCCTCTTATTTCAAAGACCTGCTAAGATATCATGTCCTGTTGGTCAGTATATTTAATGTTACTATGCATGCTTTATTGTACATATTATATTTTCTCTTATGGCTTTTCTTTCTATTAAGTAATAATTTGATATTATAAATTGTTATCAAAGTTGATATGTAAATGGTGACACGGAGACTTTTTGAGAAGTAGGGAAAATGAGTTTATTAACTTTTCAGCTAAAGTAAATCTTAATGAAAACTTTTGTGTTTCATGTTATTTTTATTCAAAAATAAAAATGAATCACATTTGATAGGAAAATTTACTGTGTTCTCTATATAACAGGCCATTAGGAACTAGACCTATTTGTTTTCATTTAAATGTCTTGCACTGATCATTACAAAATGACATAAATTCTTTCTGTGTGTGTGTGTGTGGTTTTTTTTTTTGTTTTTTGTTTTGTTTTGTTTTGTTTTTTTTGAGATGGAGGCTGGAGTGCAGTGGCGCGATCTTGGCTCACTGCAAACGCTGCCTCCCAGGTTCACGCCATTCTCCTGCTTCAGCCTCCCAAATAGCTGGGACTACACGTGCCCGCCACCACACCCGGCTAATTTTTTGTATATTCAGTAGAGACGGGGTTTCACTCTTGTTAGCCAGGATGGTCTCAATCTCCTGACCTCGTGATCCACCCACCTCGGCCTCCCAAAGTGCTGGAATTACAGGCGTGAGCTACAGCGCCCGACCAATTCTTTGTGGTTTTATTTAAAGTACGCAGTGTATATTCCTGCACTGTTAAGATCATTTGTGTTTTAAATGGAGATGTGAGCCAGCTGCGATGGCTCGCGCCTGTAATCCCAACATTTTGAGAGGTCAAGGCGGGCAGATCACCTGAGGTTAGGAGTTTGAGATCAGCCTGCCCAACGTAGTGAAACCCTATCTCTACTAAAGATACAAAAACTAGCCAGGCCTCATGGCGGGTGCCTGTAATCCCAGTTACTCCGGAGGCTGAGGCAGGATAATCGCTTGAACCGGGAAAGAGGTTGCAGTGAACAACAGTAAACCAAGATTGCACCACTGCACTCCAGCCTGGGCAGCAGAGCGAGAGAGACTCCGTCTACCAAAAAAAAAAAAAAAAAAAAAAAGGAAAGAAAAGAAAAGAAAAGAAAAAATAATGTGTTCACAAATGCTAATTTTTAAATAGAAAAAAAAAATTGCTGATTTTCCCCAAATAAAAACAACAGTAAAAAGCAACTGGCTAAAATTACTTTTAAAAAATGTGAAGGAATCACGTTATACTTTTGCTTAAATGTTATTAGTTTATGTTTGTGGTGTTCAGGAAGTCTAAGCTTCTTTAACAGAAAACAGTCTTTTACGAAAGTATCTAATCCTATCCTAGTGTTGGTTGCTAGGAGAACATTTGATGCAAATTAATCAGTAAACATCTAGCAGCCAGCTACCTGAGGAGAAGGGAAGTGGGAGAGACTTAGAAGCTGGCCAGCAGGGAAGCTGCTGATGGGAAAATGACTGTCAAGGGTTTTCTGTACATACTAGCGGCATCACACTGGGATTCAATTTTTTTTTTCTCTTTATCACTCCTGTAGGTAAGGAGGAGAAAAGAAAGAAAGAAAAATTGGAAAGATAAATGGGGTCTTCCAGTGAAGGTAAGACAGCAACGGTTGGATTAATTAATGATTAATAACAAGCAAAAATTAGTGAAAATGGAGCAGCGTACCTAATATTACCTAGATATTTGTATTTAAATTTTATTATGCATCATGTTTCCTGTTTGAAAATAATGTTTTCATAATCAACAAAACTAAAAAACAATTTAGATGTAAGCAACAGTCTTCCTTGCCCTAAAATTTCATCTGGGAGTAGATTCTAGAATGTTTTAGGAAGACTTAAGGATACATTCCTAGCCATTTTAAAATTAAAATTATGCTTCAGATATCAATAAAATGAGAATATAATTGCTTTTGTAAATTTTAGTGGAATTTTGGGGTACTCAATAAAGGGTTTAGGTCATTGGTCTCACATCTATGGAAGCACAGTGTCAGTACTGGTAGAGCTGGAGAAGTTTGCAGAACATGAAACAGTTAGTTTGCTGGACCTGGGGTTTTCCTTATTCCTAATTTAAGTCCTTTCAGGTTTTGTTTGTTTTTGGTTTTGTTTTTTTTTAACTATTGAGGAAAGTTAAAGGGTGGAATTCAGTTTATAGAATATTACTTTGTAATGAATTTAGGAGGACATAAATACTTTATGTTTAGACATAAATACAGTTGTCTCTTCAGATCTGTATGCAATGTGTCCATGGATTCAACCAACCCTGAATCAAAAGTATTTGGGGGAAAAAAAAAGAATGATTGCGTCTGTACTGAACATATACAGACATTTTTCTTGTAATTATTCCTTAAACAATACAACATAATAACTATTTATATAGCATTTATATTGCATTAGGTATCCTAAGTAATCTAGAGTTGATTTAAAGGAACAGAAAGATCTGCATAGGTTACATGTAAAACGGATAGCATTTTAAATAAAAGATTTGAGTATCCAAGGATTTTTGTATCCACAAGGGTTTCTGGAACCAATCCCCCACAAATACTGATAGATGACAATGTCTATGAAAATACATAAACATAGAAATATCCTACAAACTACAAGAGAAATAAAAGAATAAAAATTGTTTTTAGTTGTACAAAAATCCATTTAAATGTTTTTTAAAAAAAGGACAAAATTTGGTGTGGTTACGGAGTTTACTATTTTTGTGTTGAAAATAATTGTTATTAAGTTTTCTTTAATAAGGAAGTTAGGTTTATTTATATAGCTTATATTTTAAGTGATTTTACATACACATATTTGAGTTACAAAATGTATTTCAATTTTAATTCAAAGTGAAAAGTCATGAGTTCTCTTTAGAATTTTGCCATACGTGATATTTGATCTAAGTCCTAAGATATTGACTAAAGAAATTTATTTTCTTTTTTTGCATAAAAATGTAATTTCTTCAGTAGGTTTAATTTTATGCTGCATTTTAAAATTATCTGGCAATAACTTATGTAAAATATAGTCTCATTTCCTTTCAGTCTTTTTTAAGTAAGGCTCTGGAGAAATAAATAAATCTACCAATATGTAGACCACAGAACTTTATAATCAATATGGGTGCTAGGGGCTGAGAAGCTCAAAGTGAGATATTAGGCCCCTGACCTCAAGGAGATTACCCTCTGGCTTTACAGTTAAAATTAAAACAAACACATGAAACAGTTGACGAAAATGTTACCTGTTTGGTACAGAACATTCTTTAGAGGAGTTTGGAAACAAGAGTGTTTGGAAGCTTCTATAGAACCACTCTATGGAGGGGATGAACTGAATGGATGCTGAAAAATGAGGAGACATTGTAAACAGCTGTGTTGCTTTAAAGTTATATTATGTTTTATAATTCAGTATTAACGAAGCAACTGATATCAACTAATTTGCCTTTGGATGTTGCAGATGATATTCAACTTATCCATTTCACCATGGTACATTAACACAGAAAATATTCACACATAGATAGCCCTACATAAGAAAAATTAACTAGATAATGATTATATATGGTTAATAATAATACAATTATATGTTAAAATATATAAATTTTATATGTAGCAAGGTCTAGAGTTGTGAAAATGCTATCTGTAAAGACACAGTTTGTAATAAAAGATAATTTAATTAAGGGGTTTTTAAATCACCCTTTATTAAGTTGCTATTTACCTAAGTTGATTATTTTCTTCAAAATCAACAATGTTATTACTATTGTTTCCAAACAGCTGTATGAAAAGTTACAGAAAATGGAAAAAGCACAACATCTAAGCAAAAAGAAAACAGAAATATTGAACTAAATAATTCAATATCAATGTATTAATTTCCTGAATATACAATGGATCTACACATACAATACAAGTGGACTATTGCTTTTACCTATTCTTTTTCTAAGGAAAAGGTAGATCACTTTAGTGTGCTAAATTCTCTTATATTTAATCATACGGCCCATATTGAGTAGTTATAATTTGGCTATAGTAATAAATTATTATATAAAAGTTGCCCATTTAAATGTTTATAATAACCATATAAAGTTCATCTTTACTTTAGTGCAGACTTCTCTCCCATGTCCTGGTTTACCTCACAGGCATTGCCCAATCTTTTTAAACCGGAACTCCCCTGTATTTGCTTATCCTTCAGGGTGTCTCACCATGGTCAGTAAGATCACATTTTACCCAGGTTTTCATGATCGATTCTGGGGCATCAGGTTTAACTATTGTCTCCAAGCCATTTGATCTCCAATTTCTATTGCATAGATTCTTTGTGCTCTTCCCATCAAGACTGTGATGGTTAATTTTATGTGTCAACTTGATTGAGCCATGAGGCAGCCAGATATTTGGTCAAACATTATTCTGAGTGTGTCTGAGAGAGTTTCTGGATGAGATTAACATCTGGGTTGGTAGACTGAGTAAAAGAGATTGTCCTCCCTAAAGTGGGCAAGTCCATTCAATCAACAGGAAACATGAACAGAACAAAATAGCTTTCCCACCCTCAAGTAACTGGGAATTCCTCCTGCCTGTCTTGGCTGTGACATTGTTCTTTTACCTGCATTTAGACTTAAATGGAAGCATCCACTCATCCTGTGTTTTTAGCCTCCAGGCCTCCAGACTGGAACTTACACCATTGATTCTTCTGAATCTTAGGCCTTTGCACTTGGACTGGAACTAAACCATCAGATCTTCTTGTTCTACCACTTGCAGACTGTATATCTTGCGACATTCCACCCTCTGTAATCAAGTGAACCAATTTCTTTTAATAAATATCTTTATATATGAATTCTATTGGTTCTATTTCTCTGGATAAATCTAATACAAAATCTTTGGCAATTCTGGATTTTGTAATAATCTCTTAATTGCGCTCTAGTTTTATGCTCTTCCCATGCATCCTCTACACAACCACAACAGTTATATCTCTTGAATGCAAAACTCTTTAGGTCTTTCCCTTGCTTAAAATTCCTCCTTGGCTCCTTATTCATTTTAGGATAAAACACAACTGCTAACTTATCAAATAAAGTACCTTAATGATTTAGACCAGACTTGTTGGGCCTAGGTTTTTCCTTCCTTCTAGCAAAACTGAAAAAGCTCTAGTTTCCTGAACCAAGCTTCCTTGAGCCCTCGTATCTTTGCACTACTCACTTTACCTATAAGGTTATTTCTCCTATTCTCCCATTGTCCACTTGTTGAACCCCTATTCTTCCTTAACACTTGACTTGTGTTTTATTTTGACCTAGAAGCCACCCTTTAGTTTCTTCTTCTTCCTTCTTTTAAATTTTCTCTTACAGTATGGTTGTAATAGTTGATTTTTCACATCTATATTTCAAACAAAATGGTAAAATCCCTGAGGAGGGGAATCATATAAAAAAATTTTACTAAGTGCTTAGCATAGAGCATATAGTAGGTATTCACTAAAGCTCTGCTGAATATGTGAATGAATGAACCTTATTGATATCAATTAAATTTACTTTATAAAACACATGTTTTCATATTTAAAACATTAAAAGTTTATTTCAGAAATTTATTTAATTATGAATTATTGACTCCTATTTTTTATATTCTTTATTTATCCTGCCAGATCAACCCTGCCCTGTGGTTCCAGAAGCTGACATTTTTGAATTTAACTAATAGGACATCTTGCCCTCTGGACTGAGATGGATTTCAACCAATAGGTATAGACAAAAGATTACAGAGTAGAAGTTGAGGGAGGTTGAGGTTTTATTCCCATAGCACCTTCCCTGCCAAGCCATGGGCTGGCAGTATACACAATCCTCTTTTAAGCTACCTGTTACTCCCTGGGGTCTAATACTTGCTTCCTCCCCTTGCCCATCAGTCCTGGTGTGGCAACAACTCCCCACTATTATCCTGGGGAGACTTTGCTTTCTTTCGTTTTTGAGACAGAGTTTCGCTCTTGTGCCCAGGCTGAAGTGCAATGGCACGGTCTTGGCTCACTGCAACCTCCACCTCCTGGGTTCCAGGGATTCTTCTGCCTCAGCCCCCCAAGTAGCTGGGATTACAGCTGGGATTTTTTTTTTTTTTAGTAAAGACGGAGTTTCACCATGTTGGCCAGGCTGGTCTCGAGCTACTGACCTCAGGTGATCCACCCACCTCAGCCTCCCAAAGTGCTGGGATGACAGGCGTGAGCCACTGCGCCTGGCCAACTTTACTTTCTATTGCTGGTTTCATTTACGTTGTCAACACTCTGGTAAAAATCACTTCCTTAAGTTTTCTCAATTACCCTGTTGGACAATGACACCAGCCTCTTGCCAAGACTATGACTAATGCAATATAGAGTCTTCCCCACCAATGTGACTTAATTTAATAATCCAACATGATACCATAATAACTTTATCATTTAGGTTATATATTGGGCTCATCAAGCATATTAAATGTGTCAATAATTCTACAGTAGGCCAAGCCATATAATCACAGGAAATCTAGTATCTTTTTAAGAGACTAAAAGCATCTTATAGCTTTAAAGTGCTTTTCATTTGAAAAGATGGTTTAAATTAATTATCTAATTTGATTATCTCACTTATAAATAGTTTACTAGACAAACAGTAGAAATGCTGAAAATACAGTTTTAAAAAGCTCATTTCAATTTTGTTAAACATTTTAAAAATAAAATGTGTTCTTATGACAAATAATCCAATGTTTTCATCAGTGCTACTTAGGAATATAATATTACCCTAACTCAGTTGTCAGTAAAAATGATAATTACAGTGCTTGGTGCCTACAT
The DNA here is from genome assembly GCF_008728515.1 of Papio anubis. Lineage (NCBI taxonomy): Eukaryota > Metazoa > Chordata > Mammalia > Primates > Cercopithecidae > Papio > Papio anubis. The sequence goes on from NC_044981.1 coordinate 93,247,178, forward strand.
GATTCCCTGGTGGTACCTTAGGGAGCTGAGTGTCTCAAGGCAGCCAGTGCATCTTGTAGAACCACTGGATGTGCTCCACTCATACTCTTTTGTCCACACTAAATGTAAAACAGAAAAATGACATTCTCTTTAGTGTTAGAAGCAGTATGTATGAGCCTACGTAATGCAAAAAGCATTTTCAGATGTGTTCTGTAGATACCTTATTTCAGTCTCTGCCACGTGGGAGTGCTTCTAGAGCTTTTCAGTGTCTTTTCCAGAAGGAAAGCACTAAACGCCACCTTTTTTTTCTGTACAGTTGTTATGTTTCTCAGTGTCTAATTCCCAGGAAACTGCAGAAACACCAAGAGTATCTGTCCCATGATATAGTTTGGTGGGACAGAATTTATTCTGCCCTTTTGCCATTTTAATAAAAAATGTAAATATAATATATATGCAGGATTTTAAAGGGTGTAGGAGATGGATACATTTTTATGATTGAACACTTTTGACAATGAAGAAATTTTGTTTCTGGGAAATTCATGCAAAGTAGTGCAGTCTTCAAAGTTCTCAGATTCTAGAGGTCAAATTATCTTATACATTTTAGGTAAAAGGGCTGATTAGGTTTCCCCTGAGAGCTACTATTCCTGGAAGCAACATTTAGAAGGTTTAAAATTCAAGATGCTTCTTGCAGAAACAACTGAGTTTTCTGAGAGCTTCTTCAGCCTCATGTTATACATGTAGAATGCACTTGAAGAATACCCCTGAACAGATTCTTTCATGGTGGCTCTTTTTTTTTTTTTTTTTTTAATACACCGCCTTTATATATCTGGTAGGATACTCAAAAGACACTCCTTTTAAGTATGTCATTTAAATTTGATAAAACTACACAAAGAGATTGTTTTCAGGACTGTATTGATGTACATAGCACTTTTGTTATGTAACTAGTACTATGTCCATATTAAAGTAATAGAACAGAGATGGCAGAAACAGAAAGGGAATTTAATGCATAAGCTCTGTACCTTGTTAACTTCATGTGTAAATTGAAACTCTGTAGTGTCCTGAAAAGTCTCAGATGCAAAGTCAAGTTTAATAACTGAATTTTCCCCCAGGCCCTGTTAATTTCACAAGGAAAAATTGTAGAATACATTAGACAAATGTATACACACAGTGACAATTTTTACAAGTATATGAGCAATTCAGTTCCTATTGCAATTTAAACAACCTATTAATTAGCTAATCAAAGTATATTATTGACAATGGATTCTACCTCCTGTAATCAGAGTCAAACTGCAAGTGTCTCAAGGGAGACTGAGGCATGGAGGAAGAATTCAAAGAGTGTTTCAGGTTAGTAACAGTCAGAGGTGATTTTTAAGTGTTTACTGTACCTCCTTCCAACACATACACACAAAGTACATATCAGAATGGTTACCCATCTAGTCAGACTGGCTGCCAGCAAGTCTCAGTACATTTGGCTCATTATTGGTTCCACTATCAAGGGTATCTCTTCCTCAAAAGAAAAAAATAAATAGCATTTAAACATTATCAGAAGATAGGAAGGGAAAAGTTTATTTTCACATCAAATCATGCACAGTTCCTGGATGCTGAAGTCTACTCCTCATTACATCAGACTTCCATTGGTAAAGGTTTCATCCATTGGGTCTATTCATCATCATCCTTCAGTGAAGATGTTCTGTAGTCCTCACTGTAGTCTGCTCTTAACAGACCTTTCATTGCTCTCTATATTTGGCCCATCAATTGCCTAGTCTAGTACCATGCCATAGTCTATAAAACTCTTTAGAAATGATTTTTTGACAAAGAGAAGTGTGGGAATTTCACTCCAAATGTGGTTGGGTAATACAGTGCAAGGATATTCCTGTAGCAGTAAAGTCAGTTGGTTTGTCTTACAGAATCTAACCCAGAGTAGATGATTAGTTTGTTGCATGGAGGCATCATCTGTGGAAAACCAGAGTATGCTAGACAGTCTTTGATTCTTTTCTAAGAGAAACTCACTATTTAAGATGTTTTCTTTAAGACTTCATTGACTAGACAAGAAACACATATGCCTCACTACTCAGGGCAAGTTCTTTCTAGCCTAAGTGTCTCGCCAACTCTTCTTAGAAGTGGGTGGATTGCTCTTTCCAAATCTTTGCTTTTGATCTAAGAAGCAATGGACATAAGAAATCAAATAATAAACATTAGAAACATACCTCAATGCAAAACAAAAACTAAATACCTAAATAAGAGACAAAAGCTCCCTCAGCTATGAAATATGACTCCATTTCCTGGAGCTTACAAGAGAAATAGTTTCATTTGGCATTTCAGTATGTTTATTCACTTTTGAAAATAATGTCATCCTTGCAGAGAATTTGTGTTTTAATGTCTGTTTTAACATCATGCAACCAATAGTTCACTGTTCACAAAAATTCTAGAATAGAGATCAGTAATTTTTGTTTGTAAAGGGCGAGGTAGAATATCTTTTGAGCATTGTGGGACAGATAGTATTTGTGGCAACTACTGAGTATTACCTTTGTAGTCTAAGAGCAGCCAATATGAAAAAGAATGACAGAATGACAATATGAAAAAGAATGGGTGTAGCTGTGTTCCAATAAACTATACTTTATAAATACAGACTGTAGGCCAGATTTGTTTTGGACGTCATTGCTTGCAGACCCACAATCTAGAATATGACCTGAAGTCTGGACTTAGAGATAGAATTCACTGTCCTTTGCCTGCTAAATTTCAGCCAGAAATAATGCTCCCTTTCTGGAATTCACTTCTCAAATGAATATATAAACAAAATTCAGTAATACAAAGTGATGTTGTTTTCTTACATTCCAACCTGACAGCTCCCATCGGCGGAAGGGGAAAAGGGAAATGCATCATTGTTTTAATATTTAGCTTCTTTATAATATTATGTAAGAAACACATTTATGGTATAAAGTGGTGTGGTTAATTAGGAAGACAAGTATGTAATTGTCATACTGAAATGCACAGAAGTAACTAGATATTTTTTATTTAGTAGTTACACCCATTAAGTAGATCAGTGGTGTAGGACAGATGCAGCATTGGATAGATCCCACTCCAGTAGAAAAGGGATTTTCTAAACTGTACATTACACAGTGTCACATTATATAAAGTTATTGCTACATCAGGTGACACAGAAGAAACTGATATTACATTGACCTGATGCAAATTCAAATGGAAAATTTGGAGCATACAAATGGATTAAACACCCTTGAAAATCAGGTAGAGTACAATTCCAGAGGATTTCAGTCATTCAGAAATGCTATTACCTCCCAGCTAAGAAATGCCAACTGTTTTGTTAGTGATCACACTGAAGCATGAAATTGGGGAGGAAGACTGTTAATGGGTCAGTTAAGGTAAGAATTCAGAAATATTATTTTAAGGTGGAATGTTGTGACAAATATGTGGCAAAATGTAAAATTACCTCTCAGAAAAATCTATGTTTATTTTCAGTCACTGTTTATAGTATGGAAAATGTATTTTGACTGGAAAATCCCACTTGAAAAGTTCTTACCCTAAAAAGCTCACAGCCCTTATCAGAGTAGGTCTATCACTGTCCTTATACACTACCACTTTCTTCTTGGAAAACAACTTATATACTATATAAAATGTATACTTTTTTCTAAAAATAGCATTTTATACTGCTTTAGAAAGAGGTTTTCTTTTTCCTTTATATTGTAAAACTTATGAACATATAATAGAGGGATGAGTTAACAAATGTGTTAAAGCTGGAGTTTGCAAACACAAGTTAACCAATAAAGGTTTACTATCTGGTAAACTCTCTACTGATGAAAAAGTCTTAACTGTAATAGATAGTTGCCCATCAGATGAATTAAACTTTTAAAAAATATAGATTTTAAATACATAATGTTTGATTACTTAACTGAAACTACTTTCTTTAATTTCCTTTAAGAAAAGCATTGCTTGATTTTTCTCCTCTCTTCAGTTTTATGTTTGTGTGCGTGTGTGTGTAAGTAAAGGAATTATTATTCGATTTTTAAAATGGAGCCAATAATAATTGAAGATTTATTAGTTGGTGCATGTTATATTGATACGGGAATGCTGGCAAGGGAAGAGCATGGTCCCTTTAAATGATACGGAATGGGGGAAGGGAAGTCCTGGAGAGAAAGGCGGGTCCCTGGCTAGGGCTCCACCCCCAGGGACCTAGGTGAGGACAGGCATTTCCTGCCCAAATGTTGTATTTCCCAAGACCACCCGGACCTGCCACGCCCCCATTCTGGGCCTATAAAAACCTGAGACCCTAGTGGGCAGATACACAGGTGGCCATGCTTCCAGAGAAGGACGTCAGCAGTAGAAGACTCAAGCGGTTGGTGTTCCACAGGAACTCGAGAGGAGCATGCTGGCAGAAAAACACACCGATAGGAACCTGCACGAGGGCAGGCCATTGATTAAGGGGACGAGACGGAGTTTGGCCGGGGCAGTCAGAGGAGAGCTGGGGCCACCTAGCGGTCCGACTCCAGGGGAAAACCGTCTCCCTCTGGCTCCTCCATCAGCTGAGAGCTGCTTCCACTCAATAGAACTTTGTACTCATTCTCCAATCCCACATGTGATCCGATTCTTCCCCTACACCATGGCAAGAACCAGGGATACAGAAAGCCCTCTGTCCTTGCGACAAGGTAGAAGTTCTAACTGAGCGGACTTACACAAGACACCTATAGATGGCAAACTAAAAAGTACCCTGTAACACACGCCCACTGGGGCTTCAGGAGCTGTAAAAGTTCACCCCTAGATACTGCCGTGGCGTCAGAGCCCCACAGCCTGCCCATCTGTATGCTCTCCTAGAAGTTTGAGCAGCGAGGCACTGAAGAAGCAAGCCACACCCACATTGCTGGCCCTGCGAGGGGGACAACGGAACCTTTCCCGTTTCAATATGACCACAGGTATTTAAATGGTTTTTAATAAAAGATATTTACTGTGGGAAATTAGAACCATCTAAATCTTTAAACGTAATGCATAGGAAATGGTGAAAATATTGGTAGAAAGTTATAAAATTTTTACTACTAAAATTTAAATGATTTAATTGTAAGAAATGCATTTAACAGTAGATTATATGGTTGCTTTCTTCATTCACTAAATTTGTAACACTTAATACTTGTGCTTTGTTTTATCACTAGTAAGTGGCTATACTTTTCACTTTGAGGACACAGAGTGTTTTTTCACCTTTTTAATCCTAACTACTTCCCATTTACCTAAACACCAAAGTCTCTTGGCCAGTGTCCTTTCAAACATCATAGATGCATAATAAATGTATTTTTGAATGAGTGAATATAGTAAAGGAGGCATACCTGTGTATAATGCTCTCTCCAGAGATGATGCCATGAAATTACTTTCTAAGGACTACTTTTAGGTCTTTAATCGTCAAATTCATTAACCTGCTAAATAACACGACTCTAAAATAATGTCATCAGTGAGCCAGTTTAGCATACTTTAAATTTGTGCATAAAAACAATTATGGAATATCCCCATTTTTAATTCTTAATATAGTTAAATAATTGGTTCTTTAGTTTTCACATTTATGTATTTCTCAGCTTGTTTAGCATCGTATTTTTTTAATTTTCCTGTGCTATAATTCTTACATAAGTTTAAAAGCACATTATTAACAATTGCTACGACTTTGAAATGCATTTTGTTTGAAATGGGTATCTGTTATTCAAAATAACAGTTGAAATATAGAGAGCTTTTATAATTCATAATATTAACCTTTCACTGAATTGATTAAAAACATATAATATGACTTTGAAGTATTTTGAAAACCTTGCTGCAGAAAATCCATCAATTTTTTTTTGTTTGGTAATGTGAAACAGTTGCTTCAGTTTTCAAAGACCAAGATTATCCTGTGCACTCTGCCAATGAATAGATTGAGTAGAAACCATAGGCTGTAGAGAGGAATCATTAATAAGAAAGAATCAAAAAGAAAAGAAAGTAAGTGGGTTAATTACAGTAAATATAATTTAAGCATCTGTTTAGGCTATCAGAGAATACAAAAGGGAATTTGGGAGATATTAAAATTTAAACCCAAACTAACAAAACGCAAGTAAGGACAGAATTTTTTTCGCAGCATAATGAGCATTTATTAAATATTATTTTTATTTAAATGCAGACAGAGAGATGGGCAGTAAGTAGCATTTAGGTTTCTTTTTTTTTCTTTTTCTTCTTTTTTTAAGATAAAATGAATTATCTTACCTAAACCCCTTATCATGTCAGCTGCCACAATATCAAGCCACAACAATGTGATCATAAAACCAAGGCACACAAGTTTAAAAACACTTGGTTGGAAAAAGTATTCAGGGCACAACATGAAGCATTTTCAGTATGTCAGTTCTACATTTTTAAATATCGCAGGAATTTTTTTACATTTTGCTCAATGTTTTACAATTATTTATAGTCATAGTATTTATGATGAGAGATTTTAACCTTTAAAATTTCTACTCTTATTTGGATTTAACATTTTCTTTGTGGTCAATTATGTGATTGATTTTCTTTTGTGTTCCATGGATGTATTAATATTTCATGGACATTCTTTTAATCTATTTAAATCATTTTATTTATTATATAATACATTTATTCTGGGTACTTAAAAATTTTAAACTGATCTGTTTGATTCTCAAACATAGTCTTCCTAAGGGTCATATCTGATACGTCCTGCTCCCTGTTGAATTCTTGGGTGGCTTCACACTACCAACAGAATAAAATCTAAATTTTCCTGCATGACAGAAAAACGCCCCTTATCTCCCTCATTTCTTTCAGCTTTCCATTGTGCACCCATATCTAACATATTATTAGCTGATCCATAGTGAAAAATCTTATATTTTCCAAACTTGGTCTGCGCCATCATACTGCTGCTGTTCCTTCACACCACTATATCTTTCTACATTTTCCCTTTACCTGTAAGTATTTTTCCTAAGTACATCTGGCTAAATTAGAGTCATAATTCAAAATTCATTTTAGTCATAATCTCTGATACTTCTCCAATGTTTTTACTTTATTTCAATTGACAAACATTGTGTATATTTATTATGTACAACATACTTTGAAATATATATATTTGTGGAATGGCTAAATTGAGCTAATTAACATATATGTTAACTCACAGGTTTATCATTTTTGCTAATAAGAATATTTAAAATAGACTCTGTTAGCAATTTGTAAGAATGCAATACATTGTTATTAACCATGCTGCACAATAGATTTCTTGAACTTACTCCTCCGATCTACTTGAAATTTGGATGGATGGTATCCTTTGACACATCATCTTCCTACCCCACCCTTTCTCCCTCCCACTGGCCCCCCGTAACCACCATTCTGCTCTCTGCTTCTATGTGTTTGACTGTTTTAGATTCCACATATCCGTGAAATCATACAGTATTTGTCCTTCTATGCCTGGCTTATTTCACTTAATATAATGTCCTCCAGGCTCACCCATGTTGTTTCAAATGACAGGATTTTCTTCTTTTATAAGGTTGAATAGTATTCCATTGTGTGTGTGTGTGTGTGTGTGTGTGTATAATACAATGTGATATATATATCACATCTTCTTTATCTGTTTGATAGATGTGAAAAGATATATCACATATCTATCTATCTATCTATCTATCTATCTATCTATCTATCTATAAATGTCACATTTTCTTTATCTGTTCATCCATTGCTGGACACTTAGGTTGATTTAATATCTTGGCTCTTGTGAGTAATGCTGCAATAAACAAAGGAGTGCAGATACCTCTTCAACATACTGAGCTCATTTCCTTTGGATATATACCAAGCACTGGGTTGCTGGATCGTATGTCAGTTCTACTTTTAATTTTTTAAGGAACCTCCACACAGTTTTCCATAATGACTATATTAATTTAAATTTCCACCAATACTGTGTAAGAGTTCCCTTTTCTCCATATCCTCACCAACAGTTATCTTTTGTCTTTCTGACAAAAGCCATTCTAACTTGCATCTATTGGATGACTATTGATATTGAGCATTTTTTCTCATATACTTGTCTATTTGTATGTCTTCTTTTGAGAACTGTGTATTCAGATCCTTTGCCATTTTAAAAATTGGGTTATTTTTCTTGCTAGTGAGTTGTTTACATTTTTTATATATTTTGGATAGCAGTAACTTATCAAATGTATAGTTTGCAAATATTTTACCCCATTCCATAAGTTGTCTCTTCACTCCTGTTTCCTTGGTTGAACAGAAACTTTTTGGTTTGATGCAATCCCATTTATCAATTTTTACTATTGTTGCTGTGCTTTCAGGTTCACATATCCAAACAAAATCATTACCTAGAACAATGCCATGGATATTTTTTTCTATTTTGTTTTTAAATAGTTTTTCAGTTTCAGGTCTTATATTTAAGTGTTCAATTCATTCTGAGTTGGTTTTGTATAAAGAGTCTAATTTCATTATTCTGATTGTGGATATTTATTGGTTTCGACACCATTTATTGAAGACATTGCCCTTACTCCCATTATGTGTTTTTGGCACTAGTATCAAAAATCAATTGGCCATAAATGCAGGAATTTATTTCTGGGTTCTCAATGGCATAGGCATGTAGAAAATGAGCCAGGGCAGGAAACTAATTAAAATGAAAGTACAACATATCAAAAATGTTAGAATACAGCTAAAACAGTGTGGAGAGGGAAATTTATAGCACTACACACATACATTCAAAAAGAGAAAAGATCTCAAATCAATAATTGGAGTTCCTATCTCAAGAACCTAAACATAAAAACAAAATAAGCCCAAAGCAAGCAGAAGGAAGGAAATCATATGTATAAGGGCAGAAATCAACAAATTTGAAAACAGAAAAACAATATAGAAAAACAGTGACACAAAATGTTGTTTTTTTGAAAGGTCCAATAAAATTAACATAGCAAGCCTGATATGTAATAAGGAGGACATAAATTACTACTGTCACAAATGAAACATGAGATATAACTACAGACCTTCAAAAGGCTAATAAGGGAATACTAAAAATAACTTTACACAAATAAATTTAACAACTTGGAATGGACCTATTTATTTATTTATTTATTTATTATTTTATTTTATTTTTTTTAAATTTATTTATTATTATTATACTTTAAGTTGTAGGGTACATGTGCATAACGTGCAGGTTTGTTACATATGTATACTTGTGCCATGTTGGTGTGCTGCACCCATCAACTCATCATTTACATCAGGTATAACTCCCAATGCAATCCCTCCCCTCTAACCCCTCCCCATGATAGGCCCCGGTGTGTGATGTTCCCCTTCCCGAGTCCAAGTGATCTCATTGTTCAGTTCCCACCTATGAGTGAGAACATGCGGTGTTTGGTTTTCTGTTCTTGTGATAGTTTGCTAAGAATGATGGTTTCCAGCTGCATCCATGTCCCTACAAAGGACACAAACTCATCCTTTTTTATGGCTGCATAGTATTCCATGGTGTATATGTGCCACATTTTCTTAATCCAGTCTGTCACTGATGGACATTTGGGTTGATTCCAAGTCTTTGCTATTGTGAATAGTGCTGCAATAAACATACGTGTGCATGTGTCTTTATAGCAGCATGATTTATAATCCTTTGGGTATATACCCAGTAATGGGATGGCTGGGTCATATGGTACATCTAGTTCTAGATCCTTGAGGAATCGCCATACTGTTTTCCATAATGGTTGAATTAGTTTACAATCCCACCAACAGTGTAAAAGTGTTCCTATTTCTCCACATCCTCTCCAGCACCTGTTGTTTCCTGACTTTTTAATGATCGCCATTCTAACTGGTGTGAGATGGTATCTCATTGTGGTTTTGATTTGCATTTCTCTGATGGCCAGTGATGATGAGCATTTTTTCATGTGTTTGTTGGCTGTATGAATGTCTTCTTTTGAGAAATGTCTATTCATATCCTTTGCCCACTTTTTGATGGGGTTGTTTGTTTTTTTCTTGTAAATTTGTTTGAGTTCTTTGTAGGTTCTGGATATTAGCCCTTTGTCAGATGAGTAGATTGCAAAAATTTTCTCCCATTCTGTAGGTTGCCTGTTCACTCTGATGGTAGTTTCTTTTGCTGTGCAGAAGCTCTTTAGTTTAATGAGATCCCATTTGTCAATTTTGGCTTTTGCTGCCGTTGCTTTTGGTGTTTTAGACATGAAGTCTTTGCCCATGCCCATGTCCTGAATGGTACTACCTAGGTTTTCCTCTAGGGATTTTATGGTTTTAGGTCTAACATTTAAGTCTCTAATCCATCTTGAATTAATTTTCGTATAAGGAGTAAGGAAAGGATCCAGTTTCAGCTTTCTACTTATGGCTAGCCAATTTTCCCAGCACCATTTATTAAATAGGGAATCCTTTCCCCATTTCTTGTTTTTCTCAGGTTTGTCAAAGATCAGATGGCTGTAGATGTGTGGTATTATTTCTGAGGACTCTGTTCTGTTCCATTGGTCTATATCTCTGTTTTGGTACCAGTACCATGCTGTTTTGGTTACTGTAGCCTTGTAGTATAGTTTGAAGTCAGGTAGCATGATGCCTCCAGCTTTGTTCTTTTGACTTAGGATTGTCTTGGAGATGCGGGCTCTTTTTTGGTTCCATATGAACTTTAAAGCAGTTTTTTCCAATTCTGTGAAGAAACTCATTGGTAGCTTGATGGGGATGGCATTGAATCTATAAATTACCTTGGGCAGTATGGCCATTTTCACGATATTGATTCTTCCTATCCATGAGCATGGTATGTTCTTCCATTTGTTTGTGTCCTCTTTTATTTCAGTGAGCAGTGGTTTGTAGTTCTCCTTGAAGAGGTCCTTTACATCCCTTGTAAGTTGGATTCCTAGGTATTTTATTCTCTTTGAAGCAATTGTGAATGGAAGTTTATTCATGATTTGGCTCTCTGTTTGTCTGTTACTGGTGTATAAGAATGCTTGTGATTTTTGCACATTAATTTTGTATCCTGAGACTTTGCTGAAGTTGCTTATCAGCTTAAGGAGATTTTGGGTTGAGACAATGGGGTTTTCTAAATATACAATCATGTCATCTGCAAACAGGGACAATTTGACTTCTTCTTTTCCTAACTGAATACCCTTGATTTCTTTCTCTTGCCTAATTGCCCTAGCCAGGACTTCCAACACTATGTTGAATAGGAGTGGTGAGAGAGGGCATCCCTGTCTTGTGCCAGTTTGCAACGGGAATTTTTCCAGTTTTTGCCCATTCAGTATGATATTGGCTGTGGGTTTGTCATAAATAGCTCTTATTATTTTGAGGTACGTTCCATCAATACCGAATTTATTGAGCGTTTTTAGCATGAAGGGCTGTTGAATTTTGTCAAAAGCCTTTTCTGCATCTATTGAGATAATCATGTGGTTCTTGTCTTTGGTTCTGTTTATATGCTGGATTATGTTTATTGATTTGCGAATGTTGAACCAGCCTTGCATCCCAGGGATGAAGCCCACTTGATCATGGTGGATAAGCTTTTTGATGTGTTGCTGAATCCCGTTTGCCAGTATTTTATTGAGGATTTTTGCATCAATGTTCATCAGGGATATTGGTCTAAAATTCTCTTTTTTTGTTGTGTCTCTGCCAGGCTTTGGTATCAGGATGATGTTGGCCTCATAAAATGAGTTAGGGAGGATTCCCTCTTTTTCTATTGATTGGAATAGTTTCAGAAGGAATGGTACCAACTCCTCCTTGTACCTCTGGTAGAATTCAGCTGTGAATCCATCTGGTCCTGGACTTTTTTTGGTTGGTAGGCTATTAATTATTGCCTCAATTTCAGAGCCTGCTATTGGTCTATTCAGGGATTCAACTTCTTCCTGGTTTAGTCTTGGAAGAGTGTAAGTGTCCAGGAAATTATCCGTTTCTTCTAGATTTTCCAGTTTATTTGCGTAGAGGTGTTTATAGTATTCTCTGATGGTAGTTTGTATTTCTATGGGGTCGGTGGTGATATCCCCTTTATCATTTTTAATTGCGTTGATTTGATTCTTCTCTCTTTTCTTCTTTATTAGTCTTGCTAGTGGTCTGTCAATTTTGTTGATCTTTTCAAAAAACCAACTCCTGGATTCATTGATTTTTTGGAGGGTTTTTTGTGTCTCTATCTCCTTCAGTTCTGCTCTGATCTTAGTTATTTCTTGCCTTCTGCTAGCTTTCGAATGTGTTTGCTCTTGCTTCTCTAGTTCTTTTAATTGCGATGTTAGAGTGTCAATTTTAGATCTTTCCTTGCTTTCTCTTGTGGGCATTTAGTGCTATAAATTTCCCTCTACACACTGCTTTAAATGTGTCCCAGAGATTCTGGTATGTTGTATCTTTGTTCTCATTGGTTTCAAAGAACATCTTTATTTCTGCCTTCATTTCGTTATGTACCCAGTAGTCATTCAGGAGCAGGTTGTTCAGTTTCCATGTAGTGGAGCGGTTTTGATTGAGTTTCTTAGTCCTGAGTTCTAGTTTGATTGCACTGTGGTCTGAGAGACAGTTTGTTATAATTTCTGTTCTTGTACATTTGCTGAGGAGTGCTTTACTTCCAATTATATGGTCAATTTTGGAGTAAGTACGATGTGGTGCTGAGAAGAATGTATATTCTGTTGATTTGGGGTGGAGAGTTCTACAGATGTCTATTAGGTCTGCTTGCTGCAGAGATGAGTTCAATTCCTGGATATCCTTGTTAACTTTCTGTCTTGTTGATCTGTCTAATGTTGACAGTGGAGTGTTGAAGTCTCCCATTATTATTGTATGGGAGTCTAAGTCTCTTTGTAAGTCTCTAAGGACTTGCTTTATGAATCTGGGTGCTCCTGTATTGGGTGCATATATATTTAGGATAGTTAGCTCTTCCTCTTGAATTGATCCCTGTGCCATTATGTAATGGCCTTCTTTGTCTCTTTTGATCTTTGATGGTTTAAAGTCTGTTTTATCAGAGACTAGTATTGCAACCCCCGCTTTTTTTTGTTCTCCATTTGCTTGGTAAATCTTCCTCCATCCCTTTATTTTGAGCCTATGTATGTCTCTGCGTGTGAGATGGGTCTCCTGAATACAGCAGACTGATGGGTCTTGACTCTTTATCCAGTTTGCCAGTCTGTGTCTCTTAATTGGAGCATTTAGTCCATTTACATTTAAGGTTAAGATTGTTACGTGTGAACTTGATCCTGCCATTATGTATTAACTGGTTATTTTGCTCGTTAGTTGATGCAGTTTCTTCCTAGCCTCGATGGTCTTTACATTTTGGCATGTTTTTGCAATGGCTGGTACCGGTTGTTCCTTTCCATGTTGAGTGCTTCCTTCAGGGTCTCTTGTAAGGCAGGCCTAGTGGTGACAAAATCTCTAAGCATTTGCTTATCTGTAAAGGATTTTATTTCTCCTTCACTTATGAAACTTAGTTTGGCTGGATATGAAATTCTGGGTTTAAAATTCTTTTCTTTAAGAATGTTGAATATTGGCCCCCACTCTCTTCTGGCTTGGAGAGTTTCTGCCGAGAGATCTGCTGTGAGTCTGATGGGCTTCCCTTTGTGGGTAACCCGACCTTTCTCTCTGGCTGCCCTTAAGATTTTTTCCTTCATTTCAACTTTGGTGAATCTGGCAATTATGTGTCTTGGAGTTGCTCTTCTCGAGGAGTATCTTTGTGGCATTCTCTGTATTTCCTGGATTTGAATGTTGGCCTGCCCTACTAGGTTGGGGAAGTTCTCCTGGATGATATCCTGTAGAGTGTTTTCCAACTTGGTTCCATTTTCCCCCTCACTTTCAGGCACCCCAATCAGACGGAGATTTGGTCTTTTTACATAATCCCATACTTCTTGCAGGCTTTGTTCATTTCTTTTTCTTCTTTTTTCTTTTGGTTTCTCTTCTCGCTTCATTTCATTCATTTGATCCTCAATCGCTGATACTCTTTCTTCCAGTTGATCGAGTCGGTTACTGAAGCTTGTGCATTTGTCACGTATTTCTCGTGTCATGGTTTTCATCTCTTTCATTTCGTTTATGACCTTCTCTGCATTAATTAGTCTAGCCGTCAATTCTTCCACTTTTTTTTCAAGATTTTTAGTTTCTTTGCGCTGGGTACGTAATTCCTCCTTTAGCTCTGAGAAATTTGATGGACTGAAGCCTTCTTCTCTCATCTCGTCAAAGTCATTCTCCATCCAGCTTTGATCCGTTGCTGGCGATGAGCTGCGCTCCTTTGCTGGGGGAGATGCACTCTTATTTTTTGAATTTCCAGCTTTTCTGCCCTGCTTTTTCCCCATCTTTGTGGTTTTATCTGCCTCTGGTCTTTGATGATGGTGATGTACTGATGGGGTTTTGGTGTAGGTGTCCTTCCTGTTTGATAGTTTTCCTTCTAACAGTCAGGATCCTCAGCTGTAGGTCTGCTGGAGATTGCTTGAGGTCCACTCCAGACCCTGTTTGCCTGGGTATCAGCAGCAGAGGCTGCAGAAGATAGAATATTTCTGAACAGTGAGTGTACCTGTCTGATTCTTGCTTTGGAAGCTTCCTCTCAGGGGTGTACTCCACCCTGTGAGGTGTGGGGTGTCAGACTGCCCCTAGTGGGGGATGTCTCCCAGTTAGGCTACTCAGGGGTCAGGGACCCACTTGAGCAGGGAGTCTGTCCCTTCTCAGATCTCAGCCTCCGTGTTGGGAGATCCACTGCTCTCTTCAAAGCTGTCAGACAGAGTCGTTTGCGTCTGCAGACGTTTCTGCTATGTTTGTTATTGTTTACTGTGCCCTGTCCCCAGAGGTGGAGTCTACAGAGACAGGCAGGTTTCCTTGAGCTGCTGTGAGCTCCTCCCAGTTCGAGCTTCCCAGCAGCTTTGTTTACCTACTTAAGCCTCAGCAATGGCGGGCGCCCCTCCCCCAGCCTCGCTGCTGCCTTGCCGGTAGATCACAGACTGCTGTGCTAGCAATGAGGGAGGCTCCGTGGGTGTGGGACCCTCCCGGCCAGGTGTGGGATATGATCTCCTGGTGTGCCTGTTTGCTTAAAGCGCAATATTGGGGTGGGAGTTACCCGATTTTCCAGGTGTTGTGTGTCTCAGTTCCCCTGGCTAGGAAAAGGGATTCGCTTCCCCCTTGCGCTTCCCAGGTGAGGCAATGCCTCGCCCTGCTTCAGCTCTCGCTGGTCGGGCTGCAGCAGCTGACCAGCACCGATCGTCCGGCACTCTCCAGTGAGATGAACCCAGTACCTGAGTTGAAAATGCAGAAATCACTGGTCTTCTGTGTCGCTCGCGCTGGGAGTTGGAGACTGGAGCTGTTCCTATTCGGCCATCTTGCTCCGCCCCCCTTATTTATTTCACCAATTTTTTAAAAAACAAAATCTACCATAACTTACCCAATAAGAAATATAAAATTTGAATAGTTTTATAACTAATAATATTAAATTTTCAATTAAATACTTCCCTCAATATAAATCTCCAGTTGGTTTCATTGTAAAATTCTACTAATTTCTTTAAAGAAGAATTAACACTAATTTTACACTATCTCTTAAAGAATACAGAAGAGAAAGGAAAACATTATGACTCCTTCCAAAAAGTGATTAGTATCTGACTAGTATAACAAATAAAGACAATACAAAAAAAAAAAACAAAAACAAAAACAGAAAAAACTGCAGACTAACATCCCTCATGAAATACAGATGAAAACATGTTTTACAAAGGATTATCAAATAGAAATCAGGAATATATAAAACTGTTTATATATCATGACCCAGATATTTTATTCCAGTGGATTTATTTGTTTTAGGAATTTATTCTAGTGATGGAAGACTAGTTCAAAATTTGATAATCAATTGCAAACTAACACATTAATAGGCTCAGAAAAAAAATACATTTTCCTTTCAATTTATGCAAAAAATATTTAACGAAATTTTTACTGTTTTATGTAAAAAATATAAACACTAAATAAACTAGGAATAGTGGAGAACACCCTAAACCTAATTATTAAGAACATTTACAAAAACCCTGTAACTACAAAACAAAAACAAAAACAAAAACAAAACTAATTAAGAGCATCTACAAAACCATTTTGCTGAATGGTGAAAGACTGACTGCTTTCTTCCTATGATTGGGATCAAGGCAAAGAAATCATTCTTTCCACTTTTACCACAGTACTTAAGTTTTAGCTAGTGCAGTAAGGCAAGAAAAATAAATTGTCATATGTACAGAAACAAAGAAATAATGCTGTACCTGTTTTGCAGATGACCTGATGTTCTATATTAAAAAATCCCAAAGAATCTACCAAAAAAAACAAAAACAAAAACAAAAAAAACCCCATATAACTCTTAGAACTAGTAAGTATGTTTAACAAGGTGGCAGGATACAAAATAAATATACAAAATAAATTGTATGTGCTAGCAATGAATACATGAACACTAAAGTTAAAATACAGTACCATTTGCAAGCAGTCAAAACAAACCCTGAAAATTTGAATTGTAAATCTAAAAAAATACAGATCTTATATGTTGAAAACTATAGAACACCAATAAGAAATTAAACATCAAAATTAATGAAAGGACTTACTGTGTATGTGCGTCAAAAGATTCTACATTTTCCATTAAAATGCAAACAAGATTTTTGTAAATACATACAAGAGTATTCCAAACTTCATATGGAAAAGCTTAGAAATTAGAATACCTAAATTATGAAAAAGTAAAATAGTGTGGGAAAAACCATTCTACCTGATTTAAAACTTATTATATGGCTACAGTAATAAAGACCAAGTAGAGGAGGACCCCACAATAGTTCTCCACAAGTATAGCCAACTCATTTTTGACAAAGTTATAAAATCAATTCAACTGAGGAAGGATAGTTTTCTATTTTTCTTTTCTTTTTTTAAGAAATGGGGCTGGAGCAATTGACTATCCATAGGCAAAAATGAACTCATACATAAATCTCAGACTTTATAGAAAAGCAACCTAAAATAGACCTTAGATTTAATGTCAATTGTAAAACTATAAAACCTTTAGAGGAAACATAGGGAAATGTCTGGGGTTTAGGGCTTAATGAAGAGTTGTTGGACATGATACCAAAAGCATGATCTATAAAACAAAAAATAGATGAATTAGACTTCATCAAAATTAAAAACTATTGCTCTGCAAAAGATGAAAAGACAATCACTGTCCTTTAGGGAAGTGCAAATTAGGATCTCAAAATGACAATATCAAAATCTGGTGAGGATGTGGAGAAATGGGTCTCATATATTCTGTGGGAATGTGAAATGGTACAGTCACTCTATAAGATTATTTGGCAGTTTCTTTTAAAAACTAAACATATCATTACCATACAATTCAAACATTGTACTTCTGAGCACTTATTGTAGACAAATTAAAATTTATATCTATACAAAATCTAGACATGATTGTTCCTAGCAGTTTACTTGTAATATCGAAACTATAAATAACTAGAATGTCCCTCAGTAAGTGAATGTTTAGATTGTGGTTTATCTTTTCCTGAAATACCACTTAGCAATAAATACACACATCTTGGGTGAATCACAATATTGTTATGTTGAGTGAAAAAAGTTAATCTCAAGTGATCATTTACTATATAATTTTATTTGTATAACTCTCTCTAAATGACAACACTACTATAGAGATGAAAAACAAAATAGTGGTCACCAGGGATTAGGAGTGATTAGATGGTGATGCTGGATGCAAGTATAAAGAGGTAGCACAAAGGAGACTTTTGTATGAATGCAATAGTTCTTAAATGTGTTGGCATTACACAAATACATACATGTGATAAAATGAGATGGAAGAATGGATGTACATTGTACCAAGTCAGTTTCCTGGCTTTGATACTGTGCTATGATTATTTAAATGGTAACAACTGGGAGAAACTGGATGAAAGGTACATGGGACCTCTCTGAATTATCGTGGCAATTTCTTGTGAATCTATACTTATCTAAAAATAATTTTTAAAAAGAGAATCATGTCCCACATAATATTCTATAATACATATATAGCTGTCTAATGGGCATATGTGTACTTTCTGAAGGAGAGGAAGAGAACACCAAATTTTTTTTGATGTGATAATGGTAACAAAATTTCCAAATTTGGTAAAAATTCACAAATCCAATAGACTCATTGAAACCCAGGCTCAACTAATACGAAGAAAATTATACTAAGGCACAACACCATTAAATTGCTCAAAACTAGTGATAAAGATAAAACCTTTAAAGCAACATAGGAAGAACAAAAATGAGGATGGTAGCAAATATTTTGCTGGAACCAAGGCAAGTGAGAAGACAATTGAGCAATCTCTAAAATACTTGGGAGAAAAAATTGTCAATCTAGAATTTTATACTACTGAAACTACTTTGAAATGAAGGCAGAATACTTTTCCAAAAATATAAAAGCTGAAAGAATGTATCCTCAGCAGATTCTCATTATAAGAAATGTAAAGCAAGTCCTGGCAGAAGGAAAATGGCACTAGATGGAAGTGTGGATTTATACTATGGAATGTAGAATATCAAAGTGGAAATTGTATTAGTAAATATATCAAATTTATTTTATATTATATAATTTTTTAAAATAAAAGCAATAACAATATAAAAATGTTCTTCACACAGTTCATGATGTAGTATACATAGTAGTCTTTCAAAGCAATTTAGCCAAATGAAAAAGTGAATGAAAATAAAGTAAGAAAAATACCTTAAAAACAAATATTACTCATTCACATCCATCACAGTTTACAAAACAATTATTGTTTTTACTGACTTACCATCTTTAACTGCAAATAAAAATTTATTTTCTGTAATTTTCATTTTTTGATAAGTATTGGTGACAATTTTTTTTCTCTCCAACCCAAGTCTTTATCAAAAGTCGTTTTAGTAGAGCTTTTCCTTGCCCAGATTATCTAAAATTTCAACCCTCATAATGTATATCTCTGTCTTTGTTTATTTCCTCCTTATTATTTGTCACTGTTTAACATATTAAAATTTTACATATTTACCTTATTTGTATTTCCCAATAAATTTAAGCTCTACGAGTGCAGGTATGTTTGTCTATTTTGTTCACTGTGGTATCAGTAGCTCTTAAACTGTGCCTGGGACATAGTAAACTTTCAATAAAATATTTGTTAATTGTTGACTATCCAAAAAAAACTCATTATTTTCTTCTCCTAAGTATACTATCTCTAGTTGTGTTACTACATATATTCTACAAGGTCACTTATCTTAGAAACATTTTTTTCTTGAACTTTCTACTTTCAATTAAATCACAAAGTTTGGTCCATTTTTTCTTCCAATTATTTCTCAGTTCTTTGCCTTTTTCTACACCTACTTCCATTCTATTATAGAGAGAGTGTGCCATCTCATCTCTGTCCCAGAATGCTCTCCCTTCAAATAGCCCTATCCATAGTGCTGTAATCATGAGATTTCTAACATGCCATACTACTCCTGTCATTCCTTTTCTCAGAACCCTTCAAGAGCATCTCAAAGACTGTGGAATAAAGTATGAACTTCCTATCATCATTCATAAGGCCTTGCCCCTCTCACTATCCTTATCTCCTTTTACTCTCTGCAAGTCCCTGCATAGAACCTCTTGCTTTTACCTCTGGTCCTTCTAATGCAATAACCTTACCTCAAATGCTCTCTCACTCTTCAGACTAAGCACAGAATTAACTTTGTGGGTTGGTCAAACCATCTCCAGGGACTTTTTTGTAATGCAACTATTGGTAAATGGGTGAATGTGCTGATCTTTTCTAACAGATCACACATTCCTGGAGAGCAGGAAGTACATTTTGCCTTTTTATCTTACACTTAACACAAAGTTGGCATAGACAGGGGCATAGAACTGTTGAAAAAAAAATTCAATAACTGAATATTACCCTAAGTGACTTAGAATGTATGTTCACAGGGCACAGACGCTATTTACATTACAAACTTTAGGAAGATGACTAAACAGAGTAAAAAAAAAAAAATTAAATATTGTAAGCTGGGCACTGTGGTTCACACCTGTAGTCCCAGCACTTTGGGAGGCCGAGGTGGGTGGATCACTTGAGGCCAGGAGTTTGAGACCAGCCTGGCCAGTATGTTGAAACCCTGTCTCCACTAAAAATACAAAATTAGCCAAGTGTGGTGGCACATGCCTGTAGTCCCAGCTACTTGGGAGGTTGAGGCACGAGAATCACTTGAACCCAGCAGCCAGCCAGAGGTTGCAGTGAGCAGAAATTGTGCCACTGCACTCCAACCTGGGTGACAGAGTGAGGCTCTGTCTTGAAAAAAATTAAAACAAAATAAAATAAAAAATATCATTATGTTCAAATGACAGTTAAGTAAATCTCAGCATGAATGTTAAAATAACTTTTTGATTAGTTTTTAGTGAATTCTACGTCTAGCAATTTCAACTTAATAACATTTACTTTTATAGTCTTCCTAAGTAACGCTATCAATTTCCAACTTTTGACCTTTGGTTTAAAGGAGTAGAAGGATGTGCCTGTGGTAAATATTTTCAAAACTGTCTAAACACTGCATACCTTAACTGAGCATAGGGAGGCTGAGCAGAGTCCATCCTCTTTCTATCTTAAGTAATTTTCAGCCACAGATATATGCACAGGGGTTTATATTCCTAACTGGGTAAATGACTTTCACATTTATTAAATGGTCTGAGTGCTGAAATAGTGATTATTTGTTCAAGCTCAGGAGAATTTTGTTTTGAGTATTTTTAAGTTCTTATGGTCCTCAGCTCCCTCTCTTCTTTGAATTCTGTCAAGCATTGCTTACATTTTATTTAAAATAAATTATGTTTTCATAAATGGGTAGTTTTGCCTTCTTATTTCTCATTTAATCTTCCACAAATTAACTTTGAAAACAGAATAAGTTATAGTATTACCATCATCATTTGGGGAAAATACTTGAATACTAAAGTTTCCCAAATTAGGGTAACAAATAACTTCCATAATGTTAGTTTTAACTTAAAAAAAAAAAATCAAAACAAAACAAAACACAAAACCTTTAACAGCTAAACAGAGTTTATAGGTCTATAACAACTATGAATAAACCACTAGAGGCAAATTTTTATTCAGCAGAAATTCTGCTCTGCTGTATTTTTTCCTTTAAAAAATCTTTTTGAAACAAGTGTCACAATTGTAATCTTTTAATTAATTTGATACTTCATACAGAGGAGTCCTGAATGAAAGCTAGTAGCTGTTTTTGCCATGGTGCCCAGAAGGATGCCTCTGTTTTGCCAAAAAATGTTCTGTCACTAATGTGAAGCCTGTTGACAAACTGTTGTTTATATGTTGTCAATGTGATGCCAAGTCAATTGTTTCACTACGGGAATCCTGGCTTGGCCCCAGTGGCTGTCTTAGTCTTTGTAGACACACAGATACTTTTAGGGAAGGGAATTAAAGGTAAAAACCTTATTTCACTTTTACTTGGCTCTTTATTTAACTGAAATTTTATGAAGATATGAAAATAAGTGATGATCAAACAACTTTGCAAGAACTGTAATTCTAAGGACTTACACATATGGTTGGTTTTTAATTCCTCTAGCTGTTAATTAAGAGGCTAATTATACAAGATGGTTAGGTATATATTAGCTTGCAAATTCTACCTTTTTTTCTTGTCATTTAAAATTAGCAAAGTAAGAGCTATGTAAGTCTTCTTTATCCTCTAAATCAGTGATAGTCAATGAGGGATAATTTTGCCCTCCAGGGGACATTTGACAATGTCTGGAGACACTTTTGTTACACTCGAACAGGGGCTGTGGCACCTAGTAGACATAGGGTGGGTATGCGGCTAAACATTAACGGTGCACAAAACAGCCCTCTACAACAAAGAATTATCTGGTCCAAAACGTCAATAGTATGGAAGCTGAGAAACCGTTAACTACATTAAATGGTTGATGTGTATAGAGAATAGCACTAATACAAACTCAGTAATGGTTACAGAAAATATGCAATTAAGATTGTTAGAAATTTAAGGAGACACTAAAGAATGGGAATACAGTCTACAGCTTTCATATTAGCAGGAGGGAAAAAAAGGAAGAATGAGAAAAGTATTATCAGTCACAAAATGAAATAAAGGGGAAGAGGTAGAAGAGAAGCAGCATAGAAAAAGCAGAATAAATGAAAACCAACAATATGAGTCTCGGAATAATCCTTTATATATCACTAATCAAAATACATGAAAGACTAAAATGACTGAGAAAAAGATTGAATATGTACTTCTTTCATTTACAAGAAACCCACTTAAAGAAAATGGCAAGGAAAGATTAAAAATATAAAGATAGCAACACTGGCCCAAACAATGGTGTTGTAGCAAAATTAATATTGGATAATACAAGTTTTTAAGGCAGAACTATAATTATATTAAAAAATTCACAAATCAGTAAAAGTAACAATTCACCAAGATAATATAAAAAGTCACCTGTATAAAGCAACTATTAAAATAATTTTGAAATATATGAAACAAATACTGATAAAAACACAAGGGAAATTAGACAAATCCTTAAGTGTAGTAAATTGAATATTCTGTCAAGAAAGGATAGATCAATTTTTTCAAACCCTTAGAATATACAACACCAAGAGTGAACTCTCATGTAAAATAGGGACAATAGGTGATAACGATGTGCTGTAGGTTCATTGATTGTAACAAATGTTCCACTCTAGCAGAGATGTTGCTAATGGGGAGGCTATGTATGTGTGGGAGGAGGGAGCATATAAGAAATCTCTGTACCTTCTGCTCAATGTTGCTGTGAACCTAAAACTTCTCTAAAAATGAAGTCTTTTTTTTTTTTTTTTTTAAGGATGGACCAATAACATCCCAAGTAAGAAAGGATATAAATGATTTGAACTATAAAAATGTTTTGATAGTTATGATTTATCAAAGTTTTTAAATAATTTTGTTATGCACAGTTCAATATAAATGGATATGTTCATCATGATATATATACCCCAGGGGATCCAGTCAGTTGTTATATCAGAAATTCCCACCTAGTGGTGGTTATAGAACCTTTAATCTAAAGCCCACATTCCAGCAGTGGCTACTAAAGGTGCTTCAGCTATCTTTGACTCTTATCAATACCGGAGGCTGTGTTAATTATCATAATGAATGTTGTAAATGAATTTTCATTGGTGAAAGTGATGGCTTGCGAATTGGCTTTATGGATGTCAGAAATGGCCTTTCATTGATGAAATTAGTGGCAGCTGATGTAGATGGATAGACTAGAGTTTGCTATACACAGTGCACTCCTCATTCATAAGCAGGATATGGATGTCTAGCCCACCTCCCTTAGGGAAGTCACCTTAGGTTAGGTTACTCAACAGTAGAGTGAGCTAAAATCTGCCATGGTATATTGACATATTTTCTTCAGGTGAAACTTTCATGTAAGGTATTTGGGGAACACCAAAAATAGGAAAACTGGGATATCAGGATACTTACAGAATAAATAGTACATAGACATGATTGATAATCATCTGTGTGAATGAAATAATTTAAAGGTACCAATATCTATGAAAATAAATATTGAAGTATGACAAAATTTCTAGAATTAATTCACAAAAATACTTAACAAGTTGGATTTATTCTGTACTCAACAAATAGTGAGTGTACATTCTTTTGAACTCTATATAAAACATTTTAAAAGGCAGTGATCACCTACTCAGTCAAAAAGTAATTCTCAGTAGATTTCAAGGAATTGATTACTTACAAGCCAAGTTTTTCTACTGAAATATAATTGTAAAATAAACCACCAACAGTAGCAAAACAAAAGATCAAATAAAAACCCCTGTTTTTAAATTTTGTTAAAAACTGCTCATTGGTTAAGAAAATAACAATGGGAATGATATATTTAAATTGAATGATAAAATGTCTGGATATAAAAACTTACAATAAATGGTAAAGGGAAATTTATGTATAATTTTAGTATATATATAATAAGGTATTAAAATGTGGACTAGCTAGAGTTCAAGTTTTTAATAGTGGTTCATTTTAGAAGGGAATGAAGAAAAATAGAATTCGGGATAAGAATACTGGAGGCTTCAACTTTATCTGAAAAATATTTTTCCTTAAAAAAACTAAATAGAGAGCCTATCTAATTTTTTACAGTTACCCTTTATTTATTTTGAGGGAGATATTCTTTACTTCTTTCATGTTCTTTGTTTTAATCTACCCAAATAGTAAAATGTATTGAAGTATTATTTCAAGATATGTCAATTTTACTTGGACTTTTTTCTTTAGCAGAAAACGTCTGAATTATGCGTTGAACTCTTCCAGAGAATGTATTAGAAATGAAGGTGATATTGGGCTTTATGATACAATATGGTTCCTCCAAAATCCTTCTCTTTCCAAATAAGGTTTACTTACATAAGAAATTTGTAGCATTGTTTTCTGTTTGTTTGTTTGTTTACTTACTGAGGCTTCAGACCACTTAGTTGGACAATATATTGGAAATGTATTATTATCAGGTGTCAGTTTTTTTGTAATTTTTCAATTAAAAATCCACTAAAAAGTAAACATTTTACTTAGTTTCTCAAGTAGAATATCAATGATTCAGGTAGTAAATGAACAGAAGAGAAAAAAAATAATAATACTTGCTTACAGAAATGACTTAGGTTGCATGTTTGTTTTTTTCACCATGAAATTTTTTTTTTTACCATGAATAAATAGGTAAGATAAAATTAAATTTTTATGTTCTTAAAATGGAAGTTTCTCAACTAGATTCTTCATATGTTCAGATATTATCCATATGTTCAATATTCAGCATTTCCATTCCAATGTTTGTAAGATGCTTTAAATAGTAATGAAAAATAATATTAGCTAATATTTTTTGATGTTTACTATATGCCAGGTCGTGTTCTATATGCCACGTAGTATTCTAAATTCATTTAATTAAATAATTCATCCTTTGATTCATCGTAAGAAGCTTAAGTGATTTGTGTGTTTGTATGTGTGTGTGTGTGTGCTCATGTTATGTATACAACTTTAGCCAGGGTATGTAACTTTATTTCCATATACATTCCTGTACACTTTGTATGTCTTGTGACTCAGAGTTAAAGACCACTGGTTGAAGATCATTGATCTAAAAGTTAGAATTATCTTTAAAGTGAGGATGGAGTTAGTAGAAACCTCTGAGGGAGATAGAGCATCTTTTATTTATTTTCACATAAAGATAAATTGTTAAACAAGGTATATACTATGCATCGTGTTCTTTAAAAATTAGGACTTGGGATAGGACATCAAAGTCACCAATATTTGTCAAAATAATGAATTTTAAAGTAAATAAGTTATCTGTAGTTGAAAAATGGGAATTTAGCATGAATAATAATCTTGAAAACATATGATGAATATAAAAAAACTAAACCATATCTGTTTTGAAGTGAATTTTTCAGTATTTGATTTTTCATTCACTTACTTAGCAAAATTGTATTGAAAGCCTAGTTTGTATAAAATATCATGAGCTGTTGAATAGACCCACATATTTACACATTCTGTTTGGACTTTCTTTAACATGTGATTCTGTACTTTAATAAATTATATCTTCATATTTAAATATTTTAAGTTGCATATTAAGACTATTCTAGAGTAAAAGTCTGATGCACGGCAAGGAAAAGCATTTTTTTCTCTACCACAGTATAGATTTGATGAGAAATTAGGTCAACTAATGAAGTGATTAGCTCTTAAAAAAAAACCTGATTATGTTTGGTTATTTTTCCTTGAGAATATTTAATATGGAAGGAAATGGATAGAAACAGAAGCCATTAGGTCTTCAAAAGAAGCCACAGTATTTCATAATTTGTGGTGTCAGAAATACAAGTTACAGAGTGAAAGTTTACTTTGGAGGTATTAATCCATTCATCTATCTATGATACTTTGGAGACTATTATAATGTTATAAGAACTTCCTAATGATGTCTTCTAAGTAAAATTAATTATTTGTAATTACTTTATAAATATTCATTTTCTCTATTTCAGGGCCATCAATTTTCACTATCAACTGTAATTTTAATCCACTCAATTTTTTTCCTCAAAATATTCTGTAGAATATGATTTTAAAGTAGTTTCTACTGCTACTGCAATATTTTTTCTTCATGTACTTATTCATCCTTTATACATATTTATTATTTTAATTCACATGATTTTAATTGCCATATGAATTTATATAACTGGCATATAGGTTTTTATATAAATTAAGACTATAGAAATTCAACATTATTTCTTATTTGAAAGGCAAAATTGAAGGAAGTAAATGTAGATAAGAGAGCATATGATTTCAAGATTTTAGTGAGAACATTTATTTATTTTATGCTTTTAAAATAATGTGGCTGATTAGCTAAATTAGTAAAAAATATATCTAGGATAGGTAAAAAATCAAGAGTGAAATGATGTTATACCTTCTGTGTGCACCATACTACTCCTAACCATGTGTCTTTTAATTGCTGCCATACCCACAGGCTGGGAAGGAATGTGGGTGCATAAGAAAGGAAGCAAAGGAAAATAGAATATGCAAGTTCCCCCATCTTTATCTAATCATCTACACCCTGTAGAGAGTTTTTGTTAGCCAAGTTCCCAGGTCTTGCATTATACAAAATTAGAACAGTGTATAGAGAGTCAGATAGGGAGAACTCTGAGAAAAAGGATTAATTAGAGGGAGGGGCTAAATCAGTCTATTTAATGGAGACCCCAAAGATGGTAGAAAATGCAGCATAAGATATGCCTGGAGAAATATCCTTTGAAGTATCTGCAAATGGCAAGAGTAAGGTTTGGGTTTGTTTTAGATCTGTTGATGTGTATGAATTGTGGCTTAGATCTTCAAAGTTATTTGAAAGAAATCATTAAAGTTTGAACTTCCTTTCAATTCCTATTTGGGAGTTTTACTGTGGTCTGGTGAATATGACTGCATGAATTGACTGGGCCACATAGGCTCAAGATTTATTAGGGTTACAGGTGAAATCATATGTCAGTGACTAATGGAAGTTTTAATACTACTTGCAAAGTCACCATTGCAATTATATGTGTAATAGGCTATAAATATGCACAAGTTATTAAATGCAAATAGAACCGCTATTTGAATATAACCTTTTATACTAATAGATGTGATTAAAAGGAATCAAAATTTGGAACTTATTTTAGTTATATTAATATAGTCAAGCTTAAATCTGCACAGTCACACAATGGAAAAACACGTTATCTGTAGAAGGAGTTATTTATGAAGTTTTTCATATTTTGGTCCTATGTGCTATGTGATTATATGTGCCTGACTTATGAAGGCCAACCAGTGTCAATTACATTGTAGTATATAATAGCTATAAATGTTTTTGTGGTTATTCTATATTTGAATATAGTAACTTAGTTCCAATTTTTAAAGTTTCATTTGTAAAAGCTGTAATCTTATCCACTATTTTCTACTTTACTGAAGTCTTAATGTATAACTCTGAGATAACAGTGAAATGGAAATTGCTTTTAGTGGAAGTTATAATAAAGATAACAGAAATATTTTAGAGTTAAATTTTGTTTACTCTGTGTTGAAAATAGGTACTACATGGAGAGAAGGTATTCGGAAAATTGTTACATAATACCACATACTTGCAAAGTTGTTCAAGTGCTGGTGGTTTTAAACAGATTAGTTCTTGGTCACTTTTCGAATAAATATGTCAGATGTCACATTATTAGACAGGAAAATGAGGTAATAGCTCAGACCGAGCTGTTATAAATACTGTTATTATTTATAGAGATAAGTAATAGGGAGGTTTTCAAAGAAACCTTTAGAAACTCCATTAGTTCAAAGCTCTATTAAAAGCAAAGTGGTTTTGATTGAGGGAGGCCCACAAATGATTATCTAAAGGCAACATTGTGTTTTCACAACGACCACTTCAATAAAGCATCAGTCAAGACTGTGAAGCCCGCAGTTGAACACTTTGTGGTCAAACTTGCACCTTGCACAGACAAAGCCACATGCTTTGTTTTAAATAATCCCCAATTTACAAGGTAGTGATTATAATGTTGTAGGTCTTTTTGTTTTCCCCAGAAATTACTATTACAGATTAAAGTTACATAGATGTTTTGAGTCCCTTAGTTTAAGGGAACTATCTAAATATTAAATTGTACCAGCAGCCCCCAAACAATAATTACGAAGTACACTATAAATGCTTGCAATTCCTGGCACTATTTGTATTTCATCATAAATCTTGTATACCAATTTAATAAACTCAGTATACTTAAATGTGAAAACACTTATTTTAAGCTATATCCACCTCTATATTATCCTTTGCCTTTAGATGCAGATATCATACACATGAGAGGTAAAGAGTTTTTAGAAGATAGCACTGAATGCAGCACTTTCCAATCTAGCAAGTTATTTTTTTCCAAACACTGTGAAGCTACAGCTGCTTACTGTAGAACACTGAGACTGATTTGACTTGATGTTGAAAATCTTTATCAGGTTCCTATGTATGAAAATGCTATCTTCCCTTACTAGTAAAGCAGGCATATTTGTTAGGTATTTTATTAGACTTTCGTGGATCTTCCTGCGTATAGTTTTAATTTCATTGTAATTTCTGTTTTTACAAAACAGAATTCTAATAATGTATAAAGTAAATATACCAAATTTGGTTGGGGTAGGTCATTGAGTCTCATTTTCTCATTCAACTAGCCTAATGTCCCACGAGTACAGTCAAAGGGTTTTTGAGTCTTATTAAACTACCTTATCTTTAAATGCTTGGGTGTTAGTTGCACAAAATATGGTCATAACACAGCTTTTATAAAATAACATGTCACAGCATTGACTACAACTTTCTTTGTAACGAACATGCAATTTTTAGTTTTGTTATTTTGAGAATAAATTTGAGAGTTTCAAGAACATTGTTATAGTTCATGTCTACCTTTACTTGATTGAGATTGCTGAACTGATTTGGTTTCACTTTAATATGGATCTTGTGATCTGATTTGTGTAGCCAAACCATTCTACCATAGTGTTCTTATTTTCTACTGAGCTCAGAACCACTTTCAAGAACTGCATACTTCACAAATGCCCAGGAAAATTGATGTGATTTTCCAATAGCCTTCTGACTCAGCCTTCTTTTACCACTCAAAGTAAATACCTCCTTGCAGTTTCTAGCACAACTAAACAGCTACACACTCCCTAAAACTTAGTTCATTCAATTTGGCTGTCTTCTCACCAGAAATCACTTCCTGCTTTAGCTTATCTAAAACCTATACAATTTCTGATGCACACCTCATGTTGCTTCTTTTCAAAGAAGCCCAACCTGTTCTCCAAAACCCTCAGTGAACTCTATCTTCTCTGTTAACTACATGGCCTATTATCTGTGTCATCCATTTCACACTTACCAACTGAGACTGTGTGGTTAGTTATGTTATTCCTGCTCAACCAAATTATAAGTTCTTGGAAGTCAGGGATCATGATACATTACTTCTTTGTATATGCCATAGCCCCAAATACAGCATTTTGCACATAGCAGTCATGTATTTTTAAATTTAAAAAGAATCTTAAGAGATGATCCCAACTACGTTAGATAAGAGACCTAGATCTCAGGGGTTAAAGGAAAGACTGAAAAAAATTTGGTGATTGTTGAGTGCTGGATTTACTACTAAGTGTTGGAAGAAGTTTAAATGTTTTTGTATGTATAAAGTACCCTATAAAATGGTGCTTTTCAAACTTGAATTTGCATTAGAATCAACTAGAGCATTTGTTAAAACACAGATTGAGGGGCCCAAAGCCCAGTGTTTCTGATTCAAGAAGCCAGGAGTGTGGTCAAGCATTTGTATTTCTAACAAGTTTCCAGGTGATGCTGATATGACTGGTTCATGGACTGCCTTTTCAATAGCATTGCTGTAAGAGAAAGGTACTTATACCTAAATGCTAGCTCAATGATAGTTTTTCTATTTTTGAAAGAATAAGTTGAAATTTTTCTGTTAAATTACCTTTTTTTCCCCAAAACATGAGTAGTTTCTATTCCAAACATGCTTTCAATTTGCTCCTAAGGATCCCACTTTGCATATGATTCACAGATATTAATTGTCCAAGTAAAGAAATAATTTTGAAAGCTCTTTTCCTTCATTTTTTCAAAATTCAATTTTCACTGGAAAAGACAAGACAAATGCCAATAGGACAATGACTTCTTATCTAAATTTAGCATTCTCATACACAATTGAGAGCAAGGTTAATTGTAACAACTTTCTGGAAAGCAGTTTTGCAGTATATATAGAAAGCTTTAAAAATGTGTACACCTTTCACTCTACACTAGATCTAACTTGTAATGTTTTATCCTAAGTATAAAATAAGTAATCAACTACGGAAATATTCTGTATCTTGACGTTATAAAAGTTGACTAGATATGTACATTTGTCAAAACTCATGAAGTTGTACATTTAAAATAGGTGCTTTTTGGGTAAATTATAACGCAATAAAATTGAATTAAAATTGTTTAAAGTGTCAGTAAGAAATTACTTCTTTTTCTTGTTGTTTTTCAGCTGCAGTTATGGCATTAACCTCCTAGTTGTTACCTACTTCTAGATGAAAGTAAGTGTGAAATAGGAAATTGAGTTAAAGGTGTTTGCCATGACCTCTGCAGTTATATAGCTTGTGGAGAAGGCCAGGGTGTGTGTGTACGTGTGTGTGTGTGTGTGTGTGTGTGTGTGTGAACACAGAATCTGTGAAGTAGTCCTGCAGCTACTCCACTGGTTTTAAGTAATAGAGAATGCATGACCATTTTAATGACTCACCTGTTGGAAGCCTACTAGAGAGGTGGAGAAGATAAAGTACAGTAGTCCTGATGCTGATTCTAAAGACCCACTTTTTCAGCTTGGATTTAGGCTATTGGCTAAAGTTACTCTAAAGGTTCTGAGGTACTTTAAAGTTGAAGGACCTGAATCTCTGGTGATTTCATTCTCTCCGCTACAGGGAATGAAACAGGTAAATAAATAAGCAGGGCAGTAGTTTTTCTAACTATTTTCTAAGATCACTAACAGGCTTGCTCTTCCTGCACCATTTTTCTGCTTTCTTACCTAGATTGCCAACGCCTTTTGAGTACTTATTTATCTTTCTATACCCCAGAGTCTTGCTTTTTTATAATTGCTACTCAGTAATTATGTAAGGAGATTGAAATAATTCCTTACTGTTGAGTTGGTATTTTGCAAACTTTCACTTCAGTCTAGTAGTAAGAATGTAGTAATTTAGCAAGAAATTGACAAGGATGTTTTGAAGGTATGCCCAATAGTATTACAAATTATTTTTAAAGAAAACCTTTAAAATAGCATCTCCTTTTTCCTAAGTAACTTGCAAATCAGATTTTTTAAATTGTTTAAAGTAAAAAACAATGCTCTTTTCTCCATATCCCAGAACTGCAGATAAATGTGGTTTCTAAAACTTTTTCCAAGTCATATATTTTCATTAGCTACAGTGATCTTACAACTGAAACTTAGCTATAGGCTATGTTAAAGATACATGAGGCAGAATGTAAAGTAGCTAGAATTTATAGTGTTACATGGTATTGCAAAAGGCTAGCTGCTTTTTCTTAATCCAAACACATATAGTCTGACTGGAAAGAGATTTTGGGGTCATATCTTTCGAATAATACAGAGTTTTTGTTGTTGGTGGTGGGTTGGTTTGTTTTTAGTTAATACTAAACACAAATGTTTTATCAAAATATGAGTGAAATTTTCATGGAGTTGCCTGCATTTGTGAACATCTGCTGTGTTCTTAATGGTACAGTGAACAAGAGCCATTAGACCTAAGAGTAGGACCCTATAGCAGGTATATCCAAAGCTACAACAGAGGGATGTCTGTAGAGAAAGAGGAACCTGCTGCCTCTACTGATTTGAACTTCCCAATGACTCCCATATAAAATCTAAATCCTGTTCATCACTTGTCTTTTATCAAAAACTTAGCCATATAATTTTTCTATTTTGTATTCCTCTAATTATTTTCAGTGAAACAAGCATATGCAAACTCATCTGTTACACTTTTATAATAAAGTGGTTTTCACCTTGTAACAAGGCTATGACTGTCTTAGAGTCTTGAATCCAAGTTTGTGAAGTAGATCCTGTGAGAGAGATGAAGTGACTTGCCCAAGGCCACTCTGATGTCATCAAAAGAAATTTACATTCAGGTCTGGCTTACCTCAGGCATAGTTGTCCATACATCAGAATTTTAAATATTTGTACTTACTTTTGAAACGTCCTTATTATTTCCAGCCATCTCTACCCACAGCCATCTCCAAATCTTGGATAAATTTATTTTGAGTGAAACGGGTTTTAATCAGTTAGGTTATCCCTCTACAGAGTTATTTCTACAGTAGAAAGCATTTGAATGTGCTATAAATCCGCCATCATGGTCTTATCTCAAATGTCACCATCTCAAAAATGACTTTATTGCCTACTACTGTTACCTATTTATTCTCCATAGTGATAGCTGATTTTATTTTTTTCAAAATATTTTCATCTGAACTTACATTATTTACTTGTATACATGCTTTCTGTCTGTCTTTTTCCATTGGAATATAAACTACCTTGGAGTTTGAACCTTATCTACTTGTTCCACCTTTTCCCTGGCAGTTATGTGCTAGGCATGGAATAAGGCTCACCAGATTTTGGTTGAAGCAGTAATCACTAGGTACTAAACACTGGGGTAACAATTACCAGGGGATGACATCACTCTCATGCTCGGCAACAGTTCTTCTGGTAAGAGCATTATATTTTGTTTCTACTCTTTATGTTCAGATGGGTTCGAGTGAAACAAAACTGAAAATCATTGCCATTTATATGCCTCCCTTTCTCTGTAAAGTTATAAAAATGAGATAAAATATTTAAAATATTATTTTATTACATATAAGCAGTTTATGTTTTAGAGTCTTTGAAACTATTTTCCTATGTGTATTCACAAGATACCACATTTTGATTAATTATTAATTCCAGTCATTTGCAGACATATACTATTGGAGAAAAATGAATATTAATAAGGAAACTAAAATCTGAAAGTCATCTCTAAGGTTTTACTTTTCATAACTTAAAATTACTCACAGTTGCTTGGTTATTTATAACTTTCTTTTTCATTCTACATCAAGCACACATCTCTTTCGTTTTTTTTCTATTGGCAAGTGAGCATGATAGATTAGTGAATGAATCAGGCATCATACCATGTTTCATAATACTACCCTTTCTATTGGTCTAAAACCAGAAAATGAATATAGACCACGTAGTAGCTGAGATCATAAACTGTGAAAAAAAGTTTTCTTAATTGGGAACAAGTTTGAAATAGAAATAAACCCACAGAACATTTTTTTCAGTGCATTAGAGCTGATAGTGATAGTAAACATACACATACATTTGAATATGTGCATACATAAATATATGTGTATATATACATATATGTGTGTGTTTGTGTGTGTGTCTCCTGATCTTATTTAAAAGTATTTAAAGTGACTTTTAATAGTATGTTATTCTTAACAATGCTTTCTGGAAGCAGTTGCTAATTATTTTCTACATTTTACCAATGACGAAAGTGGGGATTGGGGAGTTTATATGATTTACCCAAGATTGAATAATTGATTAAACAGATATGGGCCTTGAATTCCAGTTATCTGATTGGTATCTCACTACTTAAAAATAATATAAATTAAAAAGGACAAAATTCTCAAATCAAAATTTAAGTAAAAGTTAGGTCAACTTAATTATTGTCTCTATTCAAGGTTTAGCTGCAGGCAACGTAGTCTACTCTAGTTAATTAATGGAAAACTTTATTTGGGAGTATCAATTAACTTACAGAATTACTGGGAAGACCAAGTATACCAGGCTTGAATGCCTTCAAACTAGTAATACTGAACCACACCAAAAGATTTTTATGGAAGTTCACCTGTTTTTGCTGCCTGCACATCCACACTTATGTGACCAGAAGCTTTGGCGGCTAAAGAAATGCCGTGTTTCCACAACTGTGCTTGCTTCTTCAATC
Organism: Papio anubis; assembly: GCF_008728515.1. Classification (NCBI taxonomy): domain Eukaryota; kingdom Metazoa; phylum Chordata; class Mammalia; order Primates; family Cercopithecidae; genus Papio; species Papio anubis. The sequence goes on from NC_044981.1 coordinate 93,281,030, forward strand.
TTTACTCTAGCCAAGCAACTCTTACTAGGTAGAACCTCCCAAGATTGCTGCAGGTTTGCTGAGTGCATTTGTCAGGAGATATATCCACCATAGTGCTGCAGCGTAACATGCTACCTCAAAATTCAGTGGCTTAAAATAACAATCATCTATTTTTGTTCACACATCTGCAGGATAGCTGAGGTTGGCTGATCTAGGCTGGGCTTAGTTGGGTGGCTCTGCTTTACGTCATAGACCTGGCTGGACTTGGTTCTTTGATATGCGTTAAACTAATTCTGGATCTAATTGAATTTATTCTGGTTTTCAGGTTGAGGGCAGCAGCTGTCATAGTGATCGCAGAGGGCTGAACAAGCAGAAACACACAATGTATCCTCAATTAAGAGTTACACCCAGCAAATTCTCATTTCTGCTGCATTTCTTTGGCTAACACAAGTCATATGGTCAAGTCAAAGTAGTGGGAAGGACAGCAAACTCACATAGAAAAGAGAGCAAATGAAGGGAAGGGCGCAGCATTGGGACTAATACTTAAATCTAACACCCAGAAAATATTGTTTTGAAATTATTTCCATAAAAAAGAGAGGCACAATTGAAGAACTATCAAAATGGAGACACATTTTAAATAAGCTTGGGGCTGAGACAAAGAGAAGTAGTGTACTACATACATTTAATGTAATGGAAAATCAGGGACTAGTATATTCAGCATAGCTTTTATGTACGTAATGTTAAAACATCAGTGAAATATTGTGAGTCACGACTGTGATTCCCCTTGAAAGATTTATATACTGTATATGTAATATGTATATGTATAAGAGATGACATCATAATAGTATATATAAAGCAATCTTACCATTGTTGCATCTTAATAAGAGAAACAAGATATGTATAAAATTGACAGATTTAAAAGAGATTTTTAAAAGATTTTAAATTGAAAGTGTTTGTTTCCATGCATTTTTATTAAATTATCTACTTTGTAGCAGTGTATGTGATCATGTGGCCCTGTGCCAAGGATAAGAAGGGGACACTGCTGTCGTTTCTGTTGGTTCAGTCTAGTGCATATATGAAAGGACAGAAACATAGGCTCCAAAATACAAGCTTAAGAAAAAGTAAAATAGTGTTCTTATGAAGTAAAAATTACTTCATAACCACTTCTTATCTAAGACCAGTCAGTACTTTGCTCATCTTCTCACCTTGGTTAGGAATGATTTTATACTCCTTAATGGATGGAGTCTCCTGTTATTTAACAATACTATCATGCAATACAAGAAGAGAACTATTTCATTTCTGGATCTTTCCAAATTCTAAAATTTCTAGTCCTTTCAAATTTGCAAGGACTGGAAATTTTAACCTTTCTTATAGTAACTACTATCTTTCCATGCATGGGAAAAATTATGCTACAACTGCATGGCAATGTATAGTATTACAGTTAAACCAGTAGCAAAAGGCCAATAAATTAAAGATACAATAAAATTACAAAAAAGATATATAAAAATTGTATATATAATTTTATTTATATATAAATAAGATTTATATTTCTATAAAAACTAACTATATAAATTTGTTTTATTTATAAAATAAATGTATTTCATTTATATATATAAAATTCCCTTAAATATAATTTCTTTAAGCATTTGAGTTGTTAAAGGCTGACTAAAAAGTAAAAGTTTTAATTTGATTTTACCAAGTATAAGAAAGTTATATTTTTTGTCAGTCTAATATAGTGTGCTGCTATGCTTGTTTTATGATTATTTTAAATCACTTTAAATATTTTTAGCACTATAAAACATTTTATGTTGTTATGTGGAACTTAGTCTATAACCTAGATCATTTAAAAAGTGTTAACTCCCTCAACATTCAGGTGCTTAAAATTCTCCCCTCAGTAGCAGAAAATACCCCTAATTTTATCATAGACATTAATGGAAGAAAATGAATGTTTTATAAGGAAGTTGAGCTGTTAAAAGATTATTCAGCAATGTGCAGGATACCATTGCATGAAGATAAAAAGCCAGATTAAGAGAATCAGCAAATGGTTATTCAACTTCTACTTTTTTTGTTATTCTAGTTTTATATTTGTAATACACTTTACAATAAGTGCATTACAATTAAAAATTTAGAAAATGTTTATCCATGGTGCTCTTTAAATCATCTCAGGTCATACTGAAGGTACATGTACCACGCTTTCTCAGGTAAGCAGTGGGGAGTCACTGAGAGGTTTTCAGCAGGAGAACGATGCGGTTTGATTTACATTTTACCTAGGTTGCGTAATAGCTAAATGAGAGATTTCTTTTTCTATTAATATTTTTAAAACCCTTTTATTTTTAAAAATAATTAATAAACTTTATATTTTAGAGCAGTTTTAGGTTTACAGAAAAATTGAGTGGGAAGTACATAGAGAGTTCCCCTAGACTCCCTGTCTGCACACACCCACAACAGCTTGCACTAGAGTGGGACCCTTGTTACAATTGATTATCCTTCTTTGACACATAATTAGTACCTAAGGTTTATAATTCACATTAGAGTTCACTCTTTGTGTTGTACATTCTATGGATTTTGACAAATGTAAATTGACATGGAGTATACCTGCCATTGTAGTATCATACAGAGTACTTTCACTCCCTAAAAATTATCTGTGCTCTGCCTGTTCACCAGTTTCTTCCCCAACCCCTAGCAACTACTAATCTTTTAACTGTCAACCGTTTGGCATTTTCCAGAATGCTGTGTAATTGGAATCATATAGTACATAGCCTCTTCAAATTGGTTTCTTTCACTTAGTAAGAAGCATTTATGTGTTCTCCATGTCTTTTCACGGCTTGATAGCTCTTTTCTTTTTATTACTGAATAATATTCTATTATCTGGATGTCCCATGGTTTTTTATCCACTCATTTACTGAAGAACATCTTGGTTGTTTTGAAGCTTTGGCATTTACAAGTAAAACTACAATAAACGTCTGTGTGCAGGTTTTTGTGTGGATATAACTTTTCCATTCATTTGGGTAAATACCAAGGAGCATGATTGCTAGATCATATGGTGAAAGAATGTTTAGCTTTGTTAGAAACTTCCAGATATTTTCCAAAGTATGGTATCATTTTGCATACCCACTAGCAATGTTCCTGTTATTCCACATCCTTGTCTGCATTGTAATGGTATCTCATTGTTCTTTTAATATGCAATTCCCTAATGGCATATGATGTGGAGCACTTTTTTCTGTGCTCACTTGCCATTTATATATCTTCTTTGAAGCAAAATCTATTCAGGTTTTTTGCCGTTATTAAGTCAAATTGTTTTCTTATCATGGAATGTTATAATATATTGGATATTTTTGATAACAGACTTTTATCAGTTGTGTCCTTTGCAAATATTTTCTCCCGGTCTATAGCTTGTCTTCTCACTCCCTTGACAGTATCTTTTGCAGAGGGACGTTTTTAATTTTAAATAAGTCCAGATATATGAAGTATTTCTTTAAGGGGTTGTACCTTCAGTGTTTTATTAACCCAGTTGACATAATTTTTTTTATGTTATCTTCAAGGAGTTTGATAGTTTTGATTTTCACATTTAGGATCATGATTCATTTTAAGTGTATTTGTGTGTGTGTGTGTGTGTGTGTGTGTGTGTGTGTGTGAAAGGTATAAAGTCTGTGACAGGATTTATTTATTTATTTATTTATTGGATATAAATTTCCATTTGTCCCAGCACCATCTGTTGAAAAGACTATTTTTGATCCATTTTATTGTTTTTGTTCTTTGTCAGAAATCAGTTATCTATATTTTTGTGAGACTATTTCTGGGTTTTCTGTTCTGTTCCATTGATCTATTTGTCTATTCTTTTACCACATGTCTTGATTACTGTGGTAAAGTACGTCTTGAGTCAGGTATTGTTGGTCCTATAACTTTGTTCTTCTTTGCAATATTATTTTGGCTATTTTGGGTCTTTTGCCTCCCCAATTAAACATTAGAATCAATTTTTGATATATAGAAAATAGAAAATAACTTGCTACAATTTTAATTGGGATTACAATGAATCTATAGATCAAGTTAGGAGGAACTGACATCTTGACAATATTGAGTCTTCATATCCATGAAAATGGAATATATCTCCATTTAATTCTTTGCTTTCTTTCATCATTTTTTGTACTTTTCCTCATATAGATATTATATATGTTTTATTTTATTTATACTTAAGTATTTTATTTTTGAGGGGTTGCTAATGTAAATGGTAATGTGTTTTTAATTTCAAATTCCACTTATTCACTGTTGGTAAAGAGGAAAGCAACTGACTTTTGTATGTTAAACTTATATTCAGCATTCTTGCTATAATTGCTTATTAGTTCTAGTAGGATTTCTTTTGTCAGTTCTTTTGGATTTTCTACATAGACAATCGTGTCATCTGTGACCAAAGACAGTTTTGTTTCTTTCTTCCCAATCTGTATGCTTTTTATTTCCTTTATTGCATTAGCTAGGACTTCTAGTATCATGTTGAAAAGTACAGCTGAGAGGAAGCATCCTTATCTTCTTCCTAATCTTGGAAGTGAAGCTTAAAGTCTCTCACTATTAAATGCAATGTTAGCTGTATTATCTTACAGCTCTTTTAATTAACTTGAAGAAATTTCCCTTTATTTCTAGTTTGTGGAGAGTTTTTGTGATACATGGGTATTGCATTTTCTCAGATATTATACAGGGGTATTGCATTCTTTGATATGATCACTTGATTTTTCTTCTTTACCCATTGATGTGATAGAGTACATTAATTGATTTTCTAATGTAGAACCAGCCTTGCATACTTAGGATAAAACCCACTTATTCTAGGTGCATCATTATTCTTTTACATTGTTTGATTTGATTTGCTAATATTTTCTGAGGCAATATTAAGGCTTTTGCACACATGTCCATGAGAGAGACTTGTCTGCAGTTTCTTTCTTGTAATTACTTTCTCTGGTTTTGATATTAGGATAATGCTGGCCGCATAGTCCTTGGTCGGAAGCACTCCCTCTGCTTCTGTCTTCTGGAAGAGACTGTAGAGAATTGGTGTAATTTTTTTCTTAGTTGTTTGGTAGCATTCATCGTCAAATCCATCTCAGCCTGGTGGTTTCTATCTTAGAAGGTTATTACTTGATTCAATTTCTTTAAGTAGATATAGGCCTATTCAGAGATAATTCATTTTTTCTTGTGTGAGTTTTGGCAGTTTGTGTCTTTCAATAATTTGGTCTATTTAATCTAGGTTATCAAATTTGTAGGCATAGATTTGTTCATAATATTCCCTTGTGATCCCTTTATGTTTATGGAATCTATAGTAGTGCCTGCTCTTTCATTAGTTAGCCTGGCTAGAGACTTATAAATTTTGTTGATCTTTTCAAAAAATTAGCTTTTGGTTTCGTTCCTTTTCTTCACTGATGTACTGTTTTAAATTCTATTCATTTCTGCTCTATTTTTATTATTTGGAATTAATTTGTTCTTTTTCTACATTACTAAATTGTAAGCTTAGATTATTGATTTTAGAACTTTTCTTTTATAATACACACACTCAATGTTATAAATTCTCCATCTAAGCACTGCTTTGCTGAATCTTACAAATTTTGATAACTTGCATCTTAATTTTCATTTAGTTCAAAATATTCTTAAGATTTCTTCTCTGACCCATGTGTTATTTACAAGTATGTTGTTTAATCTCCGAATCTTTGAGGATTTTCCTTGTATCTTTCTATCATTATTTTCCAGTTTAATTCTATTTTGGTCTGAGAGAAGACATCATATAATTTCGTTTATTTTAAATTTGTTAGAGTGTATTTCATGCCCCATAATGTAGTCTATATTGGTCAGTGTTTCACATGAGCTTGAGAAGAATCTGCTGTTGTTGAGTGAAGCATTCTATAGATGTCAATAATATCCTGTTGCTTGATGATGTTGTTAAATTCATCTATGTCCATAAAGATTTTCTGCTTCCTGAATTTGTCCATTTCTGATATGAGGGTGTTAAATTTTCCAATTATAATAATTAATCTATTTCTCCTTATTTGTCACTCAGTTTTTGCTTCATATATTTTGATGCTCTGTATTTAGGAACATGCGTATTAAGGATTGTTATGTCCTGTTATGCTATTGTTATTGTTATGACTATCGAACCCTTTAAAATTATGCAATGACCCTTTTTATATCTGATAACTTTCCTTCTTATGGCATACTTAAGAAGAACAGAATGCCCTAGCATATTTTAAAATTATTTCTTTTCCCCTTCCCCTGCTAGAAGCACAAGGGAATTTTTCTCTAATATTCACAGTGAGGACCTGATAAGATTCTGGAGGTGGAGCTAATGTGTGCTTCTCTAAGAATGGGTCACCCTAGAGTTAACTCTCAGACTTGTTTACACTGAGCATCCAGTAGTTTATTAATTACAGTTCTGGCTTTCATATTCCATTACTGATTCTCATGCTCGCTTTTTTTCATGGGTTTATACTCAGGTAAATTGTGATTTTCTGTATTTGTCTAACTTTCACTCCAATTTGGGGGCAGTGATTTGTCTTGTGACCTCCTTTCTGTGGCAGATTTAAGGAGAGTTGTTGATCTTTCATTTTGTTTAGCTTCTTATTTGTCAAGATGGAGGGATGACTTCAAAGTGCTTTTCTTGTGGAACCAGAAGTCAGAAGCCCTGAATTTTAGTAGTATTTTCAAAGGCTATTTGTTTAGTATTAAACCTAAAAGAAAGAGTTGAAAATTATAGACTATTATTTTATACATTTTGTCAAACATATATTTCCAGTAACAGGTTACAGTTAAGCAGACCAAATAAAGTGTGATTTTAAAAAAGGGGTCATATTAAAGGACTGGTAGGAATTGGTTATAGATAAACCTCTCTGCAAATTTTGTACTTTTTTCTGTTCCAGTAACTGTAGTTATAGGTGAGTGGACTTTAAGTGATGAGCTACTTGTTTTAAAGTAGTTGCAGCTATATTGAAATAATTGTATATGAAAACATTATATCATAGGAAAGGAAAACAAACAAAAACTTCTCCAAAAGAAGCTGTTTAGGGGAAAGAGTTTTACCTTTCCATTTTGTTCTTTGTTTTCTGTTTTGGTTTATCCAAACAGAATGCCATAATGAATCCTTCTCAGGCCTCAACTGATAGACGATTAATACTCAAGGTTCACAAATGCACCTTTTATGATAGGTGACTTCATAAAACATTGTTCAATGTGATATTGAAAGCTGGAGACAATTTTGTTGCTGTTGTTGTGGTTTGTAGACTTCAACTGATGTATTATCTATTACAAAAGAACTTCTAGATGAGTTTGCATCCAATTGTTACAGGAACTTTGTCCTAGATATACCTTTGAAAATCATCTACACTACTATTCCAGCTTCCATGCAAAATCATCAGGACAGATATAAGTAAAATTTGTTTTCAAAGATATCTTGAATATTCAAAGAGTATCCTCCAGTCTTCTCCACGTTCCAGCTCTTAATAATCCTTAGTGCCACATTCCAGCTGTAAAGGAAGTTTACCAAATGCCTGAACTAAAGATGTTTAATGTGATTTTTCTGAGTACTTCTGTGGACGAGGGCTGCTATCCTTGGAGGCCATGTAAAGAATCTTTGACAACCAAAGATAATTTTAATTTTTCAAGTTTGTTTATTAATGTTCAGATAAGAGTTTTGAGTCATCATGTTATCTTGAACTCAAATCCTCATTCTCCCATTTTCCTGCTAATGTAACCATGCACAAGTGATCTAGTATGTCAGAGCCTCAGTTTCATCACCTGTAAAATGGAGATAATTATTCCAGATTTAGTAGATTGGTGTGAAGATGCAAAACAAAACACATGTGAGCTACTAAGATGTTGTTTGGTATGTAGTAAGCATTCCTAAATACAAAAGCTTCCATGGTTGCATTTATTAATATTATTTCATTACTTCATTTATGAAAAATCTGGCAAACATTTATTATGTATAGTCAATATAATCACTCTGTTAACTATTTAATATCATCTTGTGCTGCTGAATTAGGTTAAATTAATATAGTTCTATTTTCAATTTATTGAAAATTATTCCTGGTCCTATAACAATATCTGTTTCATCCCCACACACAGGCTACTAAATCCAGTAATAAGCCAATCCTAATAAATATGACTTATTTTTAAAAATCAAAATAAATCAAATTCATTTTCTTTTATCACTGTACTGTGGATAACTCACTTAAAACTGGAACATCTTTCTCTCTCAACTTAAACATTTTTCTTTACTTTCTTTTATACTAAGTGAATTATTTCAGTTTATCTTGGTGGAATACATGCATGCTTTGAACTTAGGCTGAATTGCTTTCCTGTCCTAACACTGCCGCTTAGTAGCCCAGGAACTTAGATTATTATGAATCTCTCTGAAATTTGGCTTTCTCAGCTTTTCCAGACATAACGACATTTTCTGAGAATGGATGTGAAACTTAAATAAAATAATATTACTTAGTTTAGTATCTGACAGTGAGTAAGTTCTCAATAAATGGTATATTCATGCAATAGATTAAAATCAGGCACAAGTTTTAATCTGAAAGTGTAATTTATACTTTAAAATTTCCCTTAGAATCTTATTTTGACAAGTTTCACAATTTTTAAAAATCGCTTTTGTTAAAGACATTGCCTGTTAGAAGAACAACATACTATATAATTTCAGAATTTTTGTCAGATGAAGACTTTATGGAAAACATTTAAGGAAAATTTTAAATGGAAATCAGGTGTCAGAAGTTTAATTAGAAAAATTCATCCCTTTTACATGGGGCTAATGTAGACTATGGCAAGCTGCTTAATTGTTGATTCTAAAGCTATTTTTACATTGTCAACATTCTATTTAGTAATCTTGGGGGAAATATCATCAAAAGCAGACAAAGAAAAATGTTTCACTTTCCTGCAGCTGATTCCCGTGATTGCCTGACGTTTAGTTACATTTGGGCATCTGTCTCAGGAACTCCCATTGTCTGCAACCATATGCAAACTGAAGTGTGCATTGGGGTATAGACATGTGGACAGAATTTACACTTGGATATGCCATCTAATAGCAGCGGGAAAAGCTGGACAAGCCTAAGATACTTCATACAGTTCATTTAATGAACTGTTACTTTATTATTTTGTAAAGCTTCTGTAATGCACATTTATGATATAAAAAGTGCCTTGCATACTGCTTCATCGGAAGGGGACCTCATTTAGATTAACCTGTGACTTCAACAGCAGGTGGTAGAATGAACCAACTGCTTCAATTACTGCTTTTGCGCATGACTTTCATGTGTTGCTAAGATTATCAGAGGAACCTGATTACATCCCCTTAGACACTATTGTTGGCACGATGATTAAGCTGTTATTTTTTTTTAAGGCTGCAAACCTAAAAAGCTTTTTGGCATGAGGCAAAAGCACTGTGTATAGAGATCAGTAAGATAGTGTGTATCATTGCCCTGTAGCTTATCTCCACATATACAGCTCCCTGGTGGATCCCTATGATAAACATTATTGGAACAATTAGCTGCTGCTGACACAGAATCCAGACACAATAGCCATGGCCAGCAGCACAGAGCCAAAAATTATGGAGCCAAAAACCATAAAAAGCAACACCAAGCTAGTCTCCCCATTCAACTGCTGTCATAAAACCCTCCCAGTGCTATGTTTGCATAGCTGGCTTCACCGATATGGCACTGTTAACACAAAAGAAGAAGCTGCAGCACTTGTCTTTGTTTAGCTGAAATTACAAGTCATTGAATTAGTATGTCATCTTTATTGTGCTGTCATGCAGCGGAGGTGAGGAAGGCTCCGTAATGGATGGGAGAGTTTGATGGCCTGAAAGACAGGCTCACAGATGGTTGTCGATATAAAGCAGTTTTCCCCCCTTTAAAAAAAAAAAAAGGAAGAAAGAAAGGGGGAGAAAAAGCAGAAAGTCTGCTTGGAATGGATCTTTGCTTAGTTGTGATATAATACCAAGGAATATTCATACCAGTTTCAAAATTAAGAACTTTGCTTGCCTGGAGTATACATCCAAGGCATGGAATGCAAACGTTCCTGAGGAATGCATTTGTGATTTAAACAAAAGTGATGAAACAATTTAGCTTCTTAGAAAGCTGGTTGTTATTAGTGTTGTTGTAGGGAAAGTTTCTCTTATAATATTTATAAACAATTGGAAATTATTAGATAATGTGAATGAGAAGGGTTAATAGTGTTTTAGAAAGTTTTAAAATAAAAAGTGATAACTTTGACTATTTTTTTCTTATTATAAGAAATTTAAAGTTCTGCACTTGTGTATGTTTTCATAGAGAATACGAAACAGTTTATTAATAAGAGAATTTGGGGTGAATTTGACTTCAGACATTTTTTAATTTAGTGATTTCTTGCCGACCTTGCTGCTTATCTATAGTTTTAATTTTATTAACAACACATAATTGTACAACTATATTAGAACTATTTATTGAAAATCAATGAAATGAGACACTGAATTTTATTTTTAAAAGACAAAAAGTTTTATTTCCTTTGACATGATTATTAAAAAGTTTTACCCAGTAAAAGGTATTATTCTGAATTTACTTATTTAATAGAGAATGCACTCTGTCTCCCAGTATTTCATTTCAGGTGGGACTCTCATCCACCAAACACTCAGGGCAATGCTTTAATTAGGGAGGAAACCAGTTACATCTAAGAGTGTGTAGAATTTTTAATGTACTGGTAATTATTTGGGCTCTTTATTTTTCTTGCGTACAAGAAAAAATACGTGAAAACTTCATAAAATAATTTTCTGTGGTAAAATTGAGACAGATGTATGGAAATATATGAAAATCTCTAATGAGAAAAATACCAAGGTGACTTTATATTAATATTTTAAATATACACTTGATCATATCTAAGCAAATCTTAAGGGGTGAAATACAAGGATTGAATAATGGCAAAAATTAGCTCTTCACAAAAGTGAAAAGAAAAGCTTTCTAAGTATTACTAAAATAGGACTTCAGTGTCTTCAGAGAAAGCTGTATGAAGGAGAATTAAGGAATTAAATGCCCTGAGATCCTAAGCTTATCTATGTTTTTGCAGCAATATTATTGCATGTATAAACTTCTAGTTTACGTTTATTTTGTCTTTATTTGCGGATTGTGATACCGATTCTTGCAGTTGGTTATGAAAGGTATCTTTTTCAGAGGAAAACATTGTTAGTGCGTGTGTGAGTTGGGGACGTGGGGAAAAGAACATGGACTTACGGTTCATCAGATCTGGATTTGAATCTTGGCTCTGGCACCTGTAAGCTAAATAACCTTGATCGGGTTACATAACTTCTTGGCATCTGATTTTCTTATTTGTAAATAGGAGTGAGGATGAGTAGACAGAGTAAAGATAAGGCCAGCAAGTAACCAAGACACCGCTTGGGAGTGAATTTTCATAGCCGCGAGGTTACAAGTTGTAACTCAGTGTCCTGTGTCAAAAATGTTACCAGTGTAAGGGCAAGGACTAACAGACCCAGATCCTGGAAAAGGAGGCTTTCCTGGAAGTTTGGGCACAGAAAATACAAGGTCAGAGAAGAACCGACAGAATGATAGCTTGTTGCTGCCTGTCAGATCAAGGAGAGAAGGCTCCCTAAAATCTGTCCAACTAGCATTGGTTCTAGTGCCTGAAGCCTGGGCTAAGGATCAAGAGGTCTCGGGTCTTAGTAGAGAAGACTTTGTGATCACAGAGCCAGGTAGGGTTACCATCATTTACAACTTAACATAACTGAGTCAGTTAAGTAAAGATATTGATAGGGGTAAGGGTAGGAAGATGGAGAACAAAGTGCAAGAAAAAACTAAAGAATTAAGATTCCCTCTAAGGAGAAGAAATTAAGGAAGGAGAAGTTTAAGACAGTCAGGACAAATCCCGTTATGATTAAGCCATGAGATGCTTAACTTTGTATTGCTAGAATTACTGTTTTTTCCCCCCCCAAATAGGGGAGAGTATGCTCTGGCAACCACCACAGAGCCCTAGATCCCCCCAGTCCAGGATTTCTCATGCCAGTGGCTGCTTGGTTACAGATATGGTGGCTAGAACAGTCAGTTTCTTGGGTTGTGTGAGAGATTTTAGGGGTTTCTGTCATTCCCACTATTGCTGAAACATCTTCATTTGTTGTATATCCTCAAATATTTCTGTGAGGTCAGAAAGATTTTTTTTTCTCTCTCTCTCTTTTTTTTTTTCTTTTGAGACAAAGTCTCACTCTGTTGCCCAGGCTGGAGTGCAGTGGCATGATCATGGTTCACTTCCCTGGGTTCAGGTGATCCTCCCACCTCAGCCTGGGAAAGGTTTTTAATCGACAATTAGGCATAATCAAAATCTAAAAAAAAAAAAAAAAGACAAACTGCAAATGGCCTCAGAATTACTTCTTTTCTAATTCACAATTTACATATCTAGTGAAATAATATATATGAAAGATATGGTAAACCAAAGATGTCAATGTATTTGTAATAATTATTACCATCTCATTTAGTCTGTACAGAAGAGTGAATGAGGCCTAGTAGTTACATGTTGACTTGAACTTATGTAAAGATGTAAGTAACAGAGATCAGGTTTACCTGTGAATTGGTATTGAGAGGAGATGGTGCTAAAGGTAAAGGGCCCATAAGGTAGCAAGGGGAGGGAGGGAAGTAAGATGTAGTTGGAGGAAGCTCAAGAGAGCTAAGATGAATCATTGTTTTCAGTGTTAACCATAGTACAAAGACCAGATTACCTGGTGTTTGTAGGTGTCCAAAGCATTTTATTATGTACCTTTTTTCTCTGTTCTTTAATTTCATTCTTCCCATAAAACTTTAATTCATTTCTTGAATGAGTACTAGAATAAAGCCAACGAATGAGAAAGTGTATCTGTTCATTATATGTAAAGGGGATTCTTTTAAATGTCCCACATACACATATTTATATTCTGCTGTTCTAGAATTATTCTGGAATAATTTAGGTCAAAGGGTCATGTATTTTATAATATAAGCTGATTTCAGTTAAAACATCCTTTTCTTTTTCTTACAGCCTGTAACTTGTTCTTTTCAAATAAATGTCACTTAATGTGTTTAAACTGCCTTTGGCTTCCTGTTCTTCCCTTTTTCTCCCTGGGCCTTGTATTTTGCTTAAGCTGTGTGATTGAAGGAGAATTGAATGATAATTTTAAATGATCCCAGTGTTATAACCTTGTCAAAATCAACTGGGATATATTTAGCAATTATTTTAATAAGCAATGCTCATATGTAATTTTATCATATCATATTATTTGTATCCATCAAATGTATAAACAATAATTGAATACATCCTAGTCCATTGTAAAATTGAATTCAGGTTTTCAGGCTTGGCTTGTGTATGTATCTCCATGATTCTGCCTTTTTCTTGTTTTTCATCTCTGTATTTTCTCCTGTTGCCTCCTGTGGTTTCATCCCTATGCAGATGAATACTGGCAAATCTATCACAGATAATTTTCTATCTCCAGCCTCACTTTTTCATTAAATATTAGGTTAATAATAGTCACATAAAACTCAGATTTTCTCTAGGTCAGGAGTCACTGACTTCTTTCTCAATCCTTCTGTGTAAGCTGTGACACTATAATTATCCTACAATCTCATATATTGAAGAACAACACCACAGAAAATATAACTTTTAGTTGGAAAATGTAACAGACATTATCCACTGAGATTCTCTGCTAATGCCTCATACTCAATATGTCCAAAACACCTCCTACTTCTCCTCTAAACCAGCACCTCCTTCTGCTTGGAGCCAGTCAAGAGTTGAGTCTTCAGAGTCATGTGTTACTCCTTATTTTCAATCATTTGCCACATTCAGTAGAGTCTAATTCTACAGTTTGAATAAATTCTCTTTACTGTTATTTTTCGCACTATTAATTCCCTGAATGGAGCCTTCAAACTTCTTGTGTAGGCACTGCAATCAGCCTTCTAATGAGTTCCCCCACATGTAACTTCTCATTTTCCTTTGACCTATCATCTTTCCTTCCCAAAAGATTCAGACTCCCTATCCCTCATAAATTCAAGATGTGATACTTTCTGCCTGGCACTCAGGGTCTTCTGTATCATGGCCAGTTTAATCCCCTGAAAAATCCCTTGAACAGAACCTGCATTTTTACAGGCCTGCCCTTTTCATGAAATCATCCCCACCCATAAAATCCATTTCAAGTGCCATCCCCTTTTCTGACTCTCTGAGTACAGTGTCAACTTTTCTTCTGTGAATGTCATCCCCTTGCACTTTCTAACTGTTCAATAGTCCTAATAATATTATAGATATATGGCAATTGTCTTATACCTTCTTTTTCCACCAACTTTGTCGATTGTCTTATCCCTTCTTTCTCCACCAACTTTGCTTCATTCGACTTTAAGCTCTTATTGAGCCAGATCTGGTCTAATTATCTTTGTGTTTCCAAAACAGATCAGTGCAATTCCTCAATCATACTGAAAAATAATTATCATACTTGATGCCAAGCAACTACTTGAAATTTATTGTTTCTTCACTGTTTGTCTTAGTAGATACTTCTCCAAATACAGCGTAGAATTACAGTGAATTGAATTCCAAGGATCTTGGACAGCTTAATTAAATTTTGGAGTGTGTCACTTTTAAAAATGATGAAATGAATGAATTCTTATAATCCTGGGTTGTCTATTGAGACTTGCATTCTGTGTGCTAATCTTGGGGTTCACATTTTGGGATCTGAAGTTGTCTATGTGAGGATAGTCTATAGTGGCAGTGGGATAAACTCAATTAGCAGGTACTTTTTAATAGCTATATGCTCTGTTATAATTCTTGAATTATAGAGATGGCTTCACATTTTGCATTGAGAGCAATAGGAAAAATAGTTAATGGCTCTGACATCAAGAAAATCTGAGTTTTCTATGACTGTTCCTTAATTGAGAGCAAAGGATGCAAAGGCTAAATCTCTGCCTGGAAGTGAAGCTCAAAAATGCCTTTGTTTATCAGGCTGTGCTTCAACCTCCCAGACTCACTGAAATGGAAGGAGGGGCAAGGGTATTTACAGCACTTGGAAGGGCCTTATTCACCCCCTGACTCCACACTCAGCTAAACTTAGAAATGCAATTGGTTTATTTTGTATAAATAAGCAAGAATGCTGGAAGAAACTAAATATCTTCATAAAACAAAACATTATGATACCAGAAACCCTTAGGAATAGCACTAATGCTTTTAAATGAAGGTTTTATTTGTCTCTGAGCTGCAAAAAGGAGTCACTAATGAGATGTCATTTAAATTCTAACACCTGTTTAATGGCAGTTTTTCTCTATCCCCAAAGAGTAACTGTTTATGAATGTTTGCGGTTTTCCAAGTGTATCTACAAGAATTGTTTTTTCATAAACAATGTGATGCCTTTTTCCTCATAGGCTTCATTCACCGTTGCAACATATGATGAAAATTGTTGGTTGTGGCATTTTTGTATTACATGGGTTTCAAAGATAGTGTTCATTTCAAACACTGAAACTTAAAATTTTGTAATTTACATAGTACATATTTATGAGAAACTTTATGTTTTACAGATGTTTGAGTATATGTTGGTATAAGAAAAATAAAATTTCTACATATATTGTTTGCTAAATTTAAGTAAGATTGAAAAGACATTGGTGAAAATGTGTTTTCTCTTATATTCCCTCTTATGAAAAGGAAGTATATTCATAAACGACATACATGCACACAGATTTCTTAGATTTGCCGAAAAGAAATCCTTGTTGACTTTTTTCTCAGACAAGTAAATAACTGAAAAAGCAACAAATGAGATTGTACCATTCCTTTTGTGGTTTTATGTTTTTCTTATATAAACAATTTGTTATTTGTGAAAAGAATCCACAACAACTCTGTTACCATTTTTCTCAAAAACGATTATGGTGATTAACAGACACTATAAGGATAAATATATGAAAAATTACTTAACATTGGAAATATTTCCTTAGGACATGTCCCATTTGGTATTTATAGGATTTTATACAGCTTGCTTTCATGGTTAGCATACTTTAATAAAAATAATTATACTTCAGTGAAATAAATAACCTATAAATGTATTTAAGTGAATTACCTCTGTCTTGAGAAATTCATGTGTAATTAATTTCTTTGAGATAGCAAAGACCTTAGGCCATGGATTTTACCAGAATGATTATATGAAATCTCAAAAATGCTGGCATATAGGAAAGCTGCAGGGAACTTTTAAGAATGTACATCTTTGACCTAATAAGAGTCATAGTTTTGCTCTGTTGGCATTCTGGATGTGTGATAAAGCAATCCTTGTTTGTGTTAGGAAAGCAAGAACTCGTCCTGATAGAAGGTGAGACTGGGCCTGTGTATGAAATATTCTTTAGAACTCTTTAAGATTTAAGCTGAGCACACCACGCTTACTGCAAAAGAGAATGGCTAAGCCATAAAATGCTCAAAGTGTGGACTTGAACAGTTCTATAAAACCTAAATGTTCTGCACATTAAAGGAGAAAAGAAGAAAATTGTTGCAGATGTGATTGGATTTCCCATTATGCTAAAAACTATTCTAAATTTCTTCTTCATGATCATTATTCCTTGGATTTCTTAGTACCAAATTATTTCCTCTCCTCCCCTCTCAAGATTCCCCCCTTCGTGAAATTCTTGCCAATTTAAGGTGCTCTTTTGAATGAACATAAGGACTGGATGTTTTTCAGTTTAAAAAAATGCTTTTCTTATTTTTCTGTCTCTCTCCCTCACTCCCCATCTCATATATGTAAAAATATACATACATAAATACACATACATACACACACCTATAAAACACTGAAGAATTGAAACATATCGATTTGCTCCTGGTTTACACAATTTTTATTTATAGGTGGAATCTCAGTGCTTAATCGGTGTGTTCTAATTACCCACTGGATTTATTCACAATCGGTTGACATACACCTTGCAAAGAGCCGAGAGAAATAAGCATATTCTTTTTTCTGTGCAGTTCTTGTCTTGACTTATGAAAGCCAAATATCCATTCTGTATGGGGAGATGAATCAGCAATCCATATAATATCTATTCATCATACATATTTCACAAGGAGGATATTGTGGTGACTGCAAAGTTCTTACAAAAATAATATGGAAATCCGGAACTTGATGTGGAGTGTCAGAGAGCCTCTTACTATTATTTACCTTATCAGCTTTTGCTTTCTGAAATCAATGGAAGGGCATCAAGTTCAGCTAATCCATATTTCTGAGTATGAAATTGAATTTATAGTCTGTAGTATGTTGACTACCGCTCACATTTAAGGCATAATTGATTTTTATTGAAAAGCCAGCAGGCACATCAAAAATTTCCACAAACCACAAGGATGTTAAATTTTAGCCTGTTTAGATAATAGTGTGGCTTTATTTATCCTTTAAAATGAAGCTTTTATATTTATATCAGCAAATGCTATGGAAGTGTGACTGATACCTTACGAAACCATCTATCCATGGTTCTGTAAAACTGTATGCACAGAAATAAGCAACTTTATATTTCTAAGGTAAATGTCTATGGTTGGTTTGTTTTAAGGATAAATGGATAAATGGAATAATAAATCTAGCACCATATCATGTCATGTGCAAAGTTATTTTTCCATTGAAACAACAGCTTGCACCATTATTTCTTTTTCTTTCCCGTATTCCTTCTGCATCTCCTTTTTTCCTCTGCTTTACAAATTACATTTTTTGTGCATGTCTGGATAAATGGTTTATGTGTATAAAATGTAATTCGTAAGAAAAAGTCTATTCTTTCCATTTTAAAGTAAACATATCATGTGTGATACTCCATTAAGTAAATTTCACTCAAATGTTCCTAATACATGTGCTAAGTTCATTTATTTTTAACTAAAAGTTATGATGAGAAGACTCTTTTGAGTGCTGCTGCCACAAATGTGTAAATTCAATGTCAACTGCATGATGAATTTTTTAAAATGAAGCTCTGCCTCACTTTAGCAAAGGCAAAATAAAATAAAAACAAAAAGGTACAGGTACCATCATTTGTTACAACTCCCCTTCTTTGTAATCTTATCACAGTGATTCTTATGGGGTGGGAGGAGTATCACACCCTAAAGAAGGCCTTGGAAATGTGCAGGAATGTATTAGGATTTTATAAAAATTGCAAGGGGTGGATCCAGGGCCACCACTGACTCCTGGGTGGAGTCAAGCGATGATAGACATTTGCAGCTTGCAGGAGGCTCTCACTGAAAAACTCTCCTATGCTCACAGAACTTTTGAGTATCCTATCAGACATTCATGTGGTTGAAAAACCTATGTAATATTATACACACTTAGATTTTATTTACATTCACATGTAATTAGAAGTTTTTTTACATTGTTTAATATGTAACGAACTTTTCAGAAATCAAACTCTCAAATTAATTAGAAATTGTTATTTCGAAGTTTACCAATTGTTTTTCATTGATGGCAACTCTCTTTATGGTGTTTGCTGCATCAATACAACAATCTTACCTTAGTTTGCATTAGTAGCTGATGCATTTGCAAATTTACCATGATTCTCTGCACATGTATCAGCACTTGACTTCATGCCTTCATTAGGTGGCAGTGCTAGAATATTTACGTTTCAAAATATATACTATTTTATTATTATTACAAAGTTGTTTCTTTTTATTTCTTTTATTTTATAGTTGGGCATTGTATTGACTTTTTCCGTGATGTTCTTGAAGTGGTTATAATATCTATGAATTTCATTTTATTATAGTAAATGGGTTGCAAAATATTTGTTATAAAAAGGAGGAACTGGATTAGATAAAGTTGAGAACAATTGCCTTACAGCATCGAGACATGAATGCATTAGTTGAAAATTCTTCAATGATAAATCCAGATTATTTTAATAGAACAATTATTTCCAATGAGGAAAATAGTATCTCAGGGATTTTTAAATATGCGGTGATAAGCCCTTAGTGCCTACCTTCTTATGTGTATGGATGAAGAGTGTTCAAAACAATTTGTCATATGCACAGAAATACAAAAGATGAAACCTAAAGAGATTATACATTAGTCTCTTAAGAGTAAAACTGACGGAGAGAAGCAGTATACCTTTCACAGAGGCAGATATTTTCAAAGCAATGTGTGACAGGTACAGGGACAAATCCCGTTAATAAGTAAGAGGATTTGTGCTTGGCTCTGTCACATGCCACTTTGAAAACCTACCCTCAAACTGTCTATAAATTTTCATGCCCATCTTTTTCTCCTTGCTCTTTCCAGAGCATCTGATTTTTTTTGTTCACCAGTATTTTTTTTTCTCCTGCTTTATCTCATGGCATCCTTTAATAATTTTTAAGAGTTTGATATATGTACTATGATTTTGTGGCTATGTTACTGTTAACAAAATAGTTGCTGCATCCATTCATTTTCACTGGCCATTAACTGCTTCATTATGGGAGATTTGTTTACCTCTTATGACTTCTGAATATGTAAAAAATAATCACAGAAATTGAGGAGAGAAGTAACACTTATTATGTTGGTTAGTTTTTCCTTTTAATATGTAGTTAGGTTTTTTTAAAGGAAAAAGAATACACACTATCTGAAAAGAAAGAGGTTTTTCTTTTTAGTTGTGAATTTTTGAAATCTCAATTATTAAGTCTAGAGGTCTTTAGGTTTTATAAAATGGACTCAAAACAAATTTCAATCCTAAAGACTGATGGGCCACCTCTGTTTCTTATTTTGGTGCCTTGTGAGTTTGCTGATATTAGAAGAGGGACACAAGTATTTGCTAGAACATCTTTTGGTCTCTAAGTTGGTCCTGGCTTGATGCAGCACTCTTTTTCACCCTGCCAAAGGTGATTTGTCCCCTGGAAGTATATATTTGTTAACTTGCTGTCAAAATAAAAGAATTTTACGACAACACTTTTATAAATTATTGACTCTAAATATGAATCTGGAAATTTTGCTAGTAGGAATTATATTCTTACTTTAAATTTCTATATTATTTTAAGAGGATGTATTATGTAAAAAAATAGTCCATGAACTGTGTTCTAATGTAGGCAGTTTCAAATAAAAATCATTGCTCCATGGAATTTCTGTTTTTCTCTCTCAAGAACATTAATGGTGCCTAGAATCTATTGAATAGGAAGTGTTTTCCAGAGGACTGGCAATATACATCTGACATCATTTTCCTTGTGCATCTAAGTATAGACCTAGGCTGTCCTTCCACAGCATCCAACAGCTGGATAAAAAGTGAAAAAAAAAGCAGATCTGCCAGATGGTTTATCTACATTAAATCTAACAGCTGTATATTTTTTAAACATTTAGATGATTGGCTGAGCTTTTTATATTACATCTGCATACTTTTTGGCATTTCTTTGATCAAAAATGTGTCTCTGTGTGTGTGTGTGTGTTTGTGTGTGCGTGTTATGTTAAACAGAAAAGATGCTACTGAGTCAGATAAAACTAACCAGAAAACAGAGCAATGGCCTTTGAATTTCTCTATATTTCTCTGAATGTCCATATCCAAACTCAAGGACCAGATAGCTCAAGTTCAAATTAAAGAAATGTTTTGAAAGTTAGAGACAAACTGTGAAAGACAGGATAGTTTCTTATGGTATTCAACTCCGTAATATCATTGGATACTTAGACTTGACTCTCTGAAATAAGTCAGAGACCACCTGGCTAGAATCAGTTTAGGCTTTAGTCACTTTACCTGTGTTAGCAAAGAAAAAAGTCAATATGATTTTGAAATTCAAGTTTTTTTTTTTTTTTTTTCCTTAGAGATGAGTTTAAACTGATGTATGTAGAGCCCTCAGCATAAAATGTCACTTATCTCTTTGGAACCAAAATCTGAGAATGCCAAACAAGCAAGTACATACTATAGTGATTGTTCATTTAATAAGTAACAAAAATTTACGTTTGTAAGGGATTTGAAATTTTAAAGCTCCTTCGTAGTCATGGTCTCATTATCCCCACTTGATACTAAAAACCTTTCTGGAACCCAGATCTTCTCATTATTATTATTTTTTTTTGGTTTTGGCTTTTGGAATTTTTTCTTTTGTTTTGTTTTTTTGGAGACAGTCTTGCTGTGTCGCCCAGGCTGAAGTGCACTGCAGCCTCAACCTCACGAGCTCAATCAATCCTTCCACCTCAGACTCTCAAGAGGCTGGGAAAACAGATGTGTACCACCACACCTGGCTAATTTTTGTATTTTTGTAGAGGCGGGCTTTCATCCTTTTGCTGATCTCAAACTCCTGGGCTCCAGCAATCCACCGACCTTGGCCTTCCAAAGTTCTGGGATCACAGGTGTGAGTCACCACACCCAACACTCATTCTTATTTGATGCAATACCATTATTCCATGAGCAGAGAAGAAAATGAGAAAGGGACATTTGTAGAGCAAATCCGGTGTTATATGTGTTATGTTAGGGGATTTGATATTTATCACTTTACTTACTTTTACCGCTACTTCTGGAATAGAAAATATAGAAACCAAATTTGCTTTACCTCTAACAAATTGGGTTTGAATTCTGCCTCTGCCACACATAGTGGCTAGTTGTGTATCTTCAGTCAAGTGATTTGAATAATTTCTGAGCTTCAGTTTCCTTACATATAAAATGGAAATAATATCAACCTCATATGCTTGTCATAAAAATTGTATGAGATTATATGCTTAGTATAAGTTAATTTAGCATTACAAAGCACAGTGTTGGTGCTCAACACTCAACAAATGTTTGACATTTTACAGATGAAGAAATAGAGGCTTGAAGAGTTAATGGTGGTCATAGAAGTAGGATGCCCCCAAAGGAGCAATGAAAGCCATTCCTATCTTCAAGCCTCATACAACACTTTCTTCATCATTCTAATATTGCTTATTTTTAGAAACAATAATTTACACAATTCTTTTGATGTTGTAAGATTAACTTGACAATTACACTTTGTAAGTTATATACTAATTTCCCATATCATAATTTCTCTTCCTTAAAACATTGAATTGGTGAGAATACAGTAATAGAGATATTGGTGATATCTTGTAGTTCCAATGAAAACCTGAAAGTATATGATTAGACCAAACCATGTATTTCCATTGCTTTTACTATGTTTCATTAGCAACACCACCAGTTTTGGCAGGTGGTAGGATCTGGTTGTCCCTCTGTTGCTGAATGTCTGTGTGACTGAGGACTATATGATTTAACTGTACCAATATTTACTGTGAACCTACTTTGTGAGCAGGATCCTGGGATAAACCTAACACAGACCTTATCCTTAAGGAGTTTCCTGTCTCACCGAGAATAACAGGCAAGTCATTAAATACACAATATAGTCTGATAAGCTGACATATAGGTAAATTGCACTTTAGGAACATGAAAAAATGTAAAATTCCAACTAGGGGAGTCCTAGAAGCCCTTATGTACCTTAAGTACCACTGAGAAGCCCTCAAAGGTGGGGCAGGATTTGGTAAGAAGAAATGAACAGAAGTCCCAGAGGTGGGCAACCAGTGAATGTCTTTGAAAAACAGTTATACTTTGGTCAGCACACTGGGCACATTTAGAAGGAATAATGATAGATGACTCTGCAATTACATGTTCAATTCATTCAAATTATAGAAGCCCATGCTAAGGAGTGTGAATTGTAAGCTATGACAAATAGGTAATTTTGAGGTATTTGACTTCACTTAAAAAGATGGGTGCTGAGCAATGAGACATTACTTCATCAGGGAATGGGGGAAGACGGATTGTCACAGAGAAATTTAGACTCAAGGAAGCTATAAAGAAACTAAAATAAATGATTTTTCACAAGTTTGAGGGACATCTATATCTACCAATAATATCAATAGGCTGAACTTGACTTATTTAATACATCTGTCCCAGCTTTTATTTTCTGTGACAATATTTCTTAAATTGTGTTCTGTTGAATGCTAGTTCTGTTAGGTAACATGGTGTTCTATGTCAATTAAAAGGAGAATTCAGTGGTGGAACAAATTGGGGAAATACTGAGTAAAATAGTAGTAGAGATGGTTTTTGACAGGACTTCACAGAGACTTATTCTCTGTGTTCATTAATGTTCATTATGTGTTTACAAAGGGGGAAGCATGTATGTATTACTTTCCAAGGCTATGTGGCCATGAAGCCCCTTCTAGCTTACATCTTCTGGTATCAGAGTTTCATGAAACATTTTTTAAATGCATGTCCTATTATGCCTATGAAATTCTGTATTGAAATTGTGATAGGCCTTGGTTCTCTGTTTTAGATGATCCATGCGGTGTAACTTTAAAAAGGTGATAAATGCAATAATTTCAATAGAATATTTTCTTCTGGTACTTAAAGAGCCACACAGAGAACACAAATTTGTAAGCCATGCATTCAGATCATCCCACATGCTGCTGATATTTGAAGGCAGAATAGTTGTTTTCTCAAATTATCCAAGAGGATATTTGGTGCTTCTTGTGGTGGACTATAGTAGTGCCAAACTCTATCTGGAAAGAGAATGCTCTGTGACTATCGGGTCCCTTTTAGTGTTTCCTCCTCTAAAAAGGACCTGATAAGTCCCTGAAAGGTGAGATCAACTAACTAGATGGTAGACTAGCAGCATTTAACCCCTGGATATCAGTGAGGTGGTAGATGTCATGACCAGAATGCCCACACATCTATCAGAGAAAGCTTGAAATCATTGCCTCAGATGAGAAGAGCTTTAAGGAGAGTCTTAAGTAAGATATGACACTTGTCAGAGGAAAATAAGAAAATGGTTCCAGATGGCTGAGATTGTGAGAGGGAGGTGAGGAGGTCAGAGGAAACAATGACTGGAGAGAATAAGAGTGAAGAGGAATGGTGAAAACCCTTAGGGACTTGGACAGGTAACTTAAACTTGATGTGAATGACAATAATTCCAGTAGACAAAATCAGTAAAAAAGGAAATTCTAAGTTCTTTGTCATGCAAAATCAATCTTGTAGAGACCACTCTGAATTGACTACAGAGTACTGGCAGGGTAGGAGAAGTTTGTAATAAAATGGTATAACTTAAAATGAGAGGAGATCCAAGTCTTATGTATGCTGTAGTTGGTTGCTTTTTCCTGCTTTGCCACAGCCTGTTTACACCTTGCTGCTGAGTGCACTAACAGTTCCCTCTACTGTCTACCAGTAAGATGGTGATAGTGTAGTCAACACTGCCTGCTCTAGTATTAGCAATTTTAGCCATCTCAAAGAAATAGTTAAATAAGGCATATGCTTTTTCATTAACTACTCTCTAGACTTGGATGCATGACAAGTTTTT
The DNA here is from genome assembly GCF_008728515.1 of Papio anubis. NCBI lineage: Eukaryota > Metazoa > Chordata > Mammalia > Primates > Cercopithecidae > Papio > Papio anubis. Next base: position 93,305,213 of record NC_044981.1, read on the forward strand.
GGATTATTGGTTTTTAAAAAATCAAAATGTAATTTCTTATAAACTGGAAGCATTTAACTATCTAAACCTGATCTTCCTCAAATCTGCTAGAACAAAATATAGTTTGTTTATTTCTGTCCACACAAAACATTTGAAAGTGAACAAACTGAAGGGTATATGCTTCAGTAGTGGCATCAACAGGCTATCTAAACACTCTGGTATTAGAGTCCATGGGTGTTTCTTGGGTTCATTGAATTCTGTCTGTGGGATGTAGCCAAATTATTTATCCTTGTTCTTACTTGGTTTATTCCTCTTTAAAGGTAATATTTGCATTGTAGAGTTGTTAGGATTGAAAAATACATTATGTATAAAGACCTCAGTGTACTTCTAGGACCATAGTAAGGTTCAAATTGTGCTGCATTCATCCTTGGATTTTTTCATTTATTTATTTGCCCAGAAATATTTATTAATGACCTTCTATTGCTGAAGATACAGTAGTGTACAAAATGGAAAAATCCTGCGCCCAAATGTATGTTACATTCCAATTAGGGAAGACAGAAGAAAATATAAACAATGAACATATAATGTATCAGTTATTGATAAATACTCTGGCATTAGAGGTCAAATTATTGGTTTTTAATCACTTGTAGTTTTCATGGATAGTCTAAAACAGTGATTGGTTTATCTACATTAGGAATGGATGAATTTCTCTATTGGATGGGTATGAAGGCAGATCCTTTATACAGTATAGCAATATGTTCACATGATTTATGATTTATGGTCCAAACCAGGGTTCTTGAGAGGAAAAGCAGAGTTGCAGATATTATACAGGGACAATAGGTGCAAATCAGGACTGTGTCACGCACACTAGGGAGATACAATTACGCCAATAACCAGGGACTTGAGCCAGAAGCATTTCAGGCAAGGCAGTGGTGATATCAATGCCATATGGCATAGGTAGCATTAGGCAAAAATGATGTAGTTCAAGTAGCAAACATCTGGATAAGGTAAAATGGATGGTGGCCAGAGGACAAATAGGTTTCATCAATAAAGCAGCTTAGAGTCAGCTGATAAATTCATTGTCCTGATGGAGGGAGGATGCCAAATGTGGCCACTTCTTTATTGGGTTTCCTGGCTCCAAGGCAGCAGGTCCCAACCTTATATGGGTTATCTTGGGCTCAACAGCCTGGCTGCCATAGGGCAGGTTAGGTTATTGTCCTTGGTGGAGAAGGAGGTATATGTTTTCCTCTAGGAGCCCACAGTGAACCCATGCTGGATAGCAAGAAGGATAATCTTTGGCTAATTTGGGTTTGGTGAATGACAGGGAGTAGTTCAGGCACCTGTAAGGCTGAGTGAGGCTCACCTTGGAGCTCCTAGATTGTTCTAGTTGAGGTCATATTTTTTCAAAGGGTTTGTTCTCTTTTCTTGAGCTTCCCACCACGTCATTGAACTTCCCCTGCCAAGGACTAGAAATAGCTCACTGATAACTGAGTGCTCAAATTGGGGATAAAGAAGAAAACCTTTATGTGAGTCTCACAGAAAAAAAAAAAGAAGTTCAAATTTCCACATAAGTGTAAATGAAGTAATGACTGACACTTTGGCCCTTTTCTCTCTACCTAAGGTGCTTGTTGTCAATTATTGCTAAAAATAATCCTATCTCCCATGAGTGTATTATTTTAAGGTGTCAAAATTATTTAAATTTTAAAATATCCTTTTAATGATGGCAATGGCCTTGTCAAATATGTCACTCAAGCGTCATCATGGTCCTTTTTTTGTTTTGTTTTGCTACTGGTATCACTATTTTATAGTCATTGAGATAGTACATGACTTACATAACGAAGTTATGGAGACAGTCTGGGCTAAAATTCTGGACTGTTCTGATCCCAGAGCGATAACTCAATAAACACACAACACTCTTGTATTTAAATTCACTTTAAAAGACTATGCGTTGGCCGGGCGCGGTGGCTCACGCTTGTAATCCCAGCACTTTGGGAGGCCAAGGTAGACGGATCACAAGGTCAGGAGATGGAGACCATCCTAGCTAACACGGTGAAACCCCGCCTCTACCGAAAACACAAAAAATTAGCCGGGCGTGGTGGCGGCGCCTGTAGTCCCAGCTACTTGGGAGGCTGAGGCAGGAGAATGGTGTGAACCTGGGAGGCGGAGCTTGCAGTGAGCTGAGATCCTGCCACTGCACTCCAGCCTGGGCAACAGAGCAAGACTCCATCTCAAAAATAAATAAATAAATAAAAATAAAAATAAAAGACCATGTGTTTTTAATACTATTCAAAATACTTTTTATGTTCCAATATATATTTTAAAAAATCTATTCTTATATTTTTACATTTTATAACCTATTTTTTCTTTAAAAAAGAATTAATTTATTCCCTCTTTCTTCATATCTCCATCTAACCATCCACCCAACACACATAGATTGAATGCCTGTTGAGGTGTAGCACAGACTTATTTGCTACTCTAAAGATAAGAGAAGTATAAGAAATGGGCCCTGGATTTTCATTGAAATGACTGTAGTTCAAATAACTTTCACAAAGAAGATGCTTCTGACAATTATACCTTATTTGTTCCTACATAATAATAATAATCAGAATTAATGTTCACATTGTTCTTATAGGAATAATCAGAAATAATATTTAGATTGTTCTAAGAATTTACATCTACTATCTTAATTGATATTTATAGTTTGAGTTAGAGATTATTATCCCCACTAGAGATGAGTATGGTTCACTAACTTCTTTAAATTTGAACCTAGCTCTCCTCACAGCTTACTCTCTTAGGAATTTGCTGTTGCTCACAGGTGCACAATAAAGTAATTCAAAATACAATGAATATAATTATATACTGAATTACACTAACTTAGTGCTAATCTCTGGTCCTGTAACTAAACAGCAACATGGTTTGGACCTACCATTATTGCTACTCAGCTTCCGTGCCTTTAACTGCAAAATAGTGACAGTATTAGTTGCTTTGGGTTATTGCAATGACTAAACCTATTTGTCCTTCTCTTAACTAATTAATTCGACTGATACTTTTTGACCACTTACCATGTTCCAGGCACTGTTCTGGATGTCAGGGAAAACATAGGTGAGCAAGAGAGGCATAGTGCTGGTTCTTAGGAAACATGTAGCCAAGTAAGATATGGAAACAAACAAAAATGTAAGCAAATAGAAAAATTGGAAATTATAGCATGCACTATACAAGAAATGTAATAATGAGATGAAGCATGGAAGGATCCTATTGCTAGGTTATCAACTCCGTAGGTACGGTGGTTGCATCTGTTCCACTCATTACTTATTCCCAGTGCTTGAAATGTTGTGGGCAATCAATAAATGTTAATGGAATGAATATGTAAATGAAAAAGAGTGGAAGTGTCTTTAGGGACAGCTTCTTTAAAGAGGTGAATTATAAGTTAAGATCTAAAAGGTTAGAAGACTTGATCATGTCAAGCACAGAATAAAAACACTTTCTAGGTTAAGAGAACAGCATGGACAAAAAGCCAGAGGTGGAGCAAGAGAGCTCTTCTCTCTCTGTCTTGGCACTGGATGGAAGAAAAAAGGTCCCTTTACAATATGAAACTTGCAGTAAAATGAGTTTAGAATTGAATATTAAAATAAATTGGTCCTAGGCCAGAATGCCACAGGAAAAGTTGCTCTGGAGGAACATTTCCTCAACTCAGGCCATGTAGAATAAGCACAGACAGTGCTCTCCTGAAGATGACTTTACTTTTTAAAATTTTTAAATGTGATATACTATACCCTGAATAAGAATTAACAGACATAACAAGCAGAAGAATGAGTCACAACAAATTCAGAAAATAGAACAATTTGATGAATATGATAATAAACATGTTTAAAATAATGATTGATATAGAATAAGACAGTAAAGCTATATATAATTATGAGGAAAATATGTTAATATAGGTATGAACACCTTTTACATTGTTTCTGTTTATTATTAAGTATGTATTAATATAACTATACGTGCAGTCATCTATCAACAGGAACAGCTCAGTACATACAACTCTAACAACTATTGTCCATATACACATATTAGTTGCATAATTTATTTCTCTTAAATTTGAACTTTATGTTACTTTATTTAGTGTGCATTTGAGTTCTTCACCATGTCACAGAATACACACAATGGTCTATATTTAATATGCTCTAAAAATAAAAAGAAAATACTAAAAGCAGAGACCTGTGATTGATTGTACATTTAAATAAATGCACTACAGATTGAGACAAATGCACCAAGCGTGTGTGTTTCAATCACTCTATCGTCACACAATTGAATAAACACACATGTACAATACAATGTTTAATTGAGTGCAGCAAGTACATTTATTTTAGTGATTCCATCATTGCATATTCAAGCAAATGCATAGAGTTCACTTTGGTGGAGCTGAAGTTCTACATACACATATGGGTTTTAAATCTTTCACTGACTTTGATAGTTCATAAATACCCACATATTTCTATATGATTGAAAGGAAATGTGTTTTATTTCACAAAATTTACTTTTAGTAGATATAAATATATCTGAAAATAATTCTAGTTATTAGTGCTGTAGAAAAAAACAAACTTAAATCTCTAAACATTACTTTATCTTAAAATGTCACTCCGTTCTCAGTGAGGATGAAACCGGACATTTCCTTTTTGCCTGGGCAGCTTTTCTATGACTATCTCATCTGGAAATTGCAGTTCCAACTCTTTAGGTACCAAGCATTGTACTCATTTTGCTTTTGGATTATTTGCACAGCTTCGATCAAATTCGATATCACCTCATGCATGCATAGACATTTGAGGGCCAAATCTGGGCTATTAGGTCTAAAGACCCAAATGAAGCTTGCTAGATTCTTTCATACCTCCTTCATGCTCTATTTACATAGATGTTCTTTTTCAGAAATGCTGCCATACACAGATTTTATGTCATTTCCATTAGTGGCTTCTTGAATGGAAGAAAAAGAAAACTAAAGCTAAATAGTAGTGTTTGTTTTATTGTGTCAGCTTTCTAACATCTGTTTCATTTTCCAGATGTGATGGACAGGTAGTAATGAATGTTCAGTACAAGATACCCAAAAAGAAGTTGTTCAAATAACAAGGTTTATAGTTTGATCCTTTTTCCTTGAATGTACAGGCTTACTTTTAATTGTCCTTCTTTAATAGTAAGATTTATTATTATTATTATTCATGCTGTTTAACTCTTTTCACATGGAGGGATTATTAGTGGAGACATTTTCCAACAAATATTTTCAATAATAGAAACCTCCCAATGTTACTCTAGAGTAATATTTTCCATAGTGAATTACGCAAATTTAATTTCAAGTACTGTTACTTGAAACTGAAAAAAAAAATTGCAAAATATATTTAAAAATATGTATATGCTAATAATATTAATTTAGTTTGATTAACTGCTTGCTATGTGCTTGGCACTCTTAATTGCTTTGCCTGCACTAACTGGTTTGAGGTTCTGTATTTTTCCCCCATTTTGCAGATGAGGAAATAGAGTTTAACATGTAAAGTAACTTCTTCTTGTGTTTCTTATTTATAGATGCACAAAATTCATTGACTAAGAAGTGCTATACAGAATTAACCTGGTTAACTCTTTTTAGCCCAATTTTTACCAAACTTATTTTGTGATGGAATACTTTTTATGTAAGATCTTTTAACATCCCACTTTAGGACACTCTAGATGAGGATAATAAAATAAATGATACTTACCACCTTTATAGATATTAACAAAAAATGCCTGGCTGTGCTCATAGAAAAATATCAGTTTTTAAAATAAACTTGCTAATCAGTTTAGTTAAATGACAGATCATTTTGGTGAAAAATCAGTCAGGTTAGTTGTTTGATTTTATCTATTTTTAATGCTTATTTGAATGTTTTGCTTATCACAGCAGGTCCTTGCTGCATTATTCTAATATAGTTAGTTGAAAAGTAAAACAATTAGGTCAGCCAACGGGTTATGATGCCTTATAACTGATTTTTTCTTTCCAAATTGACTGAGTGGAATAGTTGATTTACCCTCAAAACATTTTGATGGTATTTCTATTGCCAGTGCTTTTAAATGTTTTTTTAGGTTTGCATTAGAAGGGAATTTGTATTTATTATACATATTATTTTATTCAAAATAGATACATCTCAAAGAACAGACTATTTAACCATAGGGTAAGGTTCATGGCAAGGTGAGATATCACTATGCTTGTTTTTAATCATGAGAAACAAAAGAACTAAGCTCCTTTTATTTTTACTTTTTCTGAAGTAATGTCGTCTCTTTCTTGTTCACACAACAGAGAATATATATGATAATAAAAACATACACAGCATTTACCCATTTTATATCAATTAGAGAAAAGCAAATATAAAAGAGCATAGCCTCTTAATGGACAACACTTTAAAGATATAAAAATATGTACATATTTTCCTTTGCTGTGACAGAAAGCAATTCTGAGATCAGACAAGAAATAAAAATAATTTCACAAACTTTGAGAAAGAACTAAATTAGCCTTCAGCTTGATTGTTCTGAGATGTTTTTATTGCCATTTTATCCATCTTCTGCTTAGTTTTTGCTTAAGATGTTGGTGAGATGATGAAAGCTGAAAAGTAAATAGGTGCTTCAATAAATGCAAACAAATGAGTGCTTTCCTAGCAAAGAATTAGGGAAAATCAGCCTTTCCTCTGAAGCTAATCCCTGGACAGCTAAAACTGTGAATTTCCCCCCTCAACATGCACACAGATGGGTTGCCACTGAGGATGACAGATGAGTTGTGTTTGGCGGGATTAATGGGTATTATCATGTTAATGGATGCTTAGGTGAGGTCTGAGCAAGTCACAGGCCTGGGCAGAATTACTGGGGTTTACAGAACTGTGTGTGCTCATGCTCCTCTTCTCTTTCTTCTTCTTACTAATAATTAACTTGTAGTGTTTAACATTTTTAGCCCCCAGAATGATCCACAGACTACTGCCTTCCTAAGTACTGAGGCATTTATAGATCCAGCATCATGTGCTCCATCCTTTGACATGCAAAATGCAGGCAGTCCTGCCTGATTTGTCCTTCTATTTCTTTTGTGCATTCAGCTCTCTCATAATCCAGAGTCTACTTTGTTGCAATCGCTTTTGAAATCTGACATATTGATCAAGAGTTTAGCCTTAGTAACCACAGCACATATATCAACTGTTGTTGATTGTGTCAGGTCACATTTGATGGCAAGATGATCCTGTACCTAACTAGGAGAGCTTCTGCAGCTCTCATGAGTTGATTGTGTTCCCCTCAACTGGCCAGAAAGGTATGTTGTTGCATCACTGATAAAGCAACAGAATTTCATAACACCTTGTTCAGGGCCTGTGTATAAGTTAAAGGTGATGGAGGTATCTCCAAAGAGATTAAAAACAAAAACCTCATCAATAGTCTATAATGACTTGCGTTTCAAAATTAAGGCAAAAATCAGTAAGTATTAATGTCAGACTTCTACATCCTTTTGAAATTGTCTAAAAATGGCTGGGTGTTTTCCTGTTTAGTTTAATTCAGCAAACTCCTTTTCTATGAATAACTGTATCAATATTACCAAATTAAGAAACCCTTATAGATACTTGCTTTAAAAAATATTGTTGCAGAAAATATTTTTTATATAATAAAAATTTCTCTCATACCATACAGTAGCAATTATTTAACATGCTAGGTAGTTCCTTAACATTCACTTTAGCTCTTCTTTTTAAAGAGAGTATTTATATGTCACTCGGGTAGGAAGAATGTGATTAAGGGGAAAATATTTCACAATTATTGATTTCATGTAATAATTAAAACAAATTGCTCAGCAGTAGGATAATACTTATAAGCAGATAGACCAAAAGTCTGTTTGCTAGAGAGAACCTAGGTTTATTCCTATTGTGAGAGAGTGGTTGTCAATAGAGCCCCCTTTTATTCAAAAACGTCGCATTTGGATGATAAACCTATAAACCAAAGTAATGGTTTTCTAAATGAGGTTGCCCCATATTCAGAGTATGTCAGAACAGGATATTACTTGGCAGTAAGTTCCCATTCATTCTGCAGAGGGAGATACTGAGGAACAGGATTTCCTTCTGAGAAGAAACTAAGACTAGAACCCAAATATTCAGATAACTCTTTCATGTCTTTTCCAGTAAAAGACTTTTAAACTTTTCATTAAAAATAAAAAAGTATAAGGTTCACTTGCATGGTGACTCTTTTGATTTAGTCATTTATTTTATCTTCAATAGTTCTAAATAAAATCAAAATATCAAGTTAATTCATTACAGAATCTTTAATCACCTGAATTTATGAAATTAAGAATAATCTGTTAATCACATTAACTAATCAATTAATTTTCACACCAACCTTATGAGTTAGCTATTAACATTTTATAGATGAGGAAACAGATCTGGAGAGGTGGAGTATGTTACAAGGACACACAAATAAGAAGTTGGGGATAAACTCAATATGCAAGGATGGCTGGCTGCAAGAGCCTCCAGGATGTATTGACTTATGTAAGCACAACCTTGATATAAAACTTTAAAGCCTAAAACATGCTGTTCATTTTGATCTCCTTCTAGAAATATGTTTGATGCCCAAGCCAGTTCCTATTGACAGAAAATTACCAAACTGTTCAATAGTTACTCCTATGTTTTTTATTTCTTTCATTTACATTTTATGTTCTTCATTCTTTTTTAAACATGGCTGGATTTAAATAATTAACAGAACGATAAGTCATGTTCATGCAGAGTGATCAATTAGCACACTTCATAAACACACCGGCAATTCAGACATAAGATAGCCAGCCTTGGAGAATTCTTTATTAGAGATGAAAAACATTTAATGGATCAACATGTAAATCTTCAGTGTTGTACGATGAATAACATTTAGGCATCATGTTTTTGAGAATCAACTTTAGGAAATGTGTTTTTGAGAACCAATTTTAGGAAATACATGTAAAGTAAACTGTGGAACTTACCCCAAGGCCTGAAGTTACCCTGCCAAAAGAAAAAGCTATTTAAAAAAATGCACCAAACAAAAAAATAATTAATTAATTAAAGTATTAATTAATGGTCATTGACTTATTTTACCATAGTTTCTGTATTTAAAAACTTTGATATAGATAATAAGTTATGTTCCACATCATAAGTTTGTTATGAGGATAGATGGAATATTATAGGCAATGGAGCATTTTAAGTCAAGGTAATCTTTAATGATTCAAGTCAATTCCTCACCATTTCATAAGTTTTTACCAAAATTTCATGGAAAATAAATTCTCTGGTCTATTTGTACTTTTAGTACCATTTCAAGCATATATGGAGTCAAAACATAGTTTTAGTATTGCTATTTTTTATATTCTTTACTTTTAGTGAATGTTAATTCAGAAGAATCTTTTACACTTCCAAAAGGTGTACATATTTTTATGGCCTGTAGGTGAAATGCTTTCTGATATTAGCTACGTATGAGTGCACGTTTCATAGAATTTAAAAGTTAAGGAATCCCTTTCTCATTTCAGTATTTGTGCTTTCAAAATGACTCCTTGACTTCACATAATAGCCTCTGTGGTAGGTTTTCTGAAAGAAAATTTGTATGTGTTGTTAAAAAAAAAGTTTTATTTTTCAAAAGACTAATTAATCCAAAATAAAGTTTACCAAGTTACATAATATTCCTCCTTGAGCTAACTCTTCACCCTGTCATACACAGGGGTATAAAGGAAAGAAAGTGGAGAAGAGGAACTCGAATTTTTTTTTTAAAAAGATGTATTCCATTGTTGTGAACAAATGTTATCAATACTGATCTCAGACTTAGGGAGTATGCGTGTGTGTATGCTTCCTGTAGGTCTTCCCCAAAGGATTGCTGAGGCAGAAGGCAGAAAGCTGCTGAGGACAGAGTGCTCCAAAGATCCCACTCCATCTCAGCCCTGCCTTCTGCCACTGCTGACCTTTTAGGCGCAGCGGTGAGCCCTGTGCCCTGCAAGGACCTTTCAGATTAGGTAGGTGAGGGTCTTTGGGAATGAGCAGATAGAATTTGCAGCCTGCAGATATAACCATCTACGTTCATCATCTGAAGGCTGTCAATGCGTATCACCAAGGAAAAAGAAGAAAAAGAAAGGCTTACTCAGCAAAACTTCTATAAAGGAAAATGCATGAAATGGAAAGTACTTGGAGTGATGTGCCCATTATGCATTCTGGAATCAGGCATTATGTGAAAAGATACATCTCCTGCATGCCTTGTCCTTTCAGAGGGGTCTCAGAGTAGCCCTGAGGATGAGAGCATCCTTCCAATCTATTTATCTAATGAGTTGGCCATCCTAAATATTTACCATAACAATATGGCAAGCATTGCAGAGGTTAACTCACTTCCTATTAGCCTTTCTCAGCACTTTCCTCTTTGTTGGGGTGAGTTTATTTGTGTAATCCGAAGAATGTGTCGAATCTGCTCTGGACACATTGGCTCTGGACCACACCCAGAGGGAGCATGTAGAAGAGATCTATGTTAGGTGATACCCCGAGAGTGCAGATTTGTAGCTTAAATGAACATTATTTCTGCCAAATCATTTCAAGTATGTTGTTTAGTTAAGTTCTCTTCCCTTTTTCTTCCTTTCTGTGGATGCAATGGTATCATTTTATCTCCACCCAGGAACTTGTGTCAACAGCTCCCTCCTCGGACCATTCACTAGAGTTGCAATGTCACTGTGTCAGAATCTTGCTTTTGTTTTTGTTTTGTTTTATTTTAAATCTGGAATGTTTTTTACTACTGTGCATTTCCCTTTCCCTTTGATGTCTGTGCTTAGCTAAGCTCTCTACTAATTCAGAATGAGTACACACAATCAGCAGTCCCATGTGCCTGGATTGGCGTATCAGTTCCCTTCTGCTCCCCTGGGCTGGTTTGGGCTCTCTTTGTTACTAATTTAGTACTCAGTTTCTTACGTTCCTTAAAAGCAGAACTATCAAACTTTATTTTCTCTAAAATTTGATTATATTAATAATACAGAAGACTCATATTAGTGTGTGTGTATCTTTAATTTTTTTATTTGGTTGTCAGTTTGTTTTTTAAACATTTAGAACCAGAGTTGAGTATTTCCTATTAAAAACCTGTTGCGCCTATTGGTGTAAATGCTTTAAGGCTGACCCTGATTGTAAGATTATCTGATGACAAAGTATGGACATGCCTCCTACACTGAGCCTTTAGCAGAATGGTTTCAAGCTTGTTTTCATTTATTGCCTGTTGAGAAAAGCTGCAGGAAAATGTCAAAGTAGTACTCAATGACATGTTATACTAGTTTTAAGCAAAAGGTAATTTTTAATTTTTTATTGTTGGTGCAATTGCCTGTGTGTGTGTTTCTTTATTCTGTCTTTACATCATATAGTTTTATTTCCTCCTTCTGTATGTTTGTGGCCCTTTGAGTGCCAATCTTTTCTTGCTTTGTGATTTGGACAAAATCCATTGCTTATCTGTTAGGGTTCTCTCATCAGGTTTTCTCTAAGCCTTGGGATTTTTCCCCATTTCCTTTGTCCCAATACATGAATCAGAATGGGAGTGTCTCTGCAGGAGGGGAGGGAGAGGAAACTGGGCTGAGTGGAAGAAAAATCTGCTTTCAGAAAAGATGCTGTTTCTTGAGGGGGTCAGACCTGAGGGAAAGTATTGAAAGTCTAGCAAACTCAAGAATCTTTTCCTCCCTTCCCCCAGCTCCAACCCCTAACACAGGGGAGATTCAATATTGACTGTCATGTTATCCACTGGAGAATTTTACTAATAAAAATATATCCTTGCTGTATTCAGGGTAAGTTTACATGTTGTCACAATGCTATACTTTATTCTGATTTTATTATTAAGCTGTCTCAGCAATTCATTTGAAATACAGTTATCACATTTGAAAACTAACAAAGTTTTAATGAAGATAGTGAAATTTTTATACAAAATAGATTTCTTCCATGACAGATTGTTATTAGCTTGGAATACCCAGTGACAAATCAGGTAGTGTAATACTAAGACACATTTAACAGCTTTTATGGTTTTCAGGAGTACGGCTTAAATTATTGTCTTTTGCATTGTATTCTAAATGTAGAAATAATATAGAAGATATGTATGGTTTATCAAGTGATGTCCAGTGGCATATTGCATCTTGTTTAGAGAGAGTCAGTCCTCTTGTCTTATTGGGAATATATAGTTTAACAAGACACTTGCCATCATTTCCTTAACAGGGATAATAAACAGAACAATTCTGCATAAAAGCTCATATCAGCTTCTTTCATGCCTTTTCTTTTCAGAAGGCTGCCTAAGGGTTTAAGCAATTTACTGGTCTGACCCGCATCCTTTCTCTGCAGTCTGCGGTTCTTTTGTTTAACATTAGTATGTGGGCAAACAGCATTCTGAGCTGTTCAGAGCTTATCAGCCTGCATTCAGTCGACCGGAACCCCATTCTATGTATCTAAGCGGGGCCACATTTAATACTTCACAGTGGGAGCATCTGCAGTTTCCAAAAATGACTTGTTTATCAGATAAACTCTGTCCTTATGCTGACAGATGTGGTGGATGCTGGATCTTCAGTATCATACTTCTCTAATACAGGCTTGTACAAAATATACTATGCTGAGGGACAACGAGACCCACAGACCAGAGTCATGACAAGAATCATTTATGTAGACCCTCTCCAACTGCACTCAGAATTTACTTACAGAATATGGTGGGGAAGAGGCAACTCTCAGTTTCTCTTTTGGAATTGAATAAATAACTAATTCTCATGTTACTAAAGTGTTAAGTAGAGGAAAGACATTTTCACTGTTAACCTAACGTTTTATGATTTCATTGGTAAACACTGTAAGGTGTCTTAGTGCCATGGTCTGATAAAAGCCAGGAGCCTGAGGGGGTTGACTGAAATATTGATCATCATGTACCCAGTGGTACCAGGGTGTTAAAAAATTAGAAGAAATGGTCTTAGGAGACTTATCTGCCATTAACCCAAGATAATGCTAATATAGTCTGTTAACTCAAGATGATCTTTTCTTTAAATTTTTATTAGAATTTCATGAACTTATTTTAAACGTATTGAGGAACTATAAAACCCTGCTTCTAATCACTACCCCAATTTGAGTTTTTATACTCTAGGGCATATAGTATTATGCAGTTATTTTGAAAGTATTGCCAGTCTTTATGAATGTATGTATATATGTATACTTATGCATATGCATACAAGTATACTTCAAAAAATAACTAAATATTTGTTTAACTATAGCGTTTCCTAATATTGTATTTGTTCTCGACATAATGAATTAAAGGATTTTTAAAATGTACATTTTTGAGATTTATTCCCAAAAGAACTCAGTTATGGTAGAATAATCTGTACCTTGCCCTGACATCTTGGCATTTCTGAGGTAGCAGCCCAGAGTGATGTTAAGTAACACAAGTATGGACAACCTGGTGCCTTACCAAGGGGATCATTGTCAAAGAACAGGAGCTGATTTTAACGAATATGGTTTGAACCTTAATGCAATTCTCATTGCTTGTAGTACTCTTATAATTTAGCACATATGTTACATTTTTGCTCCTATCTATAATTACTCTTTGTATAAAGGATTTTCACCCTAATTATTTCACTACTAGTAGTCCCCTTCACCTCTCATCTCTCTGCTAATTAAGTACTTTTAAACATGCCTTTGTTATTAATTGTGAAGTGTTGCCATAACCATATGAAATAATAATTATTTGGAAGACCAATTTTTAAATTAATAACTTAAACTTTGGTATTTTCAAACAGGAATTAAGGTAATATGTAGACCAAAACATATAATATCATGAGAGGCATCTTTGACACTTATGTGGTCAAATCATAGGCAAAGTACAATGTTATTCTTAACAAAATTATAATTAGCATAATATACAAATCAATATAATTCTAGAATGCACAATGATATATATTTGCATTTCCATCATAACTTCCTATAGGATTTAAAGGCTTTTTTAATGTGTAATTAAATACATCCATGTAGTGTCCTTATATGGGCAGGCTTATCAAAGTAGCAACCATTAAGAAATATATTCAATATCAGACTAGAAGACATTTGTGTGCCTTCCCTACTCTCACTAATGTGTGCTAGCCAACTGTTCATGCAGAAATTGTAACTGTTAATGAGGGTTAAAAGGAAATTTTAAATCAGGTGTCATCTTTTGACTAAGGTACCTCAAGTGTTATATTATGTCTAATATTTATTTTCTGTCTTGCCTCTTGCTCTTAACACAATCCACCACTTAAAGAAATAATACTTATTATGATATTTTTCAAACAAAACACACTCCCACCCATTCCTGGCCCAGCACATTTCCTGGGTCTAACATTTCTGATTGCTCACTGTTTTTCCTAACACTAGATGCCGTATGTCATATGCCTTGCATGGCTGCAGACTTTGGCCTTTTCACCTGCTGTTTTGGTTGGCTTTAGATGCAAAGAGAAGACTATGAAAAAGAGAAAGGGGGAGGGAGGGAAGTTTGGAAGACTGAAGCTAAAAAAAAAATGGCAAATGTTTTTAGCGCCTTCATCTAGACATGTGTCCCCTCACTCTGTGACATGGCTGCTCCAATGTTGCCATGGTGAGGATTTCTAATCATCCCTACACATGACAGGCTCCTATTTGTCTGCACTCCCTTGGGTGTAAATTTCTAGGCTTAAAAAAAAATCCATGTGAGCGTATCATCCGCCGTGCAGATGTTTCACTGCTTTAGAATATCAGGCAGCTGCTTGTGCCACCGTAGACAGCTAATTGGAGACTGCATCGTAGGAACAGAGGCGCAATTATGGCATAAATACACATCCTCTGGTGCATCATTGTATCTCTATTAACAGAAAATTTTAAACAGTGCTCAGAGTGTAATTAGTGTAGTTGATAAAGTTGTAAAACATGTAAATAAGGGAAATAGCAGGTACGTGGCCAATCCACTATCCAGCACTAGGGGATGCAGATTATTGCCTATTTAGAAATAATTAGCAAAGCTGCATTAGCAAAGCCTGTGTCCAACAGAAGCAAGGCAAACATTTATTCTGGTAACAGCTCTTTCTGTGCTAGCCATGAAAATCTACTAATATTGGTAATTTAGCCCTCATTACCAGAGGATAAAGCATGAAAAGAGCTCAGACATGAAATATGACAAGTAATATTAATTTTTATTCCAGAGGAAAGGATGCTTCCTTGGGTTGCATGCTGATTTCTCGGCAGGGTCTCAGCAGTGCGTGCGGAGGAGGCAGTGGGTAGCTGGTAGTTGAGAATTCAGGATATGGAGCTGACTCCCTGCTGGAGGTATACCCTGGGGTGGCTATGACAGTGGCTGATGAGGCATGCCACTGTTAGTGCCCAGCCAAACCTCAGGTCACAGTTCAAAACAAGCACTCAGCCATTAAACTTCAGTCCTTATGGACCTTGGAGGGTTTATGTCCTCATTCCTGCTCATTTCCACCCTCCCAGCCCCTTTTCTCCTTACTCTCTGGCATTTTTTTTTTCTCTCCCTTGGAATGATTTTGCAGAGCTATACAGGCAATCAGATTGATTTTTGTGCTTGCACCGCCCTTTACAACGTGCTTCTGATAATGAGCTGCTGTTGTTGAAGTGGAGAGTGTGGGAGGGGTGGTTTCAGCTGCGTCTTAGCTACGTCGTATGCTCAGGATAAGAAATGATCCTCTGTCTCATATACATTGAAGATTGTGTCACTGAAGAATATCACCCTGTGGCCAGGAATCATGAATGGCAAAAATTTGGAGCTTGTTTCACAAATACTCTCCCTAATGAAGAAAAATGCAGAAGCACTGCTAGTTCCCCAAACCTCAATTCGTTTTCCAGACAGTGGGCTAAAAAGGCAGAATGTTTGGGGAAGAGCCACTTTTCTTGCATTAATCTCTGGCTGTTAGCTTCTTCTTTGTTTTATTCTTAAAGCAGAACAAATGGCAAAAATTAAGAACCAAGGCCATGAAACTAACTATATTTTGTGGCATTTATATTATTTACCATTATCTCCTTATTTTTATTATGCACAGGTACTGCTTATTTTTTACCTGCTTCTAGGCACACACACAGAGTCCCCTTCTTGAATTTTCTGAATTGAGCCACTAGGAAAAAGTTATTAGCCAATAGCAAACTAAATTTTCACTCAGTCTGAATTTCACCTTGTGTTCAGAATGTCACAGAACATTGTGTCTTAAAAACAAAACAAAACAAAAAAACAGGTTGGATATTTTGAAACTTTAATAAATGAAAATGGTACATTCACAAACACATTGAAATAAAAAGAGGGTTCACCTTCTTTTTCAAATATGAAAATTGAGAATCCAGATTCTATCTTCAGAGGTTGTAGACACTCACCACCTCTGGTGAGTTGTCTCCTATCCAGGAAATATTGAAAATGACAGTGGTGGTGTTCGCTACTGCTACAGCTTAAACTAGTGCTACCAATGAGTTGTAAGTCACATGCGAGTACTGATCAATATTTGTAGGGCATGGTCTTGCACAAAATGCAAATGTGCACACTTACATAAATACATATGGTATCTCTCCATACCCACAAACACACACTGTAATTATTGTACTGCAGATTCTGAATCGTGAGGTTGTATTTCATCCCTTTTGCTCTCCCACTTCTGAACCAAAAGTACAACACCAACCAGGCATGGAAGCATTCTTTCTTCAATTTAGCATACCCCCTTATCCACAATGAGTTGAAATTAGAAAGACAATTGAAACCAGATGAACTTGATTAAAGCTCTACTTTTGAAAAGTTCCAGTGGCCTCAGTTTTCTCAACTGTGAAGTTAAAAATATCTCCTTGTCTACCTTATATGGTTATTAAGAGAACCAAATGATGTAATACATATATAAATACTCTGCAGACTGTAAATATGACCAAAATTAGTATTTACGTGATTTTCTCACTAGACTAAGTTATTGCTATATCACTATCACCTCCCAATCACCCTTGGACATTTGCCTGTGTTTTAAAATGAAGCACAAATAAGCTCAGACAACGTCATAAAATTTTTCTCTGATTGTGTCTGCACAGTGCCAAAACTGCTGATTCATAAATGAAATTGCAGTCAACCAACCAGATGTTTCTTCTACAGGATGCCAAATTGCCACTTTAACTCTAATTTTTATCCAAGAAACTTACTATGTGTATGGAAATTGTATGAATGCTACATTCATTTTCGTTTTAAATCCATGTGAAGGATTTCATGTAGTTTTCATATACCTTAAGCACACATGGCTCCTTGCTTATCGGAGATACGTTTTTCATATTCTGCAAAGTGAACAGCACTCTGAGAGTTGTCTAGAGGAAAGTTACGCCCAAGTTGCAGATTTTTCCCAAGGGAATCTGCCAGAGGCGCCTGCTCCTGGACAGCCCTTGTTAAGAGAAATCCCATGTAGAGCAAAGCTCTGATTTCAGTTATCGCAGTTGCTTTAACCCCTTGTAGGAAAAAAAAATAGTTGCAGAGAGCCCTATTTTCCTAATTTCCCCCGTTGGCTTCTGGTGTTTGACAAACAATTCTCGTTTGGAGACATTATGCTGTTCCTCTCTACTCCAGCACGATGCCCACTGCCTTTACTAAATTGGCACTGAAACAGCAACCATTGCCAAGATCTATGCAAGGGCAGGAGGGACTGAAAGGGAACATGAAGCAAAATGATCCCTAATTCAAGTGAATTGTTGTTACCTTTCTTCGCATACTCTTTCTCCCCTCCCTTATTGTTCTCATCTCAAAAGAGAGGAAATAGGTTCCAAATCGAACCACAAAGAGGATCTTCAGAATCAAGTTAAATTGGAGCACAAGGATTGGGGCTGATGGGAATATGGATTTGCAAGGTGCCAAAGCCTGATCTAATTTACATCCATTTGCTGATTTCCAGCCCTTTGGCATCTTTTGAAATGGCATTTCATTGTGGAGTTCTTGTAACCATATATTTCATATATGTTGTTTTGAGCTTTATTCAAACATATATTTTATTTTGCACAAAACTGTATGTATGGATGGATAGTGAATTCTATGTGCCAAGTATTTAGGCTAGTTTTATAATTTCTCTGCTTCTTCTCTGTGCAGCTTTCTGCAAAGGGGCCTTTAAGTCATAATCACAGGGGCTGTTTGTGAATATATTTCTCTGGGTCAGAAATTTTGCCAGCACTGACAGGCACCCCAGATAGCTTTTCAGAAATCTCCTGGTTATTACTCATCCATTAGAAAGGAAAAAATGATATTTTCCATCAGGAGTTGTTTCCTTCCCTCTCTCTCTCTCTGTCTTTCTTTTAAATTATAGAAATAAAGTGCCCATTGTAAATCGTTCATGCTGGCGGACAATATTGCATGCAGATCAGGCACACAGCTCATTGGATGGGAATGGTATGGGGGTGGGGGAAGCCTTTGTGGATGAGTAGACATGAGAGGGATACTGAAATGTATTAGTCAGGTCAAAATAGCTCATTGGTGGGTAGGAAAGCTAGCTGCTCATCCTTTAGGATGGAAAAAGCCTAACTCATTTACTTCAGGAGTTTCTTAGTGTTTTATTCTTAATAATAAAAACTTACATTTCTTCTTCATTTATTTGCATTTACTGTAATGTAGCTTAATGACTAAACAGATCTTGAAAATAACAACAGTTATAGTAGTTGATGTCCCAAATGAGATTAATTTTTTTTTTCTCTGAACTTGAAAAGTAGAGTCGGGAATAGCTAGAATTCAGACAGAATGATAAAAAAAAAAGTGAGTATTAATTCTCAGTGTTCTTAATATTAGGGAGAAGTTAAAATTTCTTCTTTGAAATTTAACGTTAACTTTAGCTTTAACATTAGGGCTCCCTTTTTCCCAGCCCTTTCTCCCCTCACCCCCTCCCATAATGACCATGGTTGGGAAAACACAGGACAAAGAAGATTAAATTAGGATGTCAAGTTTCTTCCCAATAAATTAAGCAAACGACGATGGGAGATCTATTAGCAGGAGAGCAAAAGATAATTCTGCAATCACAATGATTTTAGAGAACAAAACTCCTTCTGATGAATTTATTTTGAAAGAATAATCAGATGTCTCCTAGAATTGCAAACATTGTCCAATCCATCAGAGACAGGGAAAAACTTTTAAAAGTCCCCAATTCCCTATGTATAAATGGAGAAATATACAAATTTGGAAGAAAGATGAATAACACGTAAGAGTAATAGAAGACAGGTAAAATAACAGCATGTATCATGGAAAAGGCCATATGTTCATTTTATGTTTCTTTTGTCTTCATCTTTATTTTTTCTGAGTTCATTAAACAGACTTTTTTTTCCCTCCTTATTCAAAAGTCGGTCCAATAAAGAGCGTTCCTCAAAGTTCTAGTTTGTTATCAAAACCTCTCAAAGTGAAGTATTTTGATTGTTCTGGGCGCATCTGGTTGGTGAAAATGATAACTGAATTCTTCAACATCAAGGAAAGGGTTGTTTCTTGATGACTGCATGCTGCTGATCAAAATTTATTCTCATAGATTTATTGGGCATTGATTTGGTGCCAGGCACAATTCAAAGCCCACAAGTAACAAATTGATGAAATAAGCTGCTCGGAGAGCCAGAACACGTAGTAGCATGGTCATTTTAGTCATATCAGGTATCCAGCTGAACGTAGTTTGGTGTCTGAAATTTCATGCCCCCTGGGTTGCCTTGAATGAACCTGATCAAGGCCATGGGTAGCATACTTCATGTTCTCCACTCGCTGCTTCTTTGAACAATCCTGGAGTTGCTGCTCCCTTGGCAAAAATAATTGTACTCATTTTCCACACCATTCATGAGATGATACTTTTTTAGTTAACCAAATGCCTTCATGAAGCTAGAGAACATATACAAAATTCCCGTTTGTGAGTTTTCTATAGAAAGGTATAAGACAGGCAATTGTAAGCTACTGTTAACAATTAAAATCCAGTTATTCCATCACGCTTTTTGGTAATTAAATTTGGGAAGAATTCGTTTTTTTATATTTTAACCATTGTAAATCTTATTTTTACTTCAACATAATTGGGGAGATGAGGAGAACTGAAGTATCAGACTTGAGAATTAATTTAAGGAAGCAAATAGCAAAAGTTTTTGAATTAACGTAGAATCCAAATTTTGGGGCACGGCAAATAGCCAGACTAGTGTAGTGTAGAAAATAAGGAGTAAGAAGTATGAATGACTAGGCAGCATAAGTAATCATTTTGACTATTAAATACATGAAGAAAAGAAAAATAAGAAATGGATATTTAATCAAGATGCTTGATTTATGGAGGCTTATTAGGTTTCTTGCTTATATTTTTATTTTCTTCTTTATTCACAACACACACATTTTTTTCCTTTCTCCTATTTTACTCTTTGCTTTTACCTTATCATTTTCCTCTAGATATAAACAGGTGAAGGAGAAATAAATTTCTTCTTATGTGATTCACCTACTAACACATATGAGATAATAGACAAACAAACAAAAGACCTATGGTCGGTTAAAAGAATATGAAAGAAAATGCAATCTTAAATTTTTAAATATCAAAATATATGTGTGAGGGCAACAATAAGGTCCTATTTTAAATTTAAACTTGTAGATCTGAGCCACCACTTTGCATAGATACATGATCATTTTAAGGATTCTGCAGTTTTCCAAAACATTCTAAAATAACTTCTTTTGAAATTATCGGTAAAGTCAGTTTGTTTTACAAATCACATGAGAATATCAGTGGTTTTTTGATCACATTAATTATACCAACTCCATATCATTAATTACTTTAATCATTTCACTTTAAGCTAAATAGTTTCTATACTTCAACATCAAAGTATGAACTTGAAATAATAACTCCAGCAAGAAAAACAAAACAAAACAAAACAAAAAAACACCAGATAAAGCAATAGCAGTGTTTCTACTTAAATTTCAGGGCTTTATCCTTTTATTTGTTAAATTAATTCTAAAATATTTTGTTTTTCTTCATTGTAGTATGAAACACAAAACACAGAAGGAAAAACATATGTATGTGAAGCTTAAATAGTTTCTATTAAATTGAGTCCCTTAAGGCACAATTTTTTACTTAAGAGAATAAAAATTTAAACCAGAACATAACACATTTCACCTTTCCTGAATATATGAACTGAAATTCTGGTCTGAGAAGAATACACCTATGCTTATATTATGGGTTGTATGGGATTTTGTGGCCAGTGGTTTTATACGTTAGGCTAAAATCATCAGTGGGAATCTTATACATTAGAAATTGATGTTTTCATAGGTAAATTTTGGTGATTTTGTTTGGTGAAAAAGTATACTAACCACATAGGATGTAATTGAGGCTGAATAATTCCTGGCACAAACTAGTAAATCTCTAATAACTGAAATGTGGCTCAGAGCTTTGCCTGGGCAGTTATTATGTACTAGTTTCTTCATTGGAGAACTATTCAAGGTACACGTATCATGTGGACAGCATGGCTTCTAACTGGACAAATATCTGTTTGATAAAAGTGATCAACAAATTTGTTTATTCCGGAATCATTTATGGTTAGAATATGAGAGGCATACCAGTAACAGGGTGATCACAGATTGGTGAGGACAATAATGCTTGTTGAATTGGAATATATTTTACCTTATGCATCTATAACTAAATTTTAATGAAGAAGAGGTTTTGTATTTCCTTCTATTTCTTTTATTGTTCACTTCCACTGCTGAACTCACTGAAATATTTGGATTTTGGATATTATTATTTGATTAGACATGTTGTAAAATATATCTGCAACAACTGTGGAATAGTTTTATCTTCAGTTGGAGCTCTCTTATGTGACAAAGTTTTGTTCCTTATCTGTCAGCCTTGAAGCAATTGGGTTATGTGTTCTTTTCAATGAGCCTCTTCATGACCATTTTTACATCAGCCTCAAAATGTGTTAGTAATCTGGTAAGTACTTTTTCCACCCTGTCTTTATGTGTAATAGTTTAGTTTAGGCCCACTTTGCTATTTGGATCAAGGACCTTTATTTCTTTGCTCTCTCTCTGATCTGCTTTTTAGGACCCAGTGGAATATTACATTCTTAGGGATAGACGAGTATAGAAACAACCATGTTT
The DNA here is from genome assembly GCF_008728515.1 of Papio anubis. NCBI lineage: Eukaryota > Metazoa > Chordata > Mammalia > Primates > Cercopithecidae > Papio > Papio anubis. The sequence goes on from NC_044981.1 coordinate 93,327,266, forward strand.
GGCTGTGGGAAGTGGAATTTAGTTTCCATTTATTTGTTCTGAGTATATCTCAGGAACGCACTTCAGGTGTGTTTTCTCCCACCCTAATGAATAGGTCTCCCATTGATTTCAAAAAGATCCTGAAAAGGGTATAAAGAGATAAAAATCTGATGCTAATCTTAGGAAGTAGGATTTATAGTCTTCCAAAGGTTTTTCATCATCTAGTTTATTCTTATCATTAAAAGAATATTTCTGTCTCTAGCTACCAAATGTAGAAGTACTGTATCACAAATTGTCTTTCCAAAGGAGAGGGAGAAAGATTGTTTTCAAATCCTAGATTAATAATTTTTACATAACAATTTCTAAAACAAGCTTAAAAACAGAATGCTTCCTTTAAATTAGCTGCCACTGTGCAAATTAAATTAATTCAATAAGTAATCTAATCATGCCTTGCTCTATCATGTAGCTAATTAATATATTATGACTTGAAGAATTCTGTTTATATTAAATATATATATAATACACATTTTATGGCTGATCTTGCAAAGCAATTTTAACCAATAATAGCTGCTGTGTGGAAGCTGAAAGTTATATTTGGAAAGTAAACTTTAAAAAGATTAGTCATTTGAGCCAACTTTTATCAATACAAACCCCACCATTTAAAATCAGTAGTTTACTTCCCTTTTAAAATTGTGTATTATGGGTTTAAATGACATTTCATTTTACTAGACGTTGTTAACAGCATTAGTTTGTGATTCCACTTTAATATCATCATCTGAAAATTAAGATGGCAATAAAAATCAACCTTCATGATTATTCCCCAGGAATGAGTAAATGTAGTAGTTACAGTGTTCTTAAAGAAAATGATACTGATGTTGCTATTTAAAAAAGGCATTTAAAGTAGCTGGGTTTAGAGTATCTCACTAATTCTTGAATGTCTTAGTTAAAACGGTTCCCAGTTTCCATAAACACCTGTTAGTTCCATCTTTTTAGAAAACAATGTATAGAAAAAAGTCACCTAGATCTATTCCAATGCACATGATTTTTAAACCACTTATACTTTCAAACCACTTATATAACACATACATATAAATATAAAGTGATAAAGCTAGTGTATACAATGATTTTAAAGAAAAATAAATCATTTTAGAAATAAAACAGTATTTTGCCGGGCGCGGTGGCTCACGCTTGTAATCCCAGCACTTTGGGAGGCCGAGGCAGGTGGATCACCTGAGGTCGGGAGTTCAAGACCAGCCTGACCAACATGGAGAAACCCCATCTCTACTAAAAATACAAAATTAGCCGGGGTGGTGGCACATGCCTGTAATCCCAGCTACTCGGGAGGCTGAGGCAGGAGAATCGCTTGAACCCGGGAGGCGGAGGTTGCGGTGAGCCGAGATCGCGCCATTGCACTCCAGCCTGGGCAAAAAGAGCAAAACTCTGTCTCAAAAAAAAAAAAAGAAAAGAAAACAGTATTTTAAATAATATTGAATATATGTTCTAAATGTCAACAAATTCCACAGATAACATATTTTACATTTCATATTGTTTAGGTGTTCTTAGGTAACACATCTACCAAAAGTCTCTGTCTTGGAAGGGCACATACTATGACAAAAAGCTTGGAATTTGTTTTACAAAAAATGTGAGTACTTTCAAAATATCAAGAGTTTGAAGGAAGTACTATTTATTATATTATTACTCCTACATTTTTTGTTTTGGTTTGGTTTTGTTTCTTAGATAGAGCCTTGCTCTGTTGCCCAGGCTGGAGTGCAGTGGCATGAGTGAGGCCCACTCCAACTCCTGCCTCCCGGACTCAAGCAATTCTCCTGCCTCAGCCTCCTGAGTAGCTGGGACTGCAGGTGCATACCACCATGCCTGGCAAATTTTTGTATTTTCAGTGGAGACTGGGTTTCACCATGTTGGCCAGGCTGATCTTGAATTCCTGACCTCAGGTGATCCACCCTCCTCGGCCTCTCAAAGTGCTGGCATTACAGATTTGAGCCACCACGCCCAGCCTCTCCTGCTTTTCTGAATAAACAAAGTGTTAGAGATATTAAGCAACCTGGCCAAGTACACCAAGATCAGGAGAGATGCAGTAGTTTGAATGTCGTGCTATACTGTTTCCAGGCTTGTTGGGTGGGGGAGAATTTATGAAGACTCATTTATAATGCTGCACAGTAGGAGTGGAGAGAGAGTGGAGGTGAGCCTAAACCATTTGGATGTCTTGTTTTGTTTGTTTGTTTTTAGAAACAATCTATTTAAGAGAGAAAGAGACTGAGTATCCAAACTAGAATAAAAGTGATAGAAATTTAAAATTATGTATGGATACTAGAAATATTGAAAAATCTAAATTAAGAAGACTAGCTAACTGACTACACAGGAATTGAAAGGGAAAGTGTGCATAATGAGACAGAAGAGAATTGACTAAATAGGATAGAGTTTATTCTACTTTTATGGATCAACATAAAAGGAAGTTACTCAAACTTTTAGAGAAAATTCCTACAAAGTTTTAACAGCTTTTTTATGAAAGAAAGTCTAATGTAACCTGCTATTCTTCTCATTTGTTAAAAATAAGAATAAGTATATTTTTTCTTTAGACTCAATTATTCTAGGAAATGTAGTTCTTCAAACTCTAAATTATTGTTTTATTTTTATGTTTTCCATATATTTTCTCTTCTAATATATTGAAGAATAATTAGCTAGATTTAGTTAAATTAAATGTTCAAGTGCCAGAAGTGTCTCTGATGTAAATGATCTGACACTAATAAAAATAAGTTTTCCAAGTGATTCATTTTATAAAACATTCCCAGATTGCTATATTGTAACTTTTTCTGCCCTCTCTGCCATAAAACATGGCATATAAAGACAGGTTCTCTTATCTCAGAGTAACTTATTTAATTCACAAAAAGATCACAATTCATTAACTTATCAAAGAACTGCTAAAATACACTGAACTGCTCCTAGCCCCTACCCTGTTCTGCCTATCCTGGGTGCCCATCAACCAGTCAACTAGATAAAGAAAGCCCTGAATATAGAAAGTCTTTCATTAGGCCACCACAACTTTGCAGCCGCCATAAACTTTTTGCCCTTCTCCCTGCTCTTATAGGCACCACAGGCTGTCAAGTGGTTGCTGGTCTGTACAGTTTAATATCTTGCTGGTCTATACAGTTTCATATCTGATTTTTTACTCTGAAATGAAGCCCTTGTCTCAAACGTGGCTTAACAATCTTCAGTTTCACCAGTAGGTGGGGAAACTCATTTCTTTTTGCTTATTGTAATTTCTTTTTGCTTATTGTCATTTCTTTTTTTTTTCCTTAGAAGAAAGTATAGCATTCTTTCCTGTGGTCTTTCCCACAATACCACTTATGTGCTCTGGGTTTCTGTTTACTGCCTCCTAGGGTGTCACAGTGAGGATATCAGGAGGAAGATATTTTGGGAAATAAGAAGCTCAGTTTTAAACCTGTTGATTACGTTGAATATAAATCAAGGAGATAAAAATCAATTTATTTTGAAATGTTTTTTACATGGGATAAGAGAAAACTGGTGGCCTTTGAGAAATACCTTGAATTGAAAAATGAAGTAAACATAGAAGTCAAATTTTAAATAAGTATTCAGATGACAAAATGATCATATATATACTCTACATTTCATTTCTTATGGATAGGACAGCACATATAAAATAATATAGAATGAAGTCTACTCTATTTTTAAAGATCAACAGAAAAGAAATCACTCCAGCTTTCTGAATAACCAACTACAATGTTTTAATAATTTTTCAATTAATGAAAGTCTTTTTAATCTACCATATTCCATTTAGCAGTTATATGTGTGACATAAACATGGAGAACACCAGTCATCGTTTTCCACTTACAAAGACAAATGGGGTTTTCTTTTTTAGACTTCATTTTTTTGAGAAAAGTTCATTATTCAAAATAGATATATTTCTTAGAGTTTTCTTCCTATGTATTTTTCAAACACGTTCCCCTCTCTTATTATGGAAGAATCACTAACTAGCTTTGGCTAAGGAAGTTAAATGTTTAAGGATAAAGATTTCTTAGTTCAAAAAATGGAGACTCATTTGTCAGAAGTCAGACACTAGAGGATGGGTATTGGGTAGCTCACAGCAGTATGCAGGAGTCAAGATGACAGTGATCTGGCTAAAAATTAAAATGTACATTATTATCCTTGAGTCTCAATACATATGTTAAAGGGATAGATGTGGACTGACATGCTTTGTTACTTTTTGTAGAACTTTTGGCTTCCTTTGTGCCTTTATCGCAGCTTTTATGCGATCATGGAGTTCACAAAGCTAGGCATGTATTCTCATGTTAAGAAGCAAAGAAAAAATTAAAAATTGAAATTTAAAGTTGGTTTGACCAGTTTTTAGTCTTTTTGCTAATCAATTCTGTAAAAATATGGACATACATACTGACTAAACTTAAGACATTCAACATTATATGTCAACCCAGATGCTATAATTTAAGATGTAAAATCAGAAAATCTGAGTCTAGATCATGTATTTCACTATTAAATAATTTTCACAGCTATTAACAGTCTTCATCAATACATTAATGGGCCAAATTAACTATCACTGAAAAATTCCAAGGAATTATTTTTAATACTTTATCTTACAAATTTTATTTAGCAAAATAAACGTAGTAAGTAAAAGGTAGCTCAATTCCAAAATCATTGTGTAGGTAAAGCTGTGGAAGAAAGATGCCTATTTTATTGGAAATAGTTTGTAACTACCATGAAAATACTCAGCTCAACCTGATGAACTACACAATCTAAGTCTATTTAAAAATATGTGGTGTTATTTAATTTATTATCATGTCTTAGGTATCTCGCTCAAGTTCTACTTCAAAGAAAACCTAAGTATGTCAGTCCAAGTATACCCATTTAACAAATGTACTGAGGCTCAAAGATATTAACACACATTTTATTCTCAAGTCTGGGACATTGTCATCTTGACCCCTGTATACTGCTGTTAAACACAGAGGATTTACTTTGAAGCTTTCATTTAAAGAATTGAGTTATTATGCTTTGCTTGACCTTTGTCTATAGCATATTTATCACAGTGCCCTGTAAAACCATAATGTGTGAGAAAACTGAGAAAAGGAAGTAATATATTTGTGATTTATAAAGAAAGAAGGAATAGGTATAAATCAGACTTTTAAAATGCGTTCATATGTACCTCTTACATAATTCATTTTTAGTCTCAAAATCTCTCCCTAAAAATGGTTTTTGTATGTTTTTAAAACAAACAATAGCAAAAGTAACTTCAAATGAATCATGATCTATGATTTCCAGTATCTATTGCCAGGTACTGTTTATATTTATTACTAGGAAGAAAAGGGGGAAGCAGCATTATTTTTTAAAGTACAGAAAGAAATAGTTTTCAAGCTGTTCCCTTAATGAGCTAGAAATAGTAACCCTGTCAAATTTAATATAAAAATAGTGTTATAAGCCTATGGCATCTATTTATTACTGGAGAACAAAAGCCTTCATCCATTTCCTTTAGAGAATGACATTTTTGTAATTCGCTGCCCATTTCATTTGTTCCAAAGGCCTTCGTGGGGTGACAAATATCCCACAGAAATGGCTACTGATACTTGATAGGATAATGTGCAGCCCCTCAGGACAAGGGCAGAGGCAGCAAACTTATCATCCTTTAGTTTAGCTTAGCATGGGTCAGTAACAGCGCCAGAGGTGACAGAAGATGTTAAAGTGTGGGAAGCCAAAGCTGAAAGCTGTAGGAGGGGAGTTTTTATAGTTTATCCTTTCTTTTGCCAAGAAGCTACAGAGACAGCTTGAATCACATTGTTGATTTGGTTCACTGCACGCCGCACTAACTGTTTCTGGAAAAGAAGAGCAAGGGGGAGAAAATCCAACACTTATGGGTCATTCTCACCAACAGCATGTGGCATTTCAACATGTCCTATAGGAGGAGGAAATGCATATTTAATATTTTAGTTTCAAGTTCATATTTTAAGAATGCATTATCCTGCTGGAAGGTCTGTGGTGAATAATCAGTAGGACATCACCATTATATCAACCTGATAATTTTGCAGAGGAAAAAGCGATAGCAATGTCTTTCATTTGGGAATTTTCTTTTTTTTTTTTTGAGAGGGAGTCTCGCACTGTCGCCCAGGCTGGAGTGCAGTGGCCGGATCTCAGCTCACTGCAAGCTCCGCCTCCCAGGTTTACGCCATTCTCCTGCCTCAGCCTCCCTATAGCTGGGACTACAGGCGCCCGCCACCTCGCCCGGCTATTTTTTTTGTATTTTTTAGTAGAGACGGGGTTTCACTGTGTTAGCCAGGATGGTCTCGATCTCCTGACCTCGTGATCCGCCCGTCTTGGCCTCCCAAAGTGCTGGGATTACAGGCTTGAGCCACCGCGCCAGGCCTCATTTGGGAATTTTCGCAATATTGTTTTCTCTGTTAGTGTGGATGCAAAATGACTAGTATGACTCTTCTTAAAATTTTTAACTTACAAATGTTCCAAAAATATTGTACTTTAAACTTATCATTAACATTTGTCCATTAAGGACAATTGACTTGCATGAAATCTGAATATACATATTTTATTCCCAAGAAAATTAAATCAGTATAGAACTCTCCCTCAGAATATCATAAAAGAATGATATGAACCAGCTGGTATATTACTTCTGATTCTATTAAAAGATCATGTGATCAAATTCTTCTAAACACTTCTGAGTTAAAAAAAAAGAAGAAGAAAGTAAAAAGAAAAACGTAAGTTCTTCATTAGGCAGGTATCTCTCGTCATGGCTGTTGTTGCACACAATGACACGCACAGAAATATGATGGTTTTGTTGTGATGTCTCTAATAGCACATCTGGTAGAATGATTCTGTTTTTGCAATATTAAGAAATCACTTTTTTATGTTACATGTGATTTGAATTAATTCATTTTAAAAATTCATTTAAATGATGCAAAAATTCCTGAATAAATGATAGGAAGAAGAACTAAAAATGGTGACCTTGTTTCGTGAGCAAGATGTCAACTCAACCTGAGTAATTAACAGTTTTGATGAGTACCTGAAGCATGATGTCCTGCATTAAAACTGTCAGGGCTTCTTTGATACATTTATTTCTCTCCTTTAAGCAGAAGAAAAAGCTCCACTTCTGGATTTGTTTTGTTATGCCCAGACCGTTTGTTCCCCAAAGAAGACCACCAGAGTCCAGAGTCAAAGCCAAGCGGCAAGGATCTTTACTGCAAGTTCGAACTTGGTCCCTCCATTCCACAGCGTACAAGAGGGCCCCGAACAATGCGAGTGCTTGCTTTTTATAGCCCGATGTAAACAGGATATGTAAAGTTACAGGGGAACAAGGTAATTCTCTCGGTTACAGCACATTTAGCATTTTTTATTGGTTCCCGCTCTGTCCTTATCGGGGATTTCCTAGGTGGTGTTTTTCTGAAGTTTGAGAGAAATATGGAGGAATGTGTTTGTGCTGGGCTCAGGAAGTTGGGAGATATATGGGGAATGTGCCTCATTCCTTTCCGTTTCTGCTAATAATAGATAATAAAATGTGAGTTGTCAACAGATAACAATATTAGAACTTAAATATATTAGGATAGTTTTAATGGAGTAGTAAAATTATTTGCAGTTTGATATGAATATAAGGCATGTTATAAAGTATGGAGCATTTTCTGGCAGACTCCTTTTATTCCAAGCGTATATGGAAAATTGCATAATGCAGAACTGCAGGAAGATGAAGACAAACTGATGCCTACTTTGAAATAAGTATATTAAATAGTTCACATACTTTATCTCTGCAAATGTGGTTCTCTGCTCCTAATAACACTATAGCTGGCTAAAATTTATACAATACTTTTTCCATTGAGTTAGAAATTGTTCTCTTTTCAGAGAGAGGTTCATGTTTATTTCCAATGCAGAAGAACTTGTTTTAGTTTTGAAGGTAAATTGAACAAGTGATTGCTTTCATATATCATGTAATTCCTTACATGTTGATGGCTGTAACTTTTCTACTTAACACGTTTTATTCTTTACCATGCCTGTCACTGGTTTAAGCAATCTGCAGGTAATTGATTTCTTCTGTAAAACAGATAACATTTGCTTAAAGCTCTTCTGATAGCTTTACAGCCTCTGCATTAGGAGAAGCACTTCCGTCACCACTGGCATTCTTATAAAATATAATTATTGTGTATCCATCAAAGACTAAAAGAAAAGGGGAATAGGAAAAGGCAGTGCAGATATTTCCTGACTTCAGCATTCACACCATTCATATTACTAGTAGTGCCCAGAACACCACTCTTTATCTTGTTTCACTGCCTTAGGCATATGACCTACATTCCTTTTGTATTTTATTGTCTATTTAAGCAAACAACAAACACACGTTAGTATTTTTCAAATGGTAATGTATGTTTAATTCATTAGGTTTGTCTGCCCCCTCCCCAAAATCTTTAATTTGAGGAGTGACTATTTCTCAACTATGGTTCATGTTTTTACTCGTGACTTCAGAAAAGTTAATATGTAGTAAGTCCCCTAAATAAACAGCTTTATAATGCACATTAATTGAAACAAATATTGTCAGAATTTTTTCTTTAAAAAAATTTTTTTGTTGTTTTGTTTTCCTTTCTCATGACCAAATTAGTTGACATTTTTTTTTTCTATTTCAAAAACACTTAAATAAAAGAAGAGAGAGTTGTAACTCTTTGTAATGAGTTGGTCTGCAATTTAAGATAACCAATTTGACTTGCTTTTTAAATTATTCAGTGTGTGTATATGTATATATGAGAGAAGGCTACAGAGAGGAAAGGAATTATAGAATGTCTCATGAAAAATTAATTGTTGTTTTAGGTATGTATTAGAGATGACTTGATTTTTTTCCTTTGTCTTTTGTTGCCCTAAAAATAATCTGTATACAATAGAAGACTATTTCTCAAAAACAAAACATCTGTTGACTGAAAAAGTGTACTACAAACCAAATATATTGATAAAGGGGAGATAAACCAACATGGAAGCCAGAAAGAAATCCACACACTTGCAGTCAACTCATTTTTGACAAAGGCACTAAGAACATACACTGGAGAAAGGACAGTCTCTTAAACCTTGCTGGGAAAACTGGATACCTATGTAAAGAAGAAGGAAATTAGATTCCCATCTTTCACCATATATAAAAATCAACTCAGAATGTATTAAAGACTTAAATGTAAGACCTGAAACTATGAAGCGATTAGAAGAAAACATGGGGGAAACGCTCCAGGACATTGGTCTGGACAAACATATTTTTGATAAGACCTCAAAAGCGCAGGCAACAAAAGCAAAAATAGACAAATGGGATTATATCAAGCTAAAAATCTTCCACATAGCGAAGAAACAAAGTGAAGAGACATCCTACAGAATTTTACAAAAAATATTTGCAAACTGTCCATCTGACAGGGATTAGTTGCCAGAATATATAAGGAACTCAAGTAGCTCAATAACAAAAGAAATTTTTTGATTTAAAAATGGATCAAAGACCTGAACAGACATTTCTCAAAAGAAGACATACAAAGGACCAACAGGTATATGAAAAAATGCTCAACATCACTAATTATCAGAAAAGTGCCAATCAAAACCACAATGAGATATAATCACCCAGTTGGGATAGCTATCACCAAAAAGACAAAAAATAACAATTCTGGTGAGGATTAGGAGAAAAAAGAAGGCTTGTACATTGTTGGTAGAAATGTAAAGTAGTGTAGCTATTATGGAAGACAAGTATGGAGGTTCCTCAAAAAACTAAAAATAGAACTACCATATAATCCACCAATCCTACTACTGAATATATATCCAAAAGAAAGGAAATCAGTATATCAAAGCAATATCTGCATCCTCATGTTTTATTGAAGCACTATTCACAATAGCCGAAATACGGAATTGACCTAACTGTTTATGAATGGGTGGATGGTTAAAGAAGTGAAATATATATAGTGTATATATATACATATACACTTGTGTATATTGTGTGAGTGTATATATATACATGCACACACACACACACACACACACATATATATATATAATGAAATATTATTCAGCCGGAAAAAAGAATTGCATCCCATCATTTGCTATGGCAAACTGGAGGACATTATGTTAAGTGGACTAAACCAGTTGTAGAAAGACAAATATCTCATGTTCTCACTCATATATGGAGCTTAAAAAAAAAAATTGAACTCATAGTGATAAGGAGTAGAATGATGGTTACCAGAGGCTGAGAAGGGTAGTAGGGAGGAAGAGATAAAGAGCTGTTGGTTAATAGGTACAACATTATAGTTAGCTAGAAGGAATAAGTTCTAGTATTTAATAGCATAGTATGAAAATTATAGTTAATAACTTATTGTATATTTCAAAACAGCTAGAAGATAAAAGGCCTAATGTTCCTAATACAAAGAAAAGATAAATGTCTGAGGTGATGGATATCCTAATTACTCTGATTTGATTATTATACATTGTATACAGGTATCAAACTATCACTTGTAAGTAAAAAAATATGCACTAATAGTATATATTAATTAAAAACCCAGAATGAGTAGTTCATTTAAATTAATAGAGACTTGTCTGTTAGATTTGGGTGCTGTTTTAGTTTAGCATCTACTGTCAATATTTAGGAGAGGTATTATATAGAATTATACATGACCAAACAAACATTTTCTGTTTTGCTATCATAGCTAATTTTGATGTTTTTCACTTTCAAGTGGAAATACTGAATAATAAGTGCAAAATTGGAATTTTAATCTTTTACATTTTTCTATTTTATTAGAATTACTCTTTATACCTCATATATTAATCACTGTTCTGCCTGTAGTTTGTATGTTTTCCACACTAAATTTTATGGTTTTGGAAGAGCAACTGTCTATATATCTAATTCTCAGATTTATTTTTTTTGTTTACATTATTTTAATTCTGTTTCTTGATTCAAAGCTAAGAGTAAGTTTGACTTACTTTTGGCCTTGGGACTCAGGGAAAGCTATAAATTTGATGGTAAGCACTCAAATTATTCTAATCACCTGCTTCAGCTTTATTGTCTGTTTTGCTGTGCACCCCTTCCCATAACTTCACCTGCGACCTCCCAGATGTCCTCCATTCTGCCATTCCACTTCCACTTCCAGCATTCTGCTAGGCAGTCCTAAACTCTGTAATCATAGAAAACACTGCTTTGTCACCTTGCTTCAACCTGTCTTTGGAAGACCCATATCTTCCAGAAAGTCTTTGTGTAGTGATCAGAGGAGAGCTGACACCTTCCTTGTCCTTATACTTCTACTCGTTTTCAGCCAAACTTTTTATAACTCCCACGTTGTATCATTGATCTTTAAATGAGTTCATGATCATGTTTTAGTATCTGCTCCTTTTTAGTTATTGTGCCACATAACAAAGACTGATTCCTTCAAGTAGGTGTCATCAGTTCTGATAGTAAACTGCCCGAGTAGTTCTTTTTGCCTATTGCCCACGGTAGCATTTTATGTAAATTGATAACCAATAAATATATTTTAATTATGATGGCATTATACATTTTTTGAGTGTAGCAGAGAGTCAGCAGTAGATGATATAATGCCATTCTTTCAAAAATTAGAAATGTTATTAAAATATTCAAATTTAAGATCATTTGTTTCTTTTCCCTTGATTGATTTTAAGGCTTTAAGAAATGTGCAAATTTTGTGATTTACTTTCTTAATAAAGTACATGTGTTGAGTGCACATAAAGTTACGTTCTCTGATTTTTTTTTCTTTGGACTAACTCTGTGTGACATCAGATCATCAGATGATGAGGGGGAGGAAAAAAATTAATCTCCAAAATGTTTCATCTTAACAACCAAACTGTTTCATCTTAACAATTGCCATCCTCTAAATTTTTAGTAACATTTCTAAAATGGTTTAAACTCTCCCTGAGGATCTTGGCATATGTTTGGACTGCAAGTTCTCTGGAGAAATAGAGTGCAGTTTTAAAGTTGACTTTGTATAGAAGTCCCAGATACAGCCCTAGGTTAAACAATGCTTTTACAAAAATGATGAATAAAAGGTGGTTACTTCATGTCCCCAGTCCTCAATCATACCATTATGATTAACTTGTGTTCACTATATCAATAATACCTGAAATTTGATTAACTTCTTGACTAGGTGGGATATCAGTCAGAAGTGAATAATGCTGCATTATTAATACTTTTGAAAAGTCAAGGCAAAAGAATTGAGAACATTGTACTAATATGTAAAAAGTAATCAAATGTGATGGAAGGAATGATTCCTATTAGTGATTTATTCTTGAGAAAGTGCTTGTAAGTTTAATATTAAATGCCTTTCTCAAGTTCCTAAGTGAGCTCTTCCAAGTGACTTATGAGTTGAAGTCATTTCACCTTTGGGTAGAGTGAAGTGCTTAATTTCCCTTCTAGCAAAAGATAATGTTGAGACTTGTGTTAATACAGTATTCCTATTTTAATTGACATGTATTCTATATGATGGTAGTGCAAAGATCCCCAATTTTTTTTTATTTGAAAGGGTAAAAAGCTTCATAAACATAAAAATTGCACATAAGAAAATCTACACGCTTACCTATTACTATCTTTTTCAAGTATAGGTCTTCAAGGACCCCATTTAAATACTTGTACCTTTGTAAGATGTGTCCTGAGAATGTGAAATAATGACAGTTTTGGGCAGCATGTTTTAGCAGTATAATGCTGATTGCTTTGATTCCTCCCAGGTGATCAGCACAAGATAGGAATCAAGAGCATTGTATTAACAGACGTGTAACTACAACACTTTAGCTGGTGTGCCTGAGAACTGTCCACTTCCTTTGCTCCAGATCTCAGCCACTTTGTCTGCATTGTGACTTAACAAATGGCCACAGGCATTGCCAAGCTGAATGCTTCTTGCTGTGACAGGGTAGAGAGGAGCCGCTTAACATGGGAGAATAGAGTGCACTGGGCACTGGATGAGAGGCAGGTGCCAAAAAAGTCACATCTATTTCAAAGCAGGAGGATCTCTGGGGTGTGTGTGTGTGTGTGTGTGTGTTTGTGTGTATGTGTATGTTTGATATGTTAGCTTAGTTCATTCTATTCCTTTCTTCCTTTCCATGTTGTCTCTATTTCTTGTTCTCATAAAACTGGAGAAATATTTTTCTTTGTAATTCTGATTTTTCATCTGTGGTCCCAGTGCCTGAAACATAGTGAACCTTCAATAAATGTATGTAATATAAATGAATGCATGGATGTGTATAAGTCATAAGTGCTTAGACATTACTGCAGTTCTAGACAAACACTGTCATTTGTGTCTATCAAATCCAATGGGGATATTCCCAATAGCCACATAAAATCCTAACTTCATGTAAAGACTTTCTGGGAAATGTGGTAGTATCAGAAAGAAGCAAATCTAAGTCTCTAATATTTTACTTATGTTATTGCAATGCTGAAACATTGAACAAAAAACATTTGACATTTTTAGAACAAGTCTGAGTCTCTCTGGTTGCAGATAAAATGCTACAGTCACTAGTTTAGATGGTTCCCGTCAGGAAGAGGCAAAATGTAGAAGGAAACAACAATCACAAGGGAATGATAGACCCTGAATAATTAAAAATATGTTTTCAAAAGTCACTCTTAGGAAGAATTCTAGATCATTTTACAAGGAAATTCTAACAAGGGTAGGGACCAGGGAATTCATGTAGGACAATGAGACGACTTAAGCAGAATAGAGCCTTTCCATCCCCTGGAACACCAGGGCTCCTTGTTTTCTGCCCAGGGTCTCCTTTCAGTTTCTGTCATTCATTCTAAAGTATGAGGCTATTACAGATTCCAAGAAAGTTTTGGTCACTTTCAAGTGGCAACCACAATGGTAGGAGTAAGAAGGTCTTCTCTCCTGCATGGATAGGAGATAAGATTCCTTAACAATAGAAAAAGGTACAGGCTAGAACTGAAGAGCAGGTAATTTATATGTTGTCAAGTTTCCAGAATTTCTATTTTCAATTCTTTATTTTGGAAAAAAAATAGCAAAACACATCTATGTAAAAGACTTTGAATTTTCTACATTTTTGATAGCATTGTTCATATTGACTATTTAAAATTAAACTATAGTAGTAGACAGCAGTTCCAAGAAAGCTCACTCAATTAAGAGTCCAAATACAATGTTGATTCCTGTAAGAAGAGAAGTTTTTGTTTTTGTTTTTGTTTGTTTGTTTTTTGAGATGGAGTCTTGCTCTGTCATCTGGGTTGGAGTGTAGTGGCTCATTCTCGGCTCACTGAAACCTCCGCCACCCAGACTTAAGCAATTCAAGAAAAGAATTTTTACTAATGACATGGCTAGAAACAAATGAGTGAACAGTAATGCTGTTATAATTGTGCTTTGGCTTATAAATTATTTGAGATTTTCATAGCGCTGAATAATACTAAAGGCAGATTACTTAATTAATTCAGTCAGATATTGATAAGCCACTAAAACCCCAACCTATTACTTATTACTGTTTCTTATTTTTCCATCCAAATCAGAAATGAATATTTTTTTCTATGGCTTACATCTCTGGAAGATATCTGAAATTTGCAGGCCTAAAATATGACATTTTGAGGTAAATTTGCTTATATTCTATAAAGTTTGAGGTATTTCTTCTTGGAAAAAGAAGGTATGTTTTATTTGCAGTCTCTTGGCAAAGGCTCAGGAGGCATAGAAAGATATAGTCAAGGACACTGTGAAGATGCATGGAAAATGCTCTGGTAAAATGATGCAAAAATTCCCACAGCCCTAGAAGACCATCATATCAACATCATTGCTAAAAACATCTTTCTGGTGGTAGAGAAAGTAACGTATTTCACCACTGAATAGATTTCATCTGTTCTGTCTCCTTTGGCCCATCAATGAGAAAGAGAAAGAGAGTGTGAGAGAGGAGGAATTGAAGCAGGTAGAATAGTCCTGAACTCCACCTGAAACTTAGAATGAAGCCCAGGAACATACAGCCTATATCATTTGACCAACAGCCAACTTGCAGATTGGTAAGCAGCCATAAAATAATTGTCAATTTAAGACACTAAGAAGTTTAGGAGTGGTTTGTTACACAACACTACTATGGAAATAGCCAACTGATAATGTGCTAATGGTAATTTTTAGTGGGGTTCAAGTACAGTTTATCCACACAGACATATTGAAAGATATTGATTTCTAATTTTGGTATTGATACAATAGAGTACAACACCAATACAATACAAAGGTATTGATTGCTGATTTCACCACTGTATTAAAGAGATATATCCTACTAATTACTAAGAATAATAAAACAACTCTGTAGCTTCATGTGAAGAAGTAGCCATTACAGCATATTTAGGGTGTATTGAAATCTGGTTCTAAAAATAGTACGTAAAGAGCTAAATAATGATGGCTGTGACAATTTTACTTTTGTGGAAGCACTCTTTTTGTTCAGCTTTTATTTTATATTCAAGGAGCACATGTGCAAGTGTGTTACCTGGATAAATGTGTGATGCTAAGGTTTGGGGTATGAATGATCCCATCACCCAGCTACTGAAAATAGTACCCACCAGTTAGTTTTTCAACCCTTGCCACCCTCCCTACCTCCCCCACTAGTAGTTCATGTTGCTACAAAGGACATGTTTTTCATATTTTTTATGGCTGCATAATATTCCATGGTGTATGTGTACCATATTTTCTGAGTCCAATCCACCACTAATGGGAACCTAGTTTAATTCCATATCTTTGCTATTTGTGAATAGTGCTGCAATGAATATGTGAGTGCATGTGTCTTTTGGTAGAATGATTTGGTAATGGGATGCTGAGTTGTATAATTCTGCATTAAGTTCTTTGAGACATTACCAAACTGTTTTTCATAGTGGTTGAACTAATTTACATTCCCACTAACAATGTATAAGCATTCCCTTTTCTCCACAGCCTAGTCAGCATGTGTTATTTTAAGAATTTTTGTTTTTATTTATTTTGAGACAGTGTTTCACTCTTGTTGCCCAGGCTAGAGTGCAATGGCATGACCTTGGCTCACTGCAGCCTCTGCCTCCCGATCCAAGCGAGTCTCCTGCCTCAGCCTCCCAAGTAGCTGGGATTACAGACTTCTGCCACCATGCTTGACTAATTTTTTGTATTTTTAGTAGAGATTGGGTTTCAACATGTTGGCCAGGCTGGTCTCGAACTCCTCACCTCAAGTGATCTGCCTGCCTTGTCCTCCCAAAGTGCTGCAATTAACAGGCATGAGCCACTGCGCCAGGCCTTGTTTTATAAATTTTTAATGATAGCCATTCTAACTGATGTGAGATGGTACCTCGTTGTGGTTTTGATTTGTCGTTCTCTAATGATTAGTGATGAGGAACATTTTTTCATATGTTTGTTGGCCACTTGTATGTCTTCTTTTGCAAAATGTCTGTTCATGTTGTTAGCTCATTTTTAAATAGGGTTATTTTGATTTTTGTTTTTTTAATTGTTTAAGTTCCTTACAGATTCTAGATACTAGACTTTGTCAGATGCACAGTTTGTGAATATTTTCTCCCATTCTATATGTTGGCTGTTGACTCTGTTGCTAGTTTCTTCTGCTGTGCAGAAGCTCTTTAGTAGAATTAGGTCCCACTTGCCAATTTTTTGTTTTTGTTGTAATTGCTTTTTGAGGACTTAGTTATGAATTCTCTCACCAAGGCTGATGCCAGAATGATGTTTGTCAGGTATTCTAGAATTATTACAGCGTGAAGTCTTACATTTAAATCTTTAATCCTTCTTGAGTTAACTTTTATTTATGGTGAAATGTAGAGGTCCAGTTTCATTCTTCTACCTATGGCTAGCCAGCTATCCTAGCACCATGTATTCTATGGGGAGTTCCTTTCTCATTGCTTATTTTTGTCAGCTTTGTCAAAGATCAGATGGTTATAGGAATGTGACTTTATTTTGGGTTCTCTAATGTGATCTATTGATTTATGTGCCTATTTTTCTACGAGTAACATGCTGTTTTGGTTACAGCTGAGTAATGTGATGCCTCTACCTTTGTTATTTTTGCTTAGAATTGTTTTGGCTATTCAGGATCTTTTTTGGTTACGTATGAATTTTAGAATACTTTTTTCTAATTTTGTGAAAAACGACACAGGTAGGTTGATAAGAATAGCATTGAATCTCTAGATTGCTTTGGGCCATATGGCCATTTTAATGATATTGATTCTTCCAATTCATGAGCATGGACGGTTTTCCTATTTGTTTGTATCATCTATGATTTCTTCCAGCAGTGTTTTATGGGTCTTCCTGTAGATATCTTTCACCTCCTTAATTAGATGTATGAGTATGTATTTTATTTCTTTTGTAGCTATTGTAAATGATTTGTATTCTTGATTTGGTTATCAGTTTAAATGTTAGTGGTGAAAAGAAATACTCCTGATTTTTTTTAACTTTAAAGGAAAATTTCATTTCAGCTTAAACTAAAAGTGGACTTTTGATTTTGTGAGAATTTCTAAAATGCTACTGACTTTCGTACATTGATTTTGTACCCTGAAACTTTACTGAAGTTATTTATTAAGTCTAGCAGGTGTTTGGTGGAGTCTTTAGTGTTTTCTAGATATAGAATGATTTCATCCATTTAAGAGAGATAATTTGGCTTTTCGTCCTATTTGAATGCCTTTTATTTGGTTCTCTTGCCTGCTTTCTCTGGCTACCACTTGTGGAGGCATTCTTCATGGCTTCATGTCTACTAAAACTCTATTGGATTTTTAGAGTGAAAGTCTTTTTCTGAAATGTTCCCTGAACAGCCTAATCCATGTACTTAAAAAAATTATTTAATAGTCTAATATTCTCTAATGTAAATGTTGTGAAAGTTAACAAACCTCCAGCAAGCCTTTGTTACTTAAAAGTTCTTTTCTTTAGAAAACTGTTAAGAGAAGTGAAAATTTCAGAAGTTTACCACTCTATAATAATGTTTATATGTTTTGAAATAGGGTATAGGTCTAGAAACTTATGCAAAGATGGTAAGGAAAAAAATAATAATCCACATTGTAAATACTCAAGGAAAGATGTTTTACATTTGCACTAGACTCAAATTTTTACTCTGTATTTAAGTGAGATGGTCAAATATTTAGGCATATGTCTTGGTTAGAGTCCTTAAGTTTTATACTTTGGGGGTTTATATTCTTTGATCTGTCACATGGATCATCTGGAGTCTAAGTTGCTTTAAGGGAATATAACCTGCAACTTCTTAAATTCTTGTAAAAATGTTACTTGAGAGTAATATTAGTCATGGATAATTGAATAACGGCTGTGTAGTCCATTCATTCCTCTATATTAACTGTGTTCTTCAGTCAAACTAGAGCATAAGAAAGCTGTAAACAATGAAAACACTGTTTTAGTCCTTTGTGTAACTACTTTTACTGGCTTGTGTTTGTGCTTATATTTAATTGAGTGCGAATAAGAGTCACTTTAGGTTCTAGAGCAGGGAGTAACACATGAGAGCAATATATTGTGAAGATGATTCTGCAATGTTTTCCCTAATTTCATGTAACTAGTATCCCTAGAAAGTAAAAAATTTACACCAAGTAAATAATAGTTTTTAAAAATTTAGTATACATGTTTTACTTCCAGCAGAGATAGGGTTGTAAAAATTAGAATTACCCTCCTGACTGAAACATTTAAATATTTGAAAAACATATTTGAAACAATGGTTTAAAGATACTGGAAAACAGTAAATGAAGGACATTGATTCCCGTGATAGGAAACAAAGTGAGCCCAGTGTTTGTCCCATATTACTGCTGTGAGGAAGTTTCCAGGTGATAGCACAAAGAAGGGAGACAGAGCCTGATAGACTCCCTGAAATGAGGAAATGGAGTTGGGAATCTAGGGAACCAAGATAGTTAAGAGTTCATAGGACAGAGTTCAGGAATGGAGAGAGCTGCACCCATAGATAACTCCTGAGATCTGCAGACGGTTCTTCTCAAGTATTCAGTAGAGTACTGAATACTGCATGCATGTGAGAAAAATACCCCAGTCCTAGGAAATAAGGATTAGAGAAAATGGTTCCTGGCACTAATACAGCACCTGTAATAATGCCTGTACATCACAGCCAGGTTGAAAAAAACTCGTAACTGGGCAGAGTATTCAGAAAGTTTTGCCTCATTAGTGGGAAATAATTCATCCTAGATAAACATTTTCTGGTTCTGAAATAGCAAACCTTAAATGTAAGAGTAGAATGACTCAAACTGTTTCTAATAACTGCATCCAAAAGGAAAGTTTAAGGATATTTTTGGAATACCAGTATATCAACCACCCAACTAGGTAAAATTTACAATGTCTCAAGTCTGATCAAAGATTAACCAGTATACAAAGAAGCAGGAAATCACAATCCATTATAAGCAGAAAAAACAACCACTCAAAACCAACTTACACAGATTTTAATTAGCAGACAAAGATATCGACGTTTTTATAACTAGATTTCATATATTCAAAAAGCTAAGTAGAGATATGAAACATTCTATACAAAACTCCAAATCAAACTTCTAGAGATAAAAAGTATTATTTCTTACCTAAAAATACATTTGAAGGGGTGAATGAAAGATTAACATTGAAGAAGAAAAGATTAGTAAACTTGAAGACATAAAAATAGTACTATTTGAAATAAAACAGTGAGATAATCATTATAGTAAAGTGCATCGGTGAGCTATAGGACAAATTATGTGGCCTATTGTATGTGTATTTGAAATCCTTGAAGTTGAGGGTGGGGGTGGAGATATGAAAACTATAAACCTGTAGATTCAAGAATCTCAAAGAAATCTAAGCACAAGAAACATGAAGAAAACTACACCAAGGCATATTACAATTAAAATAAGCTAGTTTAAAAAAAAAACAAACAAAAAAAAACAAAATAAACAGCAGTCATAAGGGAAACATCTTAAAAGCTGCCCAAGAAAAAGAACATACTGTGCACAGGAAGACAAAGATAAAGAGTACACTATTTTTTTTTCATTAGAAAGAAATGTGAGAATACAGCAGATCAACATCTTTAAAGTACTGAAAGAAAAAATTACTGGCAACTTAGAATTCTATACCCAGTGAAAATAGTTTTCAAACACAAAGATGAAATATAGTCTTTCAGACATACAAAATCAGAAAAAAAAATCATCAGCAGCAAAATCATACTATAAAAAATGTTCAGGAAAGTTTTTCAGGCAGATGGAAAATTATACAAAAAGGAAATATGGATCTACACAAAGGAATATAGAACATCAGAAATGGTAACTATGTGAGTAAATATAAAATACTTTTTCTTTTTAAAATTTCTTTAAAAATAACCAACTGTTAAACAGATATAATTTCATTTTCATGTGGAATTCATATATATGAACAAGCAAACTGTATTACAATGATAGGATAAAGACCAGAAGGGAAAAAATAGAATTACACTGTTGTCAGTTTCTTATGTTATATGTGAAGTATTACAATATCACTTGAAGATAGACTGTGATAAGTTAATGGAATGAGACATTTATATGGGAAACAACATGGAAGAATCTGAAAATAATTATGCCAAGTAAAAGAAGCCAGACAAAAAAGACTACATAATGTATGATTTCATATATATAAAACTCTAGAAAATGCAAACTAATCTATAGTGACAGCAGATAAGTGGTTGCCTGAAATGGGAGAGGGGCTATTGCCAAAGAGAAAGGACACACAATGAAAATTTTTAAGGATGATGAATATGATTATTTTCTTGATTTTGATGATGTTTTCACAAAATAATACTCTATCAAAACTTATCAAATGGTACACTTTAAGTATGCATTGTTTATTGTATAAAAACATACTTAAAACTTTAAAATATATCAGTATAAAAAGGTCAATGTTTTGCAAATCTTGTTTAGTAAAGAACATTCAGTAAGCATAAGGTGACCTTAGTTAACGGTAGAACTGAAATAGTTAATGTTTGTCAGGAAAGCAGCTAAACTGAACCTTAAATACTTATCAATTTTTTTTTTAATTAAAAAAATCCAGGATTCAAAAGGATATATAATAAAATTAAAGTGATATAGATAGAATTTATTTTGTGTAATAGAATTTTTTTGAATCAAAATTTTAAGTTAGTACTCATTTCAAGAACTGTTTTCTTCAACTTATAAGGCAGAGGAATTCTGTCATTCATCATAAAAATGATTTTTTTTCCTTCTAGTGATATTTTTGTCAACCTCACAAATTCAATTTTTAAATATACATTTTATTATGTGGTATTAAAACTCAATATAAAAAATGCATTTTAGCCATTAAATACCAGTGCTATAGTTCTTATGCATGGTTGAGAGTTTATATAAACTGGTTATAGACTTTCTTCATAGGAATTTGGCAAATGTATTTGATGTACTACTTGGTTTAACATCTATGCTTTCAAATGTTTATTAAAATAAATTATCAAGGTATGCAGATTTAGTTATAAAGGTGCTTTTTGTGTCCTTGTTTATTGTGGTTAAAAAACAGATACAGCTTTGATGTTTGATAACCAGGTATTATTTAAATAAATAGCACATCCAGTTACAAAGTATGCATCCACTATGAATGATGTTGAGGGATATTTAACAGCATAAAACATATTAATAAAAATTGAAAATTATAAAAAGTAACTTGTACAGGATACTACAGTTTTATATTTTAAAAGTGTGTGTATATAACAGTAAATATACAAAAACATATATATGCAATCCTTTAATTAATCCTGTATTTCAGTTAGTTATTAATGTGAAGAAAACCACCTAAAAATGTTGTGACTTAAAACAACAATTTTTCCCCCACAATTTTGTTTGTTCAATGAGACCACATGAAATTTCCTATGGAAGAGAGAGAGATAAATAGCAGGGAACACCAATGCCTAGTAGTTTGGAAGAGAAGTATCCAACTGAGGACACTGAGAAGGATTAGTCAATGAAGTAGGAGTTTAAACCAGCAATGTGCCTAGTTTTGTAAACCAAGTTGAAAAGATGTTTCAAGAAAGAAGGAGACACTTTGGGAGACTGAGGGAGATGGATCAGTTAAGGTCAGGAGTTCAAGACCAGTTTGGCCAATATAGTGAAACCCCTCTCTACTAAAAAAATAAAAAAATAAAAAATAATAATCAAACAAAATAATTATCTGGGTGTGGTAGCACATGAGCTTGTAGTATCAGCCACTTGGGAGGCTGAGGCAGGAGAATCGCTTGAACCCATGAGGCGGAAGTTGCAGTGAGCTGAGATTGCACCACTACGCTCCAGTCTGGGCTACAGAGCAAACCACTGTCACAAGAAAAAGAAAGAAAGAGAGAAGGAAACAAGGAAGGAAAGGGGAGGGGAGGGGAGGGGAGGAGAGGGGAGGGGAGGGGAGGGGAAAGGAGGGAAGGTTGGAAGGAAGGAAGGAAGAAGGAAGGAAGGAGGGAGGGAGGGAAGGAAGGAAGCAAGGAAGGAAGGAAGGGAGGAAGGGAAAATAGCTATCAAGGCTTATGAGAGAAAGAGAGGAATAAAAAGGAAAATTAAACATTGACCGTCATTTTTTAAAATATGGAGGTCTTTGGCAACCTTGTCAAAAGCTATTTCATGGAGTAGGTTCAAAGGAATAGCAAAGTAAGAAGTGAAGGCAAATTCTCCAGTTTTATTAAAGAGCAGATTCACTTTACGGTCTTGATGCAAAGAATTAGCCAATTTTCTGAAGTCACCAAAATGCAGAAATTATTTATCTCAGGTCTTCCAATTGTTATAAAGAAGATAGCACAGATTTAACTTAATTTGTTGACTTACTTATTGCCGGGGGTAAACTCTTGTCTGCTTAGTAAATCTGCACCCAAATTGGGGGAGAAATTTGTGCTTGGGGCAGTAAGTTGTCCTTATATAGACTTTTAATTAACACAAATTTAGCACCCAGTCTCCCATTTAATTCCGTATTACCTGGCAGTTCTCAGCTTCCAGTGCTCTGAGATTTTGAAGAGGTGGCAGACTCCCTTTTGATTCTGCCTCCTCTACATGTTCCCTAGGAAATGTCTTCATTTGTTATCCTGTCTGCCAAATATCTACGAGAAATCTACTACAATTTGTTAATTATTAAAGACTCTCACTCGGTCCTCTTATACTTTATACCATTTTTTTCCTTCTTTTATTTTAATGAGTCTCAGGGAAGAGGGGAGATAAATATATTTATTTAAGCTTCCACTTGTAACCAAAGGTTTACGTGCATTTATTTTTGGGTGGGAGGTTGAGAAGAGGAGAAAACTGTTATATTATGATCTTTACTCTCCTCCTGTGTAAAAATATAATAATTCTTACTTTTGGAAAACAGAAGCAATTTTTAGAATATTGAATTAGTCATTCTTTAAATGAAGTATGTTGCTTTCAAAAAATGGGCTTATTTAGTATAAATGTAAGCAAAACATGAAACCAGTTATGATATAGTTTTATAATCATGTATAAGGTCGTTTTTCCTATAAGATCCTCAAATCAACTCTGAGATATACAATGTATCTTTAGATGAAAGGCATGGATATATTATGGTCCTCAAGAATTATTTTAGAAACAATCAAAACAGGAATGTCAAGGAATTTTAGAGATGTTCTAGAAGGAATACAAGCCTTTATTTCATGGGGAATTAAGAAGGCAATGCAAAGGAAATCAATGCTATGTTAGATAGTTATCTACCTAAAGTATTTACATAATTCTGGGGAAAAAAAAGAATTGAAGGGAGAGTACAAGGCCTCGCCAATTATACTAACCGAGAAATTCAGAATGGATATCCACGTGTTGTAATGGATGCCATAGTTTGAGACCTTAAAATCATAAATACATATATATATAATTATATATGTAATGAAATATATATTATATACATGTATATACATTACTTATATACACAATCTTGATCTGAGAAATTATATTTTCACATACTTAATCTTGATGTAAATTAAAAAAATCTTTGTTTCACCTGTGAAATTTGTGTTAAAAAATTCAGCATTGAGTACTAATTTTTGTTGCATTTTACAATGATATATACCGTAGTTAAAAAAGAAAAAGGCTGTAACAATATGTATTTCTTTTTACTTTTATTTTAGGTTCAGGAGTACATATGTATGCTTGTTGTATAGCTCAACTCATGTCATGGAGGTTTGTTGTAAAGATTATTTTGTCACTCAGGTACTGAGCATAGTACCCAATAGTTATTTGTTCTGCTTGTATTCCTCCTCTCACCCTCCACCCTCAGGTAGACCCCAGTGTCTATTGTTTCCTCCTTTTTTCTTTTTTCTTTTTTTTGGGGGGATGGAGTATCACTCTGTCACCCAGGCTGGACTGCAATGGCACAATCTTGGCTTACTGCAACCTCCGCCTCCTGGGTTCAAGCAATTCTCCTACCTCAGCCTCCCAAGAAGCTGGGATTACAGGCACCTACCACCATCCCTGGCTAATTTTTGTATTGTTTTTTTTAGTAGACACAGGGTTTTACCATGTTGTTCAGGCTGGTCTTGATCTCCTGGCCTCGTGATCCTCCTGCCTCAGCCTCCCAAAGGCTGGGATTACAGGCATGAGCCATTGCACTTGGCCTGTTGTTTCCTTCTTTGTGTCTATGAGTTCTCATACTTTAGTTCCCACTTATAAGTGAGAATGTGCAGTATTCGTTTTTCTGTTTCTGCATTAGTTTGCTAATGATTATGACCTCCAGCTCCGTCCATGTTCCCATAAAAGATCTGACCTTGTTCTTTTATATGGCTGCATAGTATTCCATGGTGTCTATGTACCACATTTTCTTTACCCAATCAGTCATTGATGAACATTTAGGTTGATTCCATGTCTTTGCTATTGTGAATAGTGCTGCAATGAGCATTTGCATGTATGTGTCTTTATGGTAGAATGATTTATATTCCTCTGGATATTACCCAGTAATGGGATTGCTGGGCAGAATAGGTAGTTCTGTTTTTAGCTTTTTGAGGAATCACCACACTGCTGTCCACAATGGTTAAACTAATTTACACTCTCATCAACAGTGTATAAGTGTTCCCTTTTCTCCACAACCTCACCAGTATTCTGTTATTTTCTTACTTTTTAATAATAGCCATATCGACTGGTATAAGATGGTATCTCATTGTGGTTTTGATTTTCATTTCTCTAATGATCAGAGATAACAAACTTTTTTTTCATATGCTTCTTGGCTGCTTGTGTGTCTTCTTATGAAAAGTGTCTGTTCATGTCATTTGCCCACTTTTTAATGGAGCTGTTTTTATCCACTTAGTTTCTTAATTAAATGCTGGATATTAGACCTTTGTCAGATGCACAGTTTGCAAATATTTTCTCCCATTCTGTAGGTTGTTTACTCTGTTAGTAGTTTCTTTTGTTCTGCAGAAGCTCTTTAAATAGATTCCTTTTGTCAAATTTTGCTTTTGTTGTGATTGCTTTTGGCATCTTTGTCATGAAATCTTTGCCCATTCCTATGTCCAGAATGGCATTGCCTAGGTTGTCTTCTGGGGTTTTTATAGTTTTGAATTTTACATTTAGGTCTTTAATCCATCTTGAGTTGATCTTTGTATATGGTATAAGGAAAGGGTCCAGCTTAAATCTTCTGCATATGGCTAGCCAGTTATTCCAGCACCACTTAATGAATAGGGAGTCCTCTCCCTATTGCTTGTTTTTGTCAGCTTTGTTGTAGATCAAATGGTCCTATTTATGCAGCCTTATTTCTGAGCCTTATTTCATTAGTAGTTTGATAGGAATAGCATTGAATCTATTTTGAATTGAACCTAAATTGCTTTGGCTAATAGGGCCATTTTAATGATACCGATTCTTCCTATCCATGAGCATAGAATGTTTTGCCATTTGTTTGTGTCATCTCTGATTTCTTTGATCAGTGTTTTTAAGAACCGTTGTAGAGATCTTTCACCTCCCTGGTTATCTCTATTCCCAGGTATTTTATTCTTTTTATGGCAATTGTGAATGGTATCATGTTCCTGGTTTGACTCTTGGCTTGACAGTTGTTGGTATATAGGAATGCTAGTGATAGTTGTACGTTGATTTTGTATCCTGATACTTCACTGAAGTTGTTTATCAGCTGAAGGAGCTTTTGGGCCAAGATGATGGCATTTTCTAGATATAGAATCATGTGGTCTGCACGCAGGGATAGTTTGACTTCCTCTCTTCCTATGTGGATGTCATTTCTTTCTTTCTCTTGCCTGATTCCTCTGGCCAGGACTTTGAATACTGTATTGAATAGAAGTGGTGAGAGTGGACATCCTTGGCTTCTTTCAGTTTTCAAGGGGAATGCTTCCAGCTTTTGCCCATTCATTATGATAGTGACTGTGAGTTTGTCATAGAGGATTCTTACTATCATGAGGTGTGTTCCTTCAATACCTCATTTATTGAGAATTTTTAACATAAAGGGGTGTTGAATTTTACTGAAAGCCTCTTTGCATCTACTGAGATAATCATGTGGTTTTTGTCTTTATTCAGTTTATGTAATGAATCACATTTATTGATTTATGTATGTGGAACCACGCTTGCACCTGGGGATGAAGCCTACTTGATCATGTTGGCTAAAACTTTTTGATGCTGCTGGATCTGGTTTCCAAGTAGTTTCCTGAGGATCTTCTTATCATTGTTCATCATATTGGTCTGAGGTTCCTTTGTGTGTGTGTGTCTCTGCCAGGTTTTGGTATCAGAATGATACTAGTATTCTAGAATGAGTTAGGGAGGAATCCCGCCTCCTCAATTTTTTGGAATAGTTTCAGTATGAATGGTACTAGCTCTTCATTGTACCTCTGGTAGAATTCAGCTGTAAATCTGTTTGGTGTTGGGCTTTATGTTGTTGTTGGTGGTGGAGAACTATTTAATACTGATTCAATTTGGCAGCTCATTATTAGTGCATTTATGGAATTAATTTCTTCCTAATTTAGTCTTGGAAACTTATATGTGTCTCAGGATTTATTAACCTCTTGTAGGTTTTCTAGTTTGTGTGTATAAAGGTGTTCATTGTAGTTTCTGATGGTTATTTTTATATCTCTGAGGTCTGTGGTAACAGCCCCTTTGTCATTTCTAATTGTATTTATATGGATATTTTTTCTTTATTACTGTAACTAGTGTCTATGTATCTTATTTATCTTATTAATATTTTCAAACAACCAACCCCTGGATTTGTTGTTCTTTGGATTGGTTTTGTTTCTCGATTTCCTTCAGTTCAGCTCTGATTTTGGTTATTTTTTGTCTTCTGCTGACTTTGGAGTTGGTTTGCTTTTGCTTCTCTAATTCTTTTCATTATGTATGTTATGTAATTAATTTGAGATCATTATAACTTCTTGATGTGAGCATTTAGTGCTGTTAATTTCCCTCTTAACACTGTCTTAACTGTGTCCCGGAGGTGCCTGGTACGTTTTATCTTTGTTCTCATTAGTTTCAAAGAACAGGATTTCTGCCTTAATTTCATTATTTACCCAAAAGTCATTCAGGAGCATGTTGCTTAATTTCCACGTAATTACCTGGTTTTGAATGTTTTTTTTTTTTTTTTTGGTCTTAATTTCTATTTATTGCACTGTGGTCAGACAGTGTGTTTGGTATGATTTCAGTTCTTTTGTGTTTGCTGAGGATTGTTTTCTGTTCGGTAATGTGGCTGATTTTAGAGTGTGTGTCATATGGCAATGACAAGAATGTATATTCTGATGGTTTTCAGTGGAGAGTTCTGTAGAGGTTTGGTCAGATCCATTTGGTCCAATGTTGAACTCAGGACCTAAATATCTTTATTAATTTTCTGACTCAATGATCTGTTTAGTACTGTCAGTTGAGCGTTGAAGTCTCCTACCATTAACGTGTGAGAGTCCAAGTCTCTATCTAGGTCTCTAAGAAGTTGTAGGGTTCTCCAGTGCTGGGTACATATATATTTAGGTTTGTTAGGTCTTCTTGTTGAATGAAACTTCTACCATAATGTAATGCCCTTCTTTGTCTTTTTTTTTTTTTTAAACTTTTCTTGGTTTAAACTTCATTTTTTCTGAAATTAGTACTGCAACCCATGCTTTTTTCTGATTTCCATTTGCATGATAGATTTTCCTCCATTCCATTATTTTGAGCCTATGGATGTTATGATATGTGAAATGGGTCTCTTGGAGCTTACCATTGGGTCTTGCTTTTTTATCCAGCTTGCATGGTTAGTATTGATACGTGTGTGTTTGATCCTGTCATTGTGTTAATAGCTGGTTATTACACTGGTTTGTTTGTGTGGTTGCTTTATAGTATCACTGGTCTATGTATCTAAGTGGTAACAATATTTCTATAGTAGATGAAAATAATCTAAAATTGTTAGAAGTCATGTCATCCAAACAACACCTTCTGCAAACAAAAATATCTAGAAATTTTTATTTGACTTAGAGCTTGGCTTGGGATGTGATATCTGATAAAAGAAAGGAATTATAACAGAGTTCCAGAATTCTTAGCTAATTGCATGGAGACATTTCCATTATACCTTAAGTGGAGCTTTAAAACAATAAGTGTAGACATAAGGAAATCATGAATAAAAAGTTATGTTTGAAGAAGGAAAAAGCAACTTATCCCTTTTTATGTTTTCTATTCATATTTATGAAAACCTAAAATGAATAATTCCCAACAACTTTACCTTTACTGATTGACAGAAAAATATTAGCATTGGGAACTTTGTATAGTAGTTACTTAATTCAAAACAAATTATGCTAAACTTTTTGAATTTTGAATCCTAGAAAACTCTGATTTCAGGAAACAAGAATAACCAAAAGAGAACAACATTGTAAGCATTTAAATAAACATTACTTTTCACACTGATGATTCAGAGTTTACGACAATTCTGACAGATTGAAGTTTAGCTTTTTGTAGAAGAGGAAAATAAGGAAATGTAAATAAAATGATAACCTGATTACGGAACTTTCAAAAATTGTCAATTGTCTACACTGTTATGGAAGTACTTATGGCTAAGCTTTTCTCTTCATTTTAAAGAGGGGATCTTCCAAAGATTTTATGTGTTGAAGGCTTACAATCATTAAAAATAAAAGCTAAAGGAAACTGGGGAGGTTATCTTCGCTTGAAGACTTCTAAAGGCTTGAACTCTCAGCTTCTCAAATAACCATTGGCATTTTTTACCATTCAAACATCCTTTCTAATGATACTAGTAATATCATTGTTAAAAGTAAGATGAACTTTCTTGGAAATATTTTTAACTTTGGTCAGTAATGAAAGTAATTAAAATGGCAGAAGATGACAAAGAATGATTTGGAAAAATCAGTTAGAAAGGAAGTAGGAAAGCCCTTGTAAGGTAGATGTGGAGCAATTGAGAAGGAGTTTGTGGAAAGATGTGGAGCAGCAGTGGCAAGGAATTAGCCAAGTGGGAGATTCTATCAAGAATGGGTATGGAGCACAGATTCAATCTCCCTTAATTTTTAAATGGCATGAAAGAAAGAACTGGCAAACAACTTTCACTACCTTTTGGTTACAACACCCAGCAGTCTGACCTTTGTCCAGCCTCCCTTTTTAGGTTGCATAGCTTTTGTAGATAGGCAGTAACACTCAGACTCTCTGATCTTTCAGTGATTCCATTCAGCCACAGTGTGAACAATTGCAGTGATGTAAATTTCACTACTTAGGTTGGTTTTATAAAAATGCCTTATTACATCATCATACTACACTATACTTACTTATTTGCCATTTGCCTTCAAGCAAGTCATTTCACTAGTTTGTTGCATTTCCTTGTTATATTAAATGAGGACCTGAGGCTTATTAACACAACTTAAACTTTATATTATAGGAATGTCATAGGGGTTCTCAAAAAGCAGATGACAAAACAGTATTAAGTGTTGAGAATTTTCATTAGGAGAAATATCTGTGTGAAATAATACAGAGAGGGAGCTGGATAAAGCTGAGTGCATAATAAAACCACAATACAAATCTGACCCTGAGTGAAAGGGGGTAGTGTCCTCGATAGTTCGAAAGTCTGAGAGAGGTTTGCCAAGGCTGTCAGAGAATGTGTTTGAGCCAAAGTTGCCAATCATAGGTGTCCTGTGTCTCTCAGCAGTGGATCTCCCTTAGTATTCCTGGCATTCTCAGTCATTAGCTGGGAGCAGCCCATGGAACCATAGCATAAATGTGGTTCTGGATTTCAGAGCACAACAGCTTGGGTGCATAGTCAATTGTACTCACTATGCTGATGAGTCGGGAAGCTCATTCTCATGGCTACCACAGAATGCCCTTGTATCATTTGGATCTTCTTCACATTCAGGTCCAGGAGCAGCTCCTCCAAAGTTTCCATGAACCTTTCTTCCTGGAGGGAAATCTAACAAGAGGGGGCAGTTAGCAGGATAAAGTTTCCATTGGTACAGTTTATCTCTAGGTTGCAACTAGTATTCCTCCTCTTTCTCTCCCACTCTTCATTCTAAATTTCCTTCAACATCAATGATTCTCTCAGTAGATCTTGGTGGTTTGCCTGGGGGTATGAACAAAACCTTTATTCCTAAAGCATATGAAATCTTGTTATCAGACCCTTCACCATCTAAGCTGCTTCATATTACTATCCATATTTACAATAGTGCAAGGGAGTATTAGCATCATCCAAATGGATCATTTGGGGTCCACATATGTTTCTGTCCCCATTTTGAAAGCAGCCCTATATCATTCTGCTGATAAGACTCAATTACCCCTGCTGGTATGGTGACTCCTCTTTTCTCCTGTTGGTCCTGGGCACCAGGAATCCAAAGCTTTCATATGACAGACATAGCTTGTAATTTTATTATGTAATTTGATATCTTCCATATGAACACTATTTTTGTGTTCCCTGGAAGAGCTCAAGTTTGTGAATACAGGAAGCACAAATCTCTCAGTGAGTCATCGGTGGCTACTCCTTGTTTCTTGAGCTCATGTATCCTTCCTACTGGGAACAATGCATCATATGGAGACTTCAGGTTCAAAAGACACATGAGATCCTGAAGGATGGCACTACATCCTTTCAATATTTCCTCAATGCTGGCCTGCAGTTGCACATTTAGAAAGCTATTTCAGTATTCTGTAAGGTTGGCTCCCTCTGAGTAGTGCAGCATGTGTTATAACCAGTGGACCCCACAGTCATGGGTCAGCTCCTATACTTCATTGGCTAAGTGACTTTCCAAGTAAAATGCTATGTTGGGTGGGATTCTATGCCTATGGATCAGGCATTCTTTTAGCCACTGGATATTAATGCCAGTGCATGACTAATGTGAACAAGAAAGGCAAATCCATGCCCAGAATAACTATTCCTACAAGATGAACTAGAATGGAAGTAGAGGTATATAATCAGCTAACCAATGGTTTTATTCAAGGAATAATGCCTTATCAGAGACTAAGTGTTGGTGTCTGCCACTGACAAATTGGACATTCAGCAGTAGCAATAGTTCGCTCACTTTTGGTAAGTAGGTGTGATAATTGATTTTGTATATCAAATTCACTGGTTAAGGGATATCTAGAGCACTATTAAAATATTATCTCTAGATGTGTCCGTGAGGATGTTTCTGGAAGAAATTAGTATTTGAATTAGTAGACTGAGTAAAGAAAGTCCATCCTCACCAATGTTGGCTAGCATCATCTAAGACATTGAGGGCCAAGATAGAACAGAAAGGTAAGAGAAGAGCAAATTATCTCTTCTTGGACTAAGATATCTATCTTCTTCTGCCCTTGCACACTGGAGCTCCTGGTTCACAGGTTTTCAGAATCTGGAACTTACATAAGCTCCACCCTAGACCTCTCTGCCTCTCATATTCCTGTTCCTCTTTTTCCAGGCTACACATTAGAGGGGCAGGCCATTGGCCATTGCACAGAAATGTATATGTATTCTTATCTTGGCTATTTTTCTTTCCACACTAAATACACTGCCTATAGCTCTATCAGTGAGATTTTTTTTTTTTCTCCACTGTTTTTCAAGGGCAATCCTAAATGTGGCTGTAATGTAGCCACTGTCTATATTTCACTTGCACCTACATACTGAGGCAATCCATCCATAAATCAAACAAAGCCTTTTTCCTGCTCTTTTGGCTAGTGATATAGAAAACCCCATACAACCATACAACAAACCAGGAGAGAGATACTGTGCAACTGGGATTGATGACATGTGGTTTGGTCCACTTGCTCATGTCTAGTGAACTGTGTCTGGGCCTAATATTATGACATGGTTAGTCCAACAGAATTCTGCTCATAATGGGCAGTTTTATTTGCATGGACAGTTTGTTCCATGGTCAAGTGTTCTGTCTTTACCAGAGCCTCGTAACACACAAAAGATGAATAGTATTTCTCAAAGAATGAATAGTTCTCTACTGTGCTTGGGCTTACTCCAGACTTTCAGGGATCTGTGTTGTGACTCTTCTATGGAGTTTGCCATAAGTTCCACATTGTGTGTGTTCTAGCACTATAGGGCCTACTGGATCCTCCAGCACTATAGAAGATTGTGTGACCCAGGTAGTGGAGCACATTGCATCACAGTCTGGACCTCCTATGGCATCATTTCTCACTCCTCCATTTTTGTGTTTTTGTTTATTTACTTTAAATTTTTTTTAAATATTAAGCAGCACCCTTGTTAGCTGCCCATCTCTCCTGCTTATAAGGATGTTAAACACTATTAACCGTTTCACAATATCTGCAGATTAAACTCCTTGACTATCTCTCCAACTTCACCTATCATGGTAATTGAAGCCTCTTAGCTTCAGGCAAGTAAGTGCCATCACCTAGTTCCATTACTTAGGAAGAGGAGCATTATGACCATGGATGTTAAAGAATCAGACTCTGTAACTACCTCTTCTCTTATCCCCAGCCTGGAAAGAATTGTCATGAAAGATTTAGTGATTTTGGCATCCTCTCACCAGCACGTGCCTGATGGTCTTAGTGAAGAGTATGTTCTCTTGAGTCTTTTGGTCTTACATAACATGTCCCTTCAACATACTAATTTCCCTCAGCCTCATCATTCCTCCCTCTACTACCTGCCAGGGCAATATTGACAGTTTTATTTCACTGAGAACTGATGTTTGGATGTTTTTTTCTTTTCAAATCTCATGTTGGAAGTTGATCCCCAATGTTGGAGGTGGGGCCTAGTGGAGGGGTGTTGGGCCATGGGAATAGATCCCCCATGAATGGTTTGATGCCTTCCCCACAGTCATGGGTGAGTTCTTGCTCTATTAGTTCATGCCAGAGCTGGTTGTTTAAAAAACTGTAGCACCCTCCTCCTCTCTCTCTCATCCTTTCTCTTGCTTCCTTTTTCACAAGGTGACATGCCAGCTCCCCTTTCCCTTGCCCTAGGATTGGAAGTTCCTGAGTTCCTCACAAGAAACAGGTGCTGGCGTCATGCTTCTTGTACAACCAGCAGAACCGTGAGCCAAATAAGCCTCCTTTCTTTATAAATTACCCAGCCTCAGGTATTCCTTTGTAGCAATGCAATTGGATTCAGACTGTTTACCATCATTTTTTTTTTACAGAACTCTCAAAGCCATCCCAGAATAAAGTTTTGTCCATCCCCTGGAGTCCTGGCCAGAATATTAAATTCCATGTATTTAGAAAGTGCACTTAAGGCAGTTAAATCTTGCTTGTTGATATGGTTTGGCTGTGTCCCACCCAAATCTTCATTGAATTGTAATAATCCCCACATGTCAAGAGTGGGGCTAGGTGGAGAGAATTGAATCATGGGGATGGTTTCCCCCATACTGTTCTTGTGGTAGTGAATAAATCTCATGATAACTGATGGCTTTATAAATGGGAGTTCCCTTGCGTAAGCTGTCTCTTGCCTGCCGCCATGTGAAAACGTGACTTTTCTCCTCCTTTGCCTTCTGTCATGATTATGAGGCCTCCCCAGCCATGTGGAACTCTGAGTCAATTAAACTCGTTTCTGTATAAATCACCCAGTCTCAGATATTCTTTATTAGCAGAGTGAGCACAGACTAATGCAGTAAATTGGTACCAGCTAGTGGGGCACTGCTGTAAAGATACTCCAAAATGTGGAAGTGACTTTGGAACTGGGTAACAGGCAGAGGTTGGAACAGTTTGGAGGGTTCAGAAGAAACTAGGAAAATGTGGAAAAGTTTGGAACTTCCTAGAGACTCAAAGGACTCAGAAGACAGGAAGATGTGGGAAAGTTTGGAACTTCCTAGACACTTGTTGAGTGATTTTGACCAAAATGCTGATAGTGATATGGACAATACAGTCCAGGCTGAGGTGGTCTCAGATGGAGATGAGAGACTTGTTCAGAACTAAAGTAAAGGTCACTCTTGCTATCCAAAGAGACTGTTGGCATTTTGCACTTGCCCTAGAGATCCATAGAAATTTGAGCTTGAGAGAGATGATTTAAGATATCTGGCAGAAGAAATTTCTAAGTGGCAAACTGTTCAAGAGGAAGCACAGCATAAAAGTTTGAAAAATTTGCAGACTGACATTGCAATAGAAAACAAAAACCTATTTTCTGAGGAGAAATTCAAGCCTGCTGCAGAAATATGCATAGGTAACAAGGAGCCAAATGCTAGTCACCAAGACAATGGGGAAAATATCTCCAGGGCAAGTCAGAGACCTTCATGGCAGCCTCTCCCACAACAGATCCCAAGGCCTAGAAGGAAAAAATGGTTTCCTGGGCCAGGGCCAGGAACCCCTGCTGTGTGCAGCCTAGGGACTTGGTGCCCTGTGTCCCAGATGCTCCAGCCATGTCTAAAAGGGGCCAAGGTACAGCTTGGGCTGTGGCTTCAGAGACTGCAAGCCCCAAGCCTTGGCAGATTCCATGTGGTTTTGGTCCTGTGGGTACACAGAAGTCAAGAATTGAGGTTTGGGAACCTCCTCCTATATTTCAGCGGATGTATGGAAACACCTGCATGTCCAAGCAGAAGTCTGCTGCAGGGGTGGAGCCCCCATGGAGAACCTCTCCTAGGGCAGTGTGGAAGGGAAATGTGGGGAGGGAGCCTCCACACAGAGTCCCCACAGGGCCACTGTCCTCCAGACTCCAGAATGGTAGGTCTGCTGACAGTTTGCACTGTGTGACCAGAAAACCTACAGACACTCAACACCAACCATTAAAGCAGCCAGAAGGGGGACTGTACCCTGCAAAGCTACAGGGACAGAGCTGCACAAGGCTTTGGGAGCCCACCTCTTGCATCAGCATGACTTGTATGTGAGATACAGAGTCAAAGGAGATCATTTTGGAGCTTTAAGAGTTGACTGCCCCACTGGATTTTAGACTTGCATAGGCCCTGTAGCCCCTTTGTTTTGGCCAACTTCTCCCATTTGGAATGGCTGTATTTACCAATGCCTGTACCACCATTGTATCTAGGAAGTAACTAACTTGCTTTGATTTTACAGGCTCATAGGTGGAAGAGACTTGCCTTGTCATGGATGATACTTTTGACTGTGGACTTTTTTGAGTTAATGCCAAAATGAGTTAAGACCTTGGGGGACTGTTGGGAAGGCATGATTGGTTTTAAAATATGAGGACATGAGATTTGAGAGGGGCCAGGGTCAGAATGATATGGTTTGACTGTGTCCCCACCCAAATCTCACCTTGAATTGTAATAATACCCACATGTCAAGGGCAGGGCCAGGAGAATTATATTAAATCATGGGGGCAGTTTCCCCCATACTGTTCTCATGGTAGTGAATAAGTCTCATGAGATCTTGTGATTTTATAAATGAGAGTTCCCTTGCAAAATCTCTCATCTGCCACCATGTAAAATGTGACTTTCCTCCTCCTTTGTCTTGCACCATGATTGTGAGGCCTCCCCAGCCATGTGGAACTGTAAGTCAATTAAACACAGTATTGGGTATGTCTTTGTTAGTAGTGTGAAGACAGACTACTACAAGCAAGTCTTGAATTTTTCTTCCCTTCTCCCAATGTTTGTTTTTGGCACCTTTATCAAAAATAAGTTGACTATCAATGCATGCATATATTTCTGGGTTCTCTAATCTATTCCATTGGTCTTTGTGTCTCATTTTATGAAAATACTGTGCTGTGTTTTTTTTTTTTTTTTTTTTTTTTTACTGTAGCTTCAGAGTATAATTTGAAGTCAGGTAATGTGATGCCTTCAGCTTTGTTCTCTTCATTAAATGTTCTGGGAAAACTGGATATCCATATGCAGAAGAATGACACTAGACCCCTTTATCTCACCATATACAAAAGTCAAATCAAAATGAATTAAATACAAATCTAAGAGCAGAAACTATGCAACTACTAGGGAAACACTAGGGAAATGCTCCAGAGCATTGGTTTGGGCAAAGCTTTTTTATGTAAGAATTCAGAAGCACAGACAACCAAAGCAAAAGTGGACAAATGGGATTATATCAACCTAAACAGCTCTGCACAGCAAAGGAAACAATCCACACAGTAAAGAGACAACCCACAGAATGGGGAAAATATTTGCAATCTGCTTATCTAACAAGAGATTAATAACCAGAATATATAAGGAGCTCAAACAACTCAATAGGGAGAAAAACAAATCTGATTAATAAATGGTCAAAAGATGTAAATAGAGATTTCTCAAAAGGAGGCATACAAATGGCCAGCAGGCATATGAAAAAATGCTCAACATCACTAATCATCAGAAAAACACAAGTAAAAGCAACAGTGATAGATCTTCTCACCCTTGTTGGAATAGCTATTATCAGAAAGACAAAAAATAACAGATGCTGGTGAAGCCATGGAGAGAGGGAAATCTTTGTACTTGTGGCAGTGTAAATTAGTCAGCCACTATGGGGAAGAGGATAAGGATTCCTGAAAATATTAAAAATAGAACCACCATATGATTCAACAAGCCTGATGCTGGAGACCTATCCAAAATAAAGGAAATCACTATATTGAAGAGATATCTGCACTCCGATGTTTATTGCAGCATTCTACATAATAGCCAAGTTATGGAATTAACCTAAGTGTCCATCAGTGGATGAATAACAGATAAATAAAATATGATTCCTATACGTAATGCAATATTATTCAGCCATAAAAAAGAATGAAATTCTGTAATTTGCAGCAATGTGGATGGAACTGGAGGACATTATATTAAGTAAAATAAACCAGGCACAGAAAGACAAACATCACATGTTCTCAATCACATGTGGGGGTTATGCCAAAAAAATTAACTCATAGAGATGGAGAGTAGAATGATCATTACCAGTGGCAAGAAAGAGTAGTGTGTGGGTGGGGGAAAGGAATAAGATAACACAAGTCAAGGAGTTCCCCTATTTGCTCTTGTCACTAGTGTTGTCTTATTCCTTCTATCTAACTGTATTTTTGTACCCATTAACCATCCCCTCTTTTTTAATTTTTTATTTTACTTTAAGTTCTGGGATACATGTGCAGAATGTGCAGGTTTGTTACATAGGTATACATGTGTCATGGTGGTTTGCTGCACCTATCAACTGGTCATATAGGTTTCAAGCCCTGCGTGCCTTAGGTATTTGTCCTAATGCTCTCCCTCCCCTTGCCTCCCACCCCGCAACAGGCCCTGGTGTGTGATGTCCCCTGTCTGTGTCCATGTGTTCTCATTGTTCAACTCCCACTTGTGAGTGAGAGCATGTGGTATTAACCACCCCCTCTCTAACTCCTCCCACCCACACACTATAGGAAAACTATAGCTAACAATATATTTATTGTATATTGAAAATAACTAAAAGAATGGAATTGGAATATTCCTAACAAAGAAAGGATAAATGCTTGAGGTAATGGATATCTCAATTACCCTGAGTTGATCATTATAAATTGTACTCTTATATCAAAATATAATATGTACATACATATATATATATACACACAAGTGTTATGTACCCATAATAATGTAATTAAAAAAAAAAAATTCTGGTCTCCTTGATCAAACACCCTCAAAATTTAATTCAAGGGGTTCCCCCATTTGCTCTTGTCAGTACATGACAGCAAGTATTGCAAATTTTTGAGTGTAGTCTCTTTGCTACATTATCAGCCCTAGCATATACCCAGCTGGGTTATGCTTGGATTTAACCTTAATTAGTGACCTGGCAAGCAGAAAAGGAGGTGGGGACAGCTTCTAGGGGCAGGTACCTGTTACCTTATGAGGATAACCTAATCTTCCTGACCAGTAGAAGCACTAGCTCTCACTAAGAAGGAGAGATTCCTTTGCAAACCTGAGGCTCCATGGGCAACCAGCAGTTTGAATAGCCAGCATTCTCAGGGTCATCCGCTCAGATTTTCCTGTCCTATTTTTCAAGACCATAGATTTTCCCCACCAGAGCCCTCATGTTCATATAACAAATCTGTCTTAGCTAAGCATTCAAGCATTTCTGGAGCTCTGTGCCTCTGACAATAATCTTCAGCCTATCACTTAATTGTGTTTACCCTTCCACTACAGGTGATAAGGGCCTCTTTATAAGGTACAACTGAGACTCTCTGATTCACACACTTAACTATAAAGTCCTTGTTAACAACCCTGCATCTCTCATTGTCCTTCTGAAGGACATCTCACTCTGATTTGTAGACATTGTTTCCCACCTGTTTTTTAGATGTCAAAATTATTACCCCTGCCTTAGCAGTTTCTCTATCAGGACATTTTCCCAGGTCACCATGGGCAAAATCTTCAGCAATTGAGCCACCATATTGTGCCAAGTACTACCCATCCCCCCCATACTAACCAGGATGGTATCTTCTTCACATGCCTGGTAGTGGATTAACCAGTCCTAAATCCTTGTCTTACTGTTCATTTGCTACAGTCACTCATTGCCACTTGCCAAAACCACAATGAGATACCATCTCACACCAGTTAGAAT
The DNA here is from genome assembly GCF_008728515.1 of Papio anubis. Taxonomy (NCBI): domain Eukaryota; kingdom Metazoa; phylum Chordata; class Mammalia; order Primates; family Cercopithecidae; genus Papio; species Papio anubis. Next base: position 93,365,943 of record NC_044981.1, read on the forward strand.
GGCAATCATTAAAAAATCAGGAAACAACAGGTGCTGGAGAGGATGTGGAGAAATAGGAACACTTTTACACTGTTGGTGGGACTGTAAACTAGTTCAACCATTGTGGAAAACAGTGTGGCGATTCCTCAAGGATCTAGAACTAGAAATACCATTTGACCCAGCCATCCCATTGCTGGGGATATACCCAAAAGATTATAAGTCATGCTGCTGTAAAGACACATGCACACGTATGTTTATTGCGGCACTATTCACAATAGCAAAGACTTGGAATCAACCGAAATGTCCATCAGTGACAGACTGGATTAAGAAAATGTGGCACATGTACACCATGGAATACTATGCAACCATAAAAAAGGATGAGTTCGTGTCCTTTGTGGGGACATGGATGCAGCTGGAAACCGTCATTCTCAGCAAACTATTGCAAGAACAGAAAACCAAATACCACATGTTCTCACTCATAGGTGGGAATTCAACAATGAGATCACTTGGACACAGGAAGGGGAACATCACACACTGGGTTCTCTTGTGGGGAGGGGGGAGTGGGAAGGGATAGCATTAGGAGATATACCTAATGTAAATGGTGAGTTAATGGGTGCAGCACACCAACATGTCACATGTATACATATGTAACAAACCTGCACGTTGTGCACATGTACCCTAGAACTTGAAGTATAATTAAAAATAAAAAAAAAAAGAAGGTAACCCAAGATGGGATTAAAGATGCAAGTATTATATTAGACAGCTCTGTGAGACAAAATGGAGAGGGGACCTGGTAAGGCTAGGGGCACCTTTAGACCACAGTGTGAGTGAAAGACAAAGGGAGGGCCAGGCCTGGTGGCTCATACTTGTAACCCCAGAACTTTGGGAGTTAAAGGCAGGCAAGTATTTTGAGCTCAGGGGTTCGAGACCAGCCTGGGCAACATAGCGAAATCCTGTCTTTACAAAAAAATACGAGAAAAACTAGCTGGACATAATGGCACATGTCTGCAATACCAGCTACTGAGGGAACTAAGGTGGGAAGATCACCTGACCCCAGGAGGTGGAGACTGCAGTGAACTGTGTTCATGCCATGGCACTCCCACCTGGGTGACAGAGCGAGATTCTGTGTCAAAAAACAAACAAACAAAAAGACAGGGAGGGAAATGCCCTTGACAATGATGCTGCTCAGGAATTCCTCTAGCTAAAGTCGGCTATTAGAGGAGTCCCATGTCTCCCAGGAATGGGAATCACTTAATATCCCTGCTGTGCTTCATCAGTGGCTGAGAGCAGCTGGAGGGATCAGTGCAAATGCCACAGTAGATTTCATAGCACAACAGCTGGGGCCCTCAGTTAGTTGTTTTATCCATATCCATAAAGGGAGGTACACAATGCACATGCTCATGGCTTCTACACAGAAATAAGCATTTACTTCTAAAGCCTTTTCCCTCCCTCCTTCCATTTTCTTCCTTCTTTATTTGAATTTGTGAACTTAGGAATCATTTTTGAATTATTTTCCCTAATGTAAATAAGTGGAAACAGCAAGGAATTCCCAGTCTGAAGGACCTGGGTTATATTACTACTATACTATAGCATGACTTTAGGACAAGTTAGATGACATCTCTTGTTTGCACTTTCCTAATTTAAAAAATAGCCAGCTTGCAAGCTTGTGCTGAGAATGAATGAAACTAGGTTTGTATCTGGACATAATGTTACATAAAAATTTGTTTATTAGTTCTCTTTCTGCTTCCCCAATTTGATACACCTTCCACTAGAATGAAAGATCCATACTCTGAAAGCATTTCTGAATTGTTCACTGCTATGTCCACCAGCACAAAAACAATGTCTGACACATAGTAGCCACCTAAACAATATTTGTTGAGTGGATGAATTAACGTTTAGTTCAGTATTTATGATAGGTAGGTCTTTAATATATAGGTAGGTCTTTAATATGTGAAATTGCTTATGTTTCCCCTTAATGTGAACAAGTATATTTTTACTGTATATTACATTGCCTCATATGTATGAGCCAAGAATCACTTCACTGGTTGAAAACAATTTCAGGAAAATAGGGAGAGAAAACTTCATAATGGCCAAAAATTTAGCGGAGATGTGAAAATCATGTGAAATTTTATTTTATTTTGGGGTTTATCTTAAATTTTAATCATTTTATAAGTTCAGACTACAACTGAACATTAAGTTTATTATTGACAGAATGTTTTATTTCAAATACATATTTTTAATTTGCTCTACCAATCTAACAAATATTTTACTATATTCTAAGTACTGTGCTAGACCATAAACTTGCACATATAGAAGTAAAGTTGGCTCTTTGTTTCTGTCAAGCTTTCTTAAGTAGTAAACTAGAAAAAGACAAGTCATTATTAGAATTCTGTTCTTGACACAGAACTCTCCTTTATTTGATACAAGTGTATGTTATTGTGCCTGGCCTGCCAGCATGCCCAAGGCCCTTGTTTTTCAAAGGACTGTGAACTTTCTTTCAGTACTATATCTGGGCACAAAAGTATATCTTAGCAATAGTAAACAAGTTCCTATCAAGTGTGTGCTCTTATATAGAGTTTTGGCAGAAAGAAAATCAAGCTAGCATTGTAGATTGTGAAACCCACTGAGCAGGGACCATGTCTAATTCTGTGTTCAGTACTTGATTTTCAAATGAAAGAAAAATGAAACAATTTCATTTCTGACTATTGGAGTTTTTCATTTGAAGAAAAATAAGGTTTTCACCAGAGCTTGGTAGAAGACTACACAACAGGAGTTTGGGACTTATTTTAAAACATATAAATTTCATGTAATAACTATTTATTTCTGTTTCCTGATGTTTTAACAAGTTTAATATCTTCCCCAAATAATATGACAAATGTTATAAAACATTTTATTCATTTTAAAAATAAATAATAAACAAATGTACTTTTGAATTGAGAACACTGACTTTACTAATTTAAACCCTGATTGGAGCGTATTTAAAAATAAATAATGTTTTTGTTTGTAATACTTTACTAAGTAATAGTATGTATATAAGTAAATCTATATGATTTTCCCATTGTTGGAGTCTTTTTCTCAGGATAACACATTTTGATTTAACTAAATTTTGTAAGCATAGTTTTAAAAAATATGCTTAAGCTGTCAACATTTTATTGAGTTATATTCCACTGTATATATATATAATTATTTATTCATTCAATTATTGATAGACATTAAGTTGTTTCAATTATGTCTGTTATAAATGTTATGCTTCTAGTTCAGCTGCCATTGTTATTCATATACATGTCTTTGTGGACATATGTTTTCATTCCTCTTAAATAAATATCTAGGTATGGAATTGCTGGGTTATGTGGCAAGTGTATGTATAACTTTATTAAAAATTCCAAATTGTTTGCTGAAGTGGCTACACCATCTCATATTCCCACTGGCAATGCACTCGCAATGAGTTCCTATGTTTCCCCATCAACACTTGATTTCATACATCTTTTAGTTTTCAGCCATTCTAAAGTGTCTATAATGGCATCCCAGACTGACACATGCAGCAACATGGGTAGATCTCAAAAACTTTGAGCTGAGTGAAATACATCAGGTATAAAAAAGAGTATATTTTATGTGATTGCATGAATGTGAAATTCTAGAAGGTAAATCTAATCTATATTGACAGAAAGCAGATCAGTAGTTGTTTGATGCCAGGAATAGGACTAACGATTACCTGCAAAGCAGCACAAAGCTAGGGCACTTTTAGGGATCATGGAAATATTCTGCAATTTTATTGGAATTGTGGTTCCATTCATGTATATATTTGTCAGAATTCATCAAACTGTACACTTAAAATTGGTGCATTTAATTGTATGTAGATTATACATCAGTACAATTTATATAATAAGAAACATATCAAATCTACTTTTGAATATTAACATAAAGTCTTAATCATATCTGCTTGCCATGCTTAGCAATGCAAAGCATTTTAAGAATATGAAAGAAGGGTGGAAGCAATCCACAGAATCAACTATTGTTTCTTCCAGGGAGGCATATCTGTAAAAGCCTTTGAATATCTTGCATTCTTTCAGACTCAGTCAAGTTCTTACACCTAGAGAGTAAAATTCTGATCAGATGGCCAGTTGGGTCAGGTTCGGAGATTTCTAGCTTACCAAAATCTGAATATCTATTAATTATAATTAAATTAATACATGTTCTTTGTCGAAAGCAATGCAGGGGAGGAGAGCATTCATCATTCTAATACCTAAAGTCAACTACTGTTGTTATTTTGGAGTATTTCTTCATTTTAATGCATTTTTAACATTTCAGATATTATAGTAAGTGCTATTTTATAGGTACATTTTCACTCAATATTAGATCATTAGCATTTTTCCAAGTCTTTAAACATTCCATAAACATCATTTTAATAGCTCATCATATGCCTGTATCATCATTAACTATTACTCTTTCAATGGCATTTCGTTTTTGTTTGTTTGTTTGTTTGTTTTCCCAAACAGCAGATACATTGCCTGGACCGTTGAATATTCTCCAAAAATTTTGTTGAATGAATGAATGAGTTATAAATATTGTGAAGAACATCTTTGTGCCACAATCTGTATTTTTTGAGAAACTTTAAGATAAATTCCCAGAACTAGAATGTCTGTGGCAAACACATAAAAATGTTAAAGTCACTTGATTCATTTGACAAAAGCTTTTATCTTGGGAAAAAAGACAAAAATGATACTGTACATGGGTTTTCAAAAGTTGTCTAAGGCACATTTTAAAATATTTAAAAAGAATTATAGTTCATTTTAAACTGTTTCTTTTACTAGTGTACTAGTATGTGCAATTAAAGGCAAAACCCTGGCCCTTTTCTTTTTTCTTTATAAAAATAACCTCATGGTGGTTATTTCTAAGAGCATCTTGGTTTCATAGTGCATCCTATCCCTCTGCATCTCTTTTCATGTAATTTCTAAATTGAAAAATTGTTTTTTTCTTGATTATGATGTCTGCTGTGATATTTTGCCATCACTGCCTTCTTTTCTCCAGTTTGGTCTTTTTGTAAATTTGCTGCCACTCTGACTCTTATTGAGCAGCAGATACCATGAAAACACAGAACTGCTCTCTGGTGATTGATGGTAGTGGAAGAGTTCACACTCTTTACTTGGTGCTCTGCTCTATAGAAATCTTCCTTGGCTCATTTTCCCAATGAAGCATCAATCGTGAGCCTGTTATTTCTTTTTGTACTGGTTTCTTTTTGTGTGTCTTTCCCTAAGTCAGACTTTCTCATTGCCCAGAGAAGCAGGTGTTGGGCTTTCCTGAACACATATGAGGTCTTGCAATTCAAGCTGGCTATTAAAGATGGGAGTACTGCCTGATGATCTGGGTCCATGGCCAGAGAACTATCCAATGCTGGCCTTTGTACTCCAGCCTGTTTTGATTCTATTTTAGCCCTTAATATGTGGGGAGGGGCTCTTTATCCTGTGGCAATATTATGGATCTAGAGAAGAGATTTTCTTAGATGACTTAGATTTTCTTAGATGACTTAGATTTCTTTGTGGCATTTTTCTGGTTTCTCCATTTCCAATTCTCTTCTTTATTCATAGTTTTGGGGCAGTTGCTTGACATAAAAATATTGTGATTTATTTTCAAACTACTGCTTTCCTGGGAGAGAAGCCACTTTTTTTGAAAAGGCACTTTTTAAATACTAATTAGAGATTTAAATTATGTCATGCACCTTCCGTAAGCCGCGTGCAGGCCCTAAATTCATATCTATATGACCAAAATAACAAAAATAGCATGTTATCTTGTAGTTTAGCCATCATAAGAACTAAATCCATATGCCATATTCACAGCCTGGTTGGGTGTTGCAAAGATGATTCTGAGAAAAGTAAATAAAAAGATTGGAGCAAATCAAATGATCCAGTAACAGCATCTCATTATTTCATATATGTTTTAACTTAGGAAGGAATATTCTTTAACTTCCTTTAGATAGAGTTCAGTAACTTTCTGTATTATTGACCTTTAAAGTTTTTATGCAGATTTATAAAGCCAATGAGAAAAAACTGCTTCACTGGATCCTTCTGGGATATGTATCAAAATTGAGGTACGAAATTCTGAATGCTTTTTCAGAAACCCAATCTAAAGCTTTTTAAATGAGTCAATACTGCTCTTCAAATTTAAAAAATGCTTTTCTCTTCCTTACAAATGAGGTGAGAGATTACATATAAATGGCTAGTCAAAAGCATGGCAAAACTCCCCTGGCAACTGCCCATTTCCTTGACTTCATTACTGTGCACTTCTTGAGGGCATATCAGGAGTACTGGCTGAGCAAGGGTCAGGGGTTCTGGGAAAACAGGTGTCACTCAGACCCTTTTACTTGACAGTCATGAGGCTCGAGGTCACTGACCCAGTGGAAGGATGAACAGGCCCAACAGTAGTGGCAAGCTGTACATTTTACATTCTTTGCCCTCCTTTTTGCATGTTTTCTTTTTGATTCACACCAAATCTTTTCTTTTTCAATAATATAAGTAATGTATGTTATTTTGGGGGCCCTAAAAGGACTCAAGTTAAAAGTTACTTGTAGAATTTTGAAATTCAAGACAGGATAAAAAGTAATTTTGGGCCATTGTTTGGGTGATTTGATGATAAATTCTGACTTCTGCCAGGAAATACAAATAAAATGCACCATGCAGATGAATTAGAGACAATGAAATGTGTTTTTTGGTTCAATGTGCTTTGACTTTAACATTTCTACAAAAATTCAGTGGACACGGTGTTTTATTTTTTTGTTTAACATCTCTTTTATTTTTCTCTTTTCATTTTCTTCTGATTTCTATGGCTCCACTTTCTCTCTCTCTCTCTCTCTCTCTCCCTCTGTCTCTCAGTTTTCATAATCTAGCTCACTTACACACACACATACACACACCCACACACACACACTTCTCTTTTTGAATAATGGAGAAGTTTTTGTGCAATATTTTGAGAGTATGTAGTAAGGGATGAAAGTTGAGCACACTTTCAGATATTTCTTGAAAAATAGCTGTAAGTCATCTATTTGGTGCCTACCACAGAAAATTGAAATATTCCTGCTTTTTTCTATATTTTAAAATTCCTTTTGTAGTAGCAATCCTCTATAAAGATGCCATCAGGAAGCATTAAGTGACATTAAATAATTCTGTAAAATATCATAAAGAGTAGATATTTCACTAGATAATCCTAATAATATTTTACAGCTTATGTGGCCTGCAACCTCCTAATACTCTAGAGTATTTATGAAGACAACTGGGAATTAATTTACTAAGTATTGAGTTTAAAACCACTAACGCATATTCCATTACTAAAGTAGTATCAGTACAAGTGAAAAAAAAATTGAAGAGAGTTTCAAGATGCAAATGACAGTTAAAAAAATCACCATATACTGTGATAGAATGGTAATAATATGAATGAATATCTATTGGTATATCCTAGCAATTTTAAAAGTCTGTTTTGGTAAACAGAATAGACACATTTAATCCACATCTGTCAGATTCAGACTTGAACAACTAAAGGAAAAACTACAGGCAATGATTTTACTCTTTTTATATTTATAAGGAAATGTTATATGGATCAATTTGTAAGCTTCTTTTTTTATAAGATAAGATACACCATTTTTTTTTTTTAATAAAACAGACTTTTCCTCTACATTTGACATTTAGTTTGCACATGTTTTTTGTTTTATTTTTTAGGCTCAATTTTCCTACATAATTAAGAGTTTGAAGTTTGGGCAATGTCAAGAACTACATCTGTACTGAAATCAATTATCTGTGTTTGGTAAGTAGGGGAGAAAATACTTGATAAATATTTCTTATCTGCAGCAAATTATCATGTTCATGTTTTATCTTTGATCTTCTTGAAGACTCACAGAAAATTTCTAAGCAACACTTGATTGTTTTGCCTAAACTGCTTTGTATTTTGACCACAGGTTGGAGTCTTACTTACTTTTTTTTTTTTTTAAATTTATTTATTATTATTATACTGTAAGTTGTAGGTACATGTGCATAACGCAGGTTTGTTACATATGTATACTTGTGCCTTGTTGGTGTGCTTTTCGCACCCATCAACTCGTCATTTACATCAGGTATAATCCCAATGCAATCCTCCCCCTCCCTCCCCATGATAGGCCCCAGTGTGTGATGTTCCCCTTCCTGAGTCCAAGTGATTCATTGTTCAGTTCCCACCTATGAGTGAGAACACGCGGTGTTTGGTTTTCGTCTGTGATAGTTTGCTAAGAATGATGGATCTCCAGCTGCATCCATAAACCCTTTACAAAGGACACAAACTCATCCTTTTATGGCTGCATAGTATTCCATGGTGTATATGTGCCACATTTTCTTAATCCAATCTGTCACTGATGGACATTTGGGTTGATTCCAAGTCTTTGCTATTGTGAATAGTGCTGTAATGAACATAATGCAGGTGCATGTGTCTTTATAGCAGCATAATTTATAATCCTCAGTAATGGGATGGTTGGCCATATGGTACTTCTAGTTCTAGATCCTGAGGAACTGCCACTGTTTTCCATATAATGGTTGAATCCAGCTTACAATCCCACCAACAGTGTAAAGTGTTCCTATTTCCACATCCTCCAGCACCTGTTGTTTCTGACTTTTAATGATCGCCATTCTAACTGGTGTGAGATGGTATCTCATTGTGGTTTTGATTTGCATTTCTCTGATGGCCAGTGATGATGGCGATTTTTCATGTGTTTGTTGGCTGTATGAATGTCTCTTTGAGAAAATGTCTGTTCATATCCTTTGCCCAATTTTGATGGGGTTGTTTGTTTTTTTTTTCTTGTAAATTTGTTTGAGTTCTTGTAGGTTCTGATATTACCTCTGTCAGATGAGAGTAGATTGCAAAAATCTCTCCCATTCTGTGGTTGCCTGTCTCATAGATTCAATGCCATCCCCATCAAGCTACCAATGAGTTTCTTCTACAGAATTGGAAAAAAACTGCTTTAAAGTTCATATGAACCAAAAGAGCCCGCGATCTCCAAGCACACAATCCTAAGTCAAAGAACAAAGCTGGAGGCATCACGCTACCTGACTTCAAACTATACTACAAGGCTACAGTAACCAAAACAGCATGGTACTGGTACCAAACAGAGATATAGACCAATGGAACAGAACAGAGTCCTCAGGAATAATACCACACATCTACAGCCATCTGATCTTGACAAACCTGAGAGAACAAGAAATGGGGAAAATGATTCCCTATTTAATAAATGGTGCTGGGAAAATTGGCTAGCCATAAGTAGAAAGCTGAAACTGATCCTTTCCTACTCCTTATACGAAAATTAATTCAAGATGGATTAGAGACTTAAATGTTGTGACTCTAATACCATAAAACCCTAGAGGAAAACCTAGGTAGTACCCATTCAGGACATAGGTACATGGGCAAAGACTTCATGTCTAAAACACCAAAAGCAACGGCAGCAAAAGCCAAAATTGACAAATGGGATTCATTAAACTAAAGAGCTTCTGCACAGCAAAGAAACTACCATCAGAGGAACAGGCAACCTACAGAATGGGTAATTTACTTTTATGAATATAAATATATAATCTACTCTACTCAAAACCAAGCAGTCTGATTTTCTGCTATTCTTTTTTACCTTTCCTTTTTAACTTTTATTTTAGGTTTGGGGGTATATGTGAAGTGTCATGGGAGTTTGTTGTGCATATTATTTCATCATTCGGGTATCGAGCCCAGCACCCAGTAGTCATTTCTGCTCCTCTCCCTCTTTCCACCCTTTCCACCCTTCCACCCTTCTTATCATTTAGTTCCTACTTATAAGTGAAAATATGCAGTGTTTGATTTTTTTGATCCTGCATTAGTTTGCTAAGGATAATAGCCTCCAGCTCCATCCATGTTCCCATGAAAGACATGATCTCATTCTTTTTTAATGGCTGCTTAGTATTCCATGGTATATACATACCACATTTTGATTATACAATCTGCCTTTGATAGGTATTAGGTTGATTCTGCTATTCTGAGGAGTGCTTCAGTCAACATTTGTGTGCATGTATCTTTATGGTAGAATAATTTCTATTTATCTGGGTATGTACCCAGTAATGGGGTTGCTGGATCAAATAGTAGTTCTGCTTTTAGCTCTTTGAGGAATTGCTATACTGTTTTCTACAATGGTTGAACTAATTTGCACTCTCACCAACAGTGTATAATGTTCCTTTTTCTCTGCAACCACACTGGCATTTGTTTTTTTGTTTTTTTGTTTTAAGTTTTTACTAACAGACATTCTGACTGGTGTGAGATGGTATCTCATTATGATTTTGATGTGCATTTCTCTAATGATCTGTAGTGTTGAGCTTTTTCACATATGCTTTTTGGCGTCATGTATGTCTTCTTTTGAAAAGCATCTGTTCATGTCCTTTGCCCACTTTTCATTGAGTTTTTTTTTTTTTTTTTAACTTCTTGTAAATTTGTTTAAGTGCGTTATAGATGCTGAATATTAGACCGTTGTCAGATACATAGTTTGCAAATTTTTTTCCCATTCTGTAGATTGTCTGTTTACTCTAATAGTTTCTTTTTTGCTCTGTGAAAGCTCTTAAGTTTAATTAGATCCAGCTTGTCAATTTTTGCTTTTTTTTTTTTTTTTGGTATTGTTTTGGTGTCTTTGTCATGAAATCTTTGCCCATTTTGATGTTCAGGATGGTATTGCTTAGGTTGTCTTCTAGGGTTTTTGTAGTTTTGGGTTTTACATTTAAGTTTTCAATTCATCTTGAGTTGATTTTTGTGTATGATGTAAGGAAGAGGTCCAGTTTCAATCTTCTACATATGGCTAGCCAGTTATCCCAGCACCATTTATTGAATAGGGATCCTTTTCCCTATTGCTTGTTTTTGTCATATTTGTCAAAGGTCAGATGGTTGTAGTGTGTGGTCTTATTTCTGGGTTCTCTATTCTGTTCCATTGTTCAGGGTGTCTGTTTTTGTACCAGTACTATGCTGTTTTAGTTACTGTAGCCCTGTAGTATAGTTTGAAGCCAGGTAGCATGATGTCTCTAACTTTGTTCTTTTTGCTTGGCATTGCCCTAGATATTCAGGCTTTTTTTTTTTTTTTCACTCTATATGAATTTTAAAATAGTTTTTTCTAGCTCTGCGAAGAATCTGAATGTTAGTTTAATAGGAATAGCATTGAAACTATAAATTGCTTTGGGCAATATGGCCATATTCTTGATATTGAATCTTCCTATCCATGAGCATAAAATGTTTTTTCATTTGTTTGTGTCATCTCTGATTTATTTGAGCAGCACTGTGTAGTTACCCTTGTAGAGATCTTTCACCTCCCTAGTTAGCCATATTGCTAGGCATTTTATTTTTTCTTTGGCAATTAGGAATGGGAGTATATTACTGATTCGTCTCTCAGCTTGACTGTTGTTGGTGTATAGGAAAGCTAGTGAATTTTGCACATTGATTTTGTATCCTGAGACTTTGATGAAATTTTTTGTCAGCTTAAGAAACATTTTTGTTGAGACTGTCAGGTTTTCTAGATATAGAATCCTGTTGTCTGCAAACAGGGCTAGTTTGACTTCCTCTTTTCTTGTTTGGATGCCTTTATTTCTTTATATTGCCTGATTGCACTGGCCAGGACTTCCAATACTGTGTTGAATAGGAGTGGTCAGAGAGGGCATCGTTGTCTTGTGCTGGTTTTCAAGGGAAATGCTTCCAGCTTTTGCCCTTTTAGTATGATGTGGGCTGTGGGTTTGTCATAGATGGCTCTTATTATTTTGAGGTATGTTTCTTTAATACCTCACTTATTGAGACTAGGTATGAATGAATGTTGTATTTTATGGAAAGTCTTTTCTTCATCTACGGAGATAATCACGTGGGATTTTTTCTTTAGTTTGCTTTATGTGATGAGTCACATTTATTGATTTGTATATGTGGAACCAAACTTGTATCCCAGGGATGAAACTTGGGATCATCCCAGGGATGATCATGATAGATAAACTTTGATGGGCTGCTGGATCTGGTTTGCAGGTAGTTTGCTGAGGATTTTTGCATCAATGTTCATCAAGGATATTTGCATGACATTTTCTTTTTTTTGTTGTGCCTCTGCCAGGTTTTGGTATCAGGATGATGCTGGCCTCACATAATGAGTTAGGGAGGAGGCCCTCTACTTCAAATTTTTGAAATACTCTCTGTGGGTATGGTACCAGCTCTTCTTGGTACATCTTGTAGAATTCTGTAGAATTCAGCTGTAAATTCATTGGGTCTTGGGCTTTTATTGGTTATTAGGCTATGTATTACTGCCTCAATTTCAGAGCTCATTATTGTTCTGTTCAGAGATTCAATTCTTTCCTGGTTCAGTCTTGGGTGGTGGTAGGTGTATTTCTCCAGGAATTTACCAACTTCTTCTAGATTTTCTAGTTTATATGCATAGAGGTGTTCATAGTATTCTCTGATGGTTGTTTGTGTTTCTGTAGGATCAGTGGATATTACCACTGATATAACCCCCTTGTCATTTCTGATTGCATTTGTTTGAATCTTCTCTTTTTTTTCTTTATTAGTCTACCTAGTGTTCTATTTCATTGATTTCTTTTTTTTTTTTTTAATAGCTTCTGAGTTTGGTAACCTTTTGAATGGCTTTTCATGTTTCAATCTCCATTGGTTCAGCTCTGGTTTTGGTTATTTCTTGTCTTTTGAAAACTTTGGGATTTGTTTGCTCTTAATTCTCTAGTACTTTTAGTTGTGATATTAAGTTGTTGATTTGACATCTTTTTAACTTTGTGATGTGAGCATTTAGTGCTATAAATTTCCCTCTTAACACTGCCTTAGCTGTGTCTCAGAGATTCTGGTATCTTGTATCTTTGTTGTCTTTAGTTTCAAAAAACTTCATTATTTCTGTTTTAATGTCATTATTTGCCCAAAAGTCATTCAGGAGCAGGTTATTCAATTTCCATGTAATTGTATAGTTTTGAGTGAGTTTCTTAGTCATGATTTCTAATTTGATTGTGCTGTGGGTCCAAGAGACTCTTATTATTTTAATTCTTTTGCATTTGCTGAGGAATGTTTTCCTTCCAATAATATGATTGGTTTTTGAGTATGTGCTACATGGTGATGAGAAGAAAGTGTATTCAGTTGTTTTTGGTTGGGGAGTTCTGTAGCTATCTGTCAGGTCCACTTGATCCAGAGCTAAGTTCAGGTCCTGAATATCTTTGTTAATTTTCTGTCTCAGTGATCTAATATTGTCATTGGCATGCTAAAATCTCCCACTATTAATATTTGCAAGTCTACTTCTCTTTGAAGGTCTTTAAGAACTTACTTTGTGAATTTTGGTGTTTCTGTGTTGGGTACATATATATTTAGGACAGTTAGATCTTCTTTTTGAATTGAACCCTTTATCCTTGTTTAATGCCCTTCTTTGTCTTTTTTGATCTTTGTTAGTTTAAAGTCTATTTTTTCAAAAACTATTATTGTAACCCTTGCTTTTTAATTTTTCTTTTGGTTGGTATGTTTTTCTACATCCCTTTGTTTTAAACTTATGTGTATTGTTGCATGTGAGATGGTTCTCTTGAAGGCAGCATACCAATGGGTCTTGGTTCTTCATCCAGTTTGCCACTTTGTGTCTTTTCATTAGGTCATTATGATGTTACTTAGTTATTTTGCATAATTGTTCACATGGTGGCTTTATAGTGTCACTGATTTGTGTTCCTTAGTGTGTTTTTATAATGACTGACAATGGTCTTTCTTTTTTATATTTAGAGCTTCCTTCAGGAGCTTTTGTAAGGCAGATGTGATGGTGACAAATTTCCTCAGCACTTGCTTGTTGAAAAGGATCTTACTTTTCCTTCACTTTTGAAGCTTAGTTTGACCAGATATGAAATTCTGAGTTGGATTTTTTTCTTTAAGAATATTGAATATTGGCCCCAATCTCTTCTGGTTTGTAGGATTTCAGTTGAAATGTCCACTGTTAGTCTGATGAGATTCCTTTTGTAGGTGACTTGACCTTTCTCTCTAGCTGCCTCTAAGATTCTTTTAACCTCTTCATCTATTGTGATATGAATGCTTATGGATTGCATTATGAAATTTTGTAGTGTGTTTTTCAGCTGTGTATATCTGGTCATTTTTCTTCTCTCTACTGGCTACTTTGTTGGTCAGCTCCTATAATGTTTTATAATGATTTTTAGCATCCTTGCATTGGGGTTCAACATGTTCCTATAGCTGAATGAACCTTGTTCCTAACTATATTCTGAATTCTATTTCTGTCATTTCAGCCATCTCAGCCTAAGCCCAGTTCCAAACCCGTGCTGGAGAGGTGATGCTTTCATTTGGAAAAAAGATGGTACTCTGGCTTTTTAAGTTTTCAACATTTTTGTGCTATTTATCTCTCATCTTTGTGGGCTTATCTACCTTCAATCATTGAGGCTGCTGACCTTTGGATGAGTTTTTAGTTCCTTTTATCCTATCTGATGACCTTGAGGGTTTGATTGTGGTATAAGATGGATTCAGCCAACTGGCTTAGTTTCTGTGAGATTTTAGGGGACCAACACTCAGCTCCCAACTCTCAACTGTGTGCTCTAACTCTGGGGCACTTGCATTGGGCCTTCGTTCTTTGACTCCTCAAGGTTTGGAGTCCACTGTGCTGGGGGGACTGAAGTGTGACAGATGAAGCAGAATGCTAGCGGATGCAGGGATGCCTGCTTTCCTGTGGGTGTTCACCACAGTGGCAGAGGCCAGGCAGCTTGGGACGAGTCAGAATTCTCTGCTGAAGACCATGTGCTGTGTTGCACTGAAGGTTGTGTTGGCATGGGGCAGTGTGCTGGCTGGCACATATCTGAATGCCTTCTCTGTGCTCTCCAAGTGATAGTGATTGCTCAGGGTGTGGGAGGATCCCGTGTATTCTGCACAGTGTGTTAGTGCAAGGGCTGGGCACTAGCAGGGGATGGGCTTGCTGGCTCTGTGCCCACCAAGGCTCACTCTGCAATGGCAGTCAGTAGAGTTGAGGCATACTGAACTTCTGCATACTGGCAGGGCAAGTAAAGCAAAGCCTGCCCATGCAAACACTTGTCAGCAAAGTGATGTGGAGATTTGTTGTGGGCTGGGGGAAGATGCAGTATGGAGAGGGAAACGTGGACTGGTGTGCAGCCATAGCGGCTGCCTCACTGGAACTCTCTTATAAAGATTACATTAATATTTCACTGAGTTATTTATCAGGGGGTCTCATTTTTAGTATAATATTTTGTGTGTTTTATTATTTCACTGACATTCACATATTTTACACACATTTTAAACTGACTATTAAAGATGCTAGGATACATATTAAAAGGGGGAAAATTATACCATGTTAGGAACTTATATTTTTTATTCAAATTTTAATTTCCTATTAAAACTTCTGCACAATTGCCATGTTTGATCAGAGAGGAATGAGCAAGAACATTGTGATGGTGCAGAAGGACTCTCTGGGTATTTTTTCTGCTACAGCTTTAGCTAACTTTTTCAAAACACTCTCATAAGAACCAGATGTTATCATTCTTTGTCCCTCCACAAAGTCAACAAGCAAAGTACCTTGAGCTTCCTAAAATGCTGTTATCATCTTTGCTCTTGACACGTCCCCTTTTTTGACTGGACTACTTCCACCTCTTGGTAGCCATTGTTTTGATTATGCATTGTCTTCAGGATTGCACTGGTAAAGCCATGTTTCATCTCCTGTTACAATTCTTTGAATAAATTCTTCATAATCTCTATCTCAGTTGTTTAAAATTCCCATAGATATCTCTCCTGTTTTTTGTAACTTTTCTAGGTGACACAGTTTTGGCACTCATTGAGTGGAAACTTTGCTCATCTTTAACTTTTCATGAGGAATTATGTAAGCTAAATCAATTAGGAAGTCTATGGTGGTGGCTATTGTTTGTGCTGTTGTCAGTTCTTTTCAATTAGGTCACAGTCAAGATTAATTTTTTCCTCACAGGTTGATATGGATGGTCTGCCACTGTGGGCTTTGTATTTAACATTACCATATCCCTTCTTAAAATGAGTTACCATTTTTAAACTGCTGATGTCTTTGGAATATTGTCCCTGGAAGCTTTTCATTAGCATCAGTGATTTCACCATTCTTCCACTCACTCTTCACTATAAATGTGATGTTTGTTCCTGTCAATTTTTGTAGGATTCACGTGGCTATGATAGGGGTTCTTTTCAAACCAATGTTTTATCCTGCTTGTTGCCTCAAACTAGATCCTCTTTGAACATGTTAGAACAAGTTAGTATGAGTTTATATCGATGCAAATTTTTTTATATTTGGGCATAGTTTTTTCATAATACCCATTTTTCATGAAATTTTTGAACAACCCATTGTATTTCTCTGAGCTAATATTATTGTAGTGGGAAAGGGGTGTTGGAAAAAAAGAAAGTAAAGCATTTTCATATACATAAAAGTGCATTAGAGTGGGGAAAACACCTGACTCTTTTTTCTAAAGATGATATCAAAATATGCACCTGATTATACAAATAGAAAACAGAGAATAAACATTAATAAAATAGTAAAGTATAGTTTTGCTTTCACATTTACAAGGGTAAAATAGAATGAAACAACCTAGTCAGTTGAGAAAAAGGGAAAATTCAATATGTAAGAAATATTTAATTAACATAGAAGCAACAAAGTCAAATTTATAAGATAATGCTACATGTGAACGAACTGAATTTTCTCATTATAAGAACGAGACTATGAGATTGAATTAAAAAATACAACGGAGTTTAAGCACACTTAAGGTAATACATAAAGTTTAAAGATAAAGCAATAGACAAATTAACAGGAGACAAAGACAAAGATTATAGAAGTGTCAGCGGTAATATCAGACATGATATTAAAAGTCTGAAAATGAAATAAAATACCAATGAATAATAAAATGAGTGTATTATAAAGAAGATATGATATATAGAAGATAATATATGAAAAAGATAAACTTCTTTTCAATAGGCCACAAAATAGCTGAATCTATTTGTAGTGGAATATTTCAATTACCCACCTTTAGGCTTAGAGAGAGACAGGAAGAAAATAGCCATAAAAATAAGATGAATAGCTTCTTCTCCGAGAAAACACCAAATGGCATATGACGCCAGTGCAGCAGGGGGGCGCGGAGGCCCTGGTGGCCCTGGGATGGGGAACCGCGGTGGCTTCCGCGGAGGTTTCGGTGGGGCCAGGGTCGCGGCCGTGGACTGGGCCAGGGCCGAGGCCGCGGAGCTCGCCGAGGCAAGGCTGAGGATAAGGAGTGGATGCCCGTCACCAAGCTGGGCGGCTTGGTCAAGGACATGAAGATCAAGTCCCTGGAGGAGATCTACCTCTTCTCTCTGCCCATTAAGGAATCTGAGATCATTGACTTTTTCTTGGGGGCCTGTCTCAAAGACGAGGTTTTGAAGATTATGCCGATGCAGAAGCAGACCCGTGCTGGCCAGCTTACCAGGTTCAAGGCATTTGTTGCCATCGGGGACTACAATGGCCACGTAGGCTTGGGTGTTAAGTGCTCCCAGGAGGTGGCCACCACCATCCGTGGGGCCATCATCCTGGCCAAACTCTCCATTGTCCCAGTGCGCAGAGGCTACTGGGGGAACAAGATCGGCAAGCCCCACACCGTCCCTTGTAAGATGACAGGCCACTGTGGCTCTGTGCTGGTGCGCCTCATCCCTGCACCCAGGGGCACTGGCATCATCTCAGCGCCTGTGCCCAAGAAGCTGCTCATGATGGCTGGTATTGATGACTACTACACCTCAGCCCGGGGCTGCACTGCCACCCTGGGTAACTTTGCCAAGGCCACCTTTGATGCCATCTCTAAGACCTACAGGTACCTGACCCCTGATCTCTGGAAGGAGACTGTGTTTACCAAGTCTCCCTATCAGGAATTCACTGACCACTTTGTCAAGACCCACAGCAGAGTCTCCGTGCAGTGGACCCAGGCTCCAGCTGTGGCTACAACATAGGGTTTTTATACTAGAAAAATAAAGTGAATTAAGCCTGTTACAAAAAAAAAAAAGGTGAATAATAAAACCAATAATGTTCAAAAATTAGCTATACATAGAAGTTTATATCTCTTGAAAAGTTAAGATACTTAATTTGTATATTATGAGGAATTTGTAAAAATTTGTCTAAAATTGGCCACAGAGGAAACATTAAGATGTTTAAAACAAGGGAATTTCTAGGCCACATTCTCTAATTCTTACCAAATAAATAAATAAGCACAAGAAAAATAAAAGCTTAAGTATTCTGAGGTTACTTGGGAATTAGACAATTATTGGATCAGATTTTTTTTAAGTAGGAAAATTACATATCTAGAAAGCACAAAATAAAAAATAAAAACACAATACTTTGTGACATAATTGTAAGAACACAGGAACAGTACTTCTCTGAGGAAAATGCATTATGAATGTCTTATGAAAAAGAAAAACAAGGCTGGGCACAGTGGCTCATGCCTGTAATCCCAGCACTTCAGGAAGCTGAGGTGGGGGGATCACCTGAGGTGGGGAGTTTGAGAACAGCCTGGCCAACATGACAAAACCCCATCTCTACTAAAAATATAAAAATTAGCTGGGTGTGGTGGTACACGCCTGTAATCCCAGCTACCTGGGAGGCTGAGGTGTGAGAATCGCTTGAACCCAGGAAGCAGAGGTTGCAGTGAGCTGACATGGTGCCATTGCACTCCAGCCTGGGCAACAGAGCAAGACTCCATCTCAACAAAACAAAACAAACAAACAAAATGTACAAATTATTTTATGAAACTAGAAAAACAATTACAAAACAGTGCAAAATAAAGTAGAAAGAGGACATACCATGTAAAAGTTAAAAATTTTAAATTAATAAGGTAAAATATAGAAAATAGTAAATGATAAAGTCAAACAAAGCTGCTTATTTAATAGGTATTACATAAAGAAAAACACTTCAGGAGACTTATTAAAAATAAAAGCGTGTAGGAATAGGAACAGCTCCAGTCTCCAGCTCCCAGTGCCAGCAACACAGAAGACGGGTGATTTCTGCATTTTCAACTGAGGTACCGGGTTCATCTCACTAGGGAGTGCTGGACAATCGGTGTTGGTCAGCTGCTGCAGCCCGACCAGCGGGAGCTGAAGCAGGGTGAGGCATCGCCTCACCTGGGAAGCTCAAGGGGGAAGGGAATCCCTTTTCCGAGCCAGGGGAACTGAGACACACAACACCTGGAAATCAGGTAACTCCCACCCCAATACTGCACTTTACCAAGGGTCTTAGCAAATGGCACACCAGGAGATTATATCCCACACCTGGCCGAGAGGGTCCCACGCCTGTGGAGCCTCCCTCATTGCTAGTGCAGCAGTCTGTGATCTAATGGCAAGGCAGCAGTGAGGCTGGGGGAGGGGCGCCCGCCATTGCTGAGGCTTAAGTAGGTAAAGAAAGCCGCTGGGAAGCTTGAACTGGGTGGAGCTCACAGCAGCTCAAGGAGGCCTGCCTGTCTCTGTAGACTCCACCTCTGGAGACAGGGCACAGCTAAACAAACCAAAAAAAGCAGCAGAAACCTCTGCAGACACAAACGACCCTGTCTGACAGCTTAGAAGAGAACAGTGGATCTCCCAACACGGAGGTTGAGATCTGAGAATGGACAGACTGCTCAAGTGGGTCCCTGACCCCTGAGTAGCCTAACTGGGAGACATCCCCCACTAGGGGCAGTCTGACACCCCACACCTCACAGGTGGAGTACACCCCTGAGAGGAAGCTTCCAAAGCAAGACTCAGACAGGTACACTCGCTGTTCAGCAATATTCTATCTTCTGCAACCTCTGCTGCTGATACCCAGGCAAACAGGGTCTGGAGTGGACCTCAAGCCATCTCCAACAGACCTACAGCTGAGGGTCCTGACTGTTACAAGGAAAACTATCAAACAGGAAGGACACCCACAACAAAACCCCATCAGTACGTCACCATCATCAAAGACCAAAGGCAGATAAAACCACAAAGATGGGGAAAAAGCAGGGCAGAAAAGCTGGAAATTCAAAAAATAAGAGCGCATCTCCCCCTACAAAGGAACACAGCTCATCGCCAGCAACGGATCAAAGCTGGATAGAGAATGACTTTGACGAGTTGAGAGAAGAAGGCTTCAGTCCATCAGACTTCTCAGAGCTACAGGAGGAATTACGTACCCAGTGCAAAGAAACTAAAAATCTTGAAAAAAGAATGGAAGAATGGATAACTAGAATAATCAATGCAGAAAAGGCCATAAATGAACTGACAGAGATAAAAACCATGACACGAGAAATATGTGAAAAATGCACAAGCTTCAGTAACCGACTCAATCAACTGGAAGAAAGAGTATCAGCAATTGAGGATCAAATGAATGAAATGAAGCGAGAAGAGAAGTCTAAAGAAAAAAGAGGAAAAATAAATGAACAAAGCCTTCAAGAAGTATGGAATTATGTGAAAAAGACCAAATCTACGTCTGATTGGGGTGCCTGAAAGTGAGGGAGAAAATGGAACCAAGTTGGAAAACACTCTTCAGGATATCATCCAGGAAAACTTCCCCAACCTAGTAAGACAGGCCAACATTCAAATTCAGGAAATACAGAGAATGCCACAAATATATTCCTCGAGAAAAGCAACTCCAAGACACATAATTGTCAGATTCACCAAAGTTGAAATAAAGGAAAAACTGTTACGGACAGCCAGAGAGAAAGGTCGGGTTACCCACAAAGGGAAGCCCATCAGACTAACAGCAGATCTCTCGGCAGAAATTCTACAAGCCAGAAGAGAGTGGGGGCCAATATTCAACATTCTTAAAGAAAAGAATTTTTAACCCAGAATTTCATATCCAGCCAAACTAAGTTTCATAAGTGAAGGGGAAATAAAATCCTTTACAGATAAGCAAATGCTGAGAGATTTTGTCACCACTAGGCCTGTCTTACAAGAGACCCTGAAGGAAGCACTAAACATGGAAAAGAACAACTGGTACTAGCCATTGCAAAAACATGCCAAAATGTAAAGACCATTGATGCTAGGAAGAAACTGCATCAACTAACGAGCAAAATAACCAGTTAATATCATAATGACAGGATCAACTTCACACATAACAATATTAACCTTAAATGTAAAAGGACTAAATGGTCCAATTAAAAGACACAGACTGGCAAACTGGATAAAGAGTCAAGGCCCATCAGTCTGCTGTGTTCAGGAGACCCATCTCACATACAGAGACATACATAGGCTGAAAATAAAGGGATGGAGGAAGATCTACCAAGCAAATGGAGAACAACAACAACAAAAAAGCAGGGGTTGCAATCCTAGTCTCTGAAAAAACAGATTTTAAACCATCAAATATTAAAAGAGACAAACAAGGCCATTACATAATGGTAAAGGGATCAATTCAACAGGAAGAGCTAACTATCCTAAATATATATGCACCCAATACAGGAGCACCCAGATTCATAAAGCAAGTCCTTAGAGACTTACAAAGAGACTTAAACTCCCATACAATAATAATGGGAGACTTCAACACCCCACTGTCAACATTAGACAGATCAACGAGACAGAAAGTTAACAAGGATATCCAGGAATTGAACTCAACTCTGCACCAAGCAGACCTAATAGACATCTACAGAACCAAATCAACAGAATACACATTCTTCTCGGCACCACATCGCACTTATTCGAAAATTGACCACATCGTTGAAAGTAAATCACTCCTCAGCAAATGTAAAAGCACAAAAATTATAACAAACTGTCTCTCAGACCACAGTGCAATCAAACTAGAACTCAGGACTAAGAAACTCAATCAAAACCGCTCAACTACATGGAAACTGAGCAACCTGCTCCTGAATGACTACTGGGTACATAACGAAATGAAGGCAGAAATAAAGACGTTCTTTGAAACCAATGAGAACAAAGATACGACATACTAGAATCTCTGGGACACTTTTAAAGCAGTGTGCAGGGGGAAATTTATAGCACTAAATGCCCACAAGAGAAAGCAGGAAAGATCTAAAATTGACACCCTAACATCACAATTAAAAAAACTAGAGAAGCAAGAGCAAACACATTCAAAAGCTAGCAGAAGGCAAGAAATAACTAAGATCAGAGCAGAACTGAAGGAGATAGAGACACAAAAAACCCTCCAAAAAATCAATGAATCCAGGAGCTGTTTTTTTCAAAAGATCAACAAAATTGATAGACCACTAGCAAGACTAATAAAGAAGAAAAGAGAGAAGAATCAAATAGACGCAATAAAAAATGATAAAGGGGATATCACCACCGACTCCGCAGAAATACAAACTACCATCAGAGAATACCATAAACACCTCTATGCAAATAAACTAGAAAACCTAGAAGAAATGGATAATTTCCTGGACACTTACATTCTCCCAAGACTAAACCAGGAAGAAGTTGAATCCCTGAATAGACCAATAGCAGGCTCTGAAATTGAGGCAATAATTAATAGCCTACCAACCAAAAAAAGTCCAGGACCAGATGGATTCACAGCCGAATTCTACCAGAGGTACAAGGAGGAGCTGGTACTATTCCTTCTGAAACTATTCCAATCAATAGAAAAAGAGGGAATCCTCCCTAACTCATTTTATGAGGCCAACATCATCCTGATACCAAAGCCTGGCAGAGGCACAACAAAAAAACAGAATTTTAGACCAATATCCTTGATGAACATCGACGCAAAAATCCTCAGTAAAATACTGGCAAACCGAATCCAGCAGCACATCAAAAAGCTTATCCACCATGATCAAGTGGGCTTCATCCCTGGGATGCAAGGCTGGTTCAACATACACAAATCAATAAATGTAATCCAGCACATAAACAGAACCAAAGACAAAAACCACATGATTATCTCAATAGATGCAGAAAAGGCCTTTGACAAAATTCAACAACCATTCATGCTAAAAACTCTCAATAAATTTGGTATTGATAGAACGTATCTCAAAATAATAAGAGCTATTTGTGACAAACCCACAGCCAATATCATACTGAATGGGCAAAAACTGGAAGCTTTCCTTTTGAAAACTGACACAAGACAAGGATGCCTTCTCTCACCACTCCTATTCAACATAGTGTTGGAAGTTCTGGCTAGGGCAATCAGGCAAGAGAAAGAAATAAAGGATATTCAGTTAGGAAAAGAAGGCAAATTGTCCCTGTTTGCAGATGACATGTCTGTATATTTAGAAAACCCCATTGTCTCAGCCCAAAATCTCCTTAAACTGATAAGCAACTTCATCAAAGTCGCAGGATACGAAATTAACGTGCAAAAATCACAAGCATTCTTATACACCAGTTAACAGAGAAACAGAGAGCCAAATCATGAATGAACTTCCATTCACAATTGCTTCAAAGAGAATAAAATACCTAGGAATCTAACTTACAAAGGCTGTAAAGGACCTCTTCAAGGAGAACTACAAACCACTGCTCAGTGAAATAAAAGAGGACACAAACAAATGGAAGAACATACCATGCTTATGGATAGGAAGAATCAATATCTTGAAAATGGCCATACTGCCCAAGGTAATTTATAGATTCAATGCCATCCCCATCAAGCTACCAATGAGTTTCTTCACAGAATTGGAAAAAACTGCTTTAAAGTTCATATGGAACCAAAAAAGAGCCCACGTTGCCAAGACAATCCTAAGTCAAAAGAACAAAGCTGGAGGCATCATGCTACCTTACTTCAAACTGTACTACAAGGCTACAGTAACCAAAACAGCATGGTACTGGCACCAAAACAGAGATATAGACCAATGGAACAGAACAGAGCCCTCAGAAGTAATACCACACGTCTACAGCCATCTGATCTTTGACAAACCTGACAAAAACAAGAAATGGGGAAAGGATTCCCTATTTAATAAATGATGCTTGGAAAATTGGCTAGCCATAAGTAGAAAGCTGAAACTGGATCCTTTCCTTACTCCTTATATGAAAATTAATTCAAGATGGATTGGAGACTTAAATGTTAGACCTAAAACCATAAAAACCCTAGAAGAAAACCTAGGTAATACCATTCAGGACGTAGGCATGGGCAAGGACTTCATGTCTAAAACACCAAAAGCAATGGCAACAAAAGCCAAAATTGACAA
Source organism: Papio anubis (assembly GCF_008728515.1). Lineage (NCBI taxonomy): Eukaryota > Metazoa > Chordata > Mammalia > Primates > Cercopithecidae > Papio > Papio anubis. Next base: position 93,389,978 of record NC_044981.1, read on the forward strand.
ATGGGATCTAATTAAACTAAAGAGCTTCTGCACAGGAAAAGAAACTACCATCAGAGTGAACAGGCAACCTACAGAATGGGAGAAAATTTTTGCAATCTACTCATCTGACAAAGGGCTAATATCCAGAACCTACGAAGAACTGAAACAAATTTACAAGAAAAAACAAACAATCCCATCAAAAAGTGGGCAAGGGATATGAACAGACATTTCTCAAAAGAAGACATGCATACAGCCAACAGACACATGAAAAAATGCTCGTCGTCACTGGCCATCAGAGAAATGCAAATCAAAACCACAATGAGATACCATCTCACACCAGTTAGAATGGCGATCATTAAAAAGTCAGGAAACAACAGGTGCTGGAGAGGATGTGGAGAAATAGGAACACTTTTACACTGTTGGTGGGATTGTAAACTAGTTCAACCATTATGGAAAACAGTATGGCGATTCCTCAAGGATCTAGAACTAGATGTACCATATGACCCAGCCATCCCATTACTGGGTATATACCCAAGGAATTATAAAGCATGCTGCTATAAAGACACATGCACACGTATGTTCATTGCGGCACTATTCACAATAGCAAAGACTTGGAATCAACCCAAATGTCCATCAGTGACAGACTGGATTAAGAAAATGTGGCACAGATACACCATAGAATACTATGCAGCCATAAAAAAGGATGAGTTTGGGTCCTTTGTAGGGACATGGATGCAGCTGGAAACCATCATTCCCAGCAAACTGTTGCAAGAACAGAAAACCAAACACCACATATTCTCACTCATAGGTGGGTGCTGACCAATGAGATCACTTGGACATAGGAAGGGGAACATCACACACCAGGGCCTATTATGGGGAGGGGGGAGGGAGGAAGGATTGCCGTGGGAGTTATACCTAATATAAAGGACGAGTTGATGGGTGGTGATGAGTTGATGGGTGCAGCACAGCAACATTGCACAAGTATACATATGTAACAAACCTGCACGTTATGCACATGTACCCTAGAATTTAAAGTGTAATAATACTTAAAAAAAAGAAAGAAAAAGTGTGTAAATATTGCAGGTTTTATTCCTGACCACTGGAATGAAGTAAATATTGCAAGAAAGAGACTTACACAATTGTTTTTGGTTTCCCAATGTATATAAAAGTTATGTTTACATTATACTATTGTCTTTTAAGTGAGTAATAATAGCATTGTGACTAAAAAAAGTACACACCCTCATTAAAAAAAAACTTTATGGCTAAAAAATGCTAGCGATTATCTGAGCCTTCAGCAAGTTGTAGTCTCATTGCTGGTAGATGGTCTTGCCTTGATATTGATGGCTTCTGACTGATCAGGGTTGCTGAAAGTTGGGTGGAGTATGGCAATTTCTTAAAATAAAGCAAAGTTTGCCGTATAAATTGACCCTTCCTTTCACAAAAGATTTCTCTGTAACATGCAATGCTACTTGAGAGCATTTTACCCAAAGCAGAACTTTTAAAACTGGAACTCAAACTCTGCCACTCCTTTATCAAATAAATAGGAGTAATATTCTAGATCCTTTGTTGTCTTGTTAACAGTGCTCACAGCATCTTCACCAGGAGCAGATTCCATCTTCAGAAACCATTTTGTTTGCTCATCCATAAGAAGTAGTTTCTCATGAGTTTTATCATGAGATTATAGCAATTCAACCTTATCTTTGGGCCCACTTCCAATTCTGATTCTCTTGCTCTATCTACCAAATTGACAATTACTTCCTCCACTGAAATCCTGAACCCCTCAAAGTCATTTATGAAGGTTGGAATCAATTTCTTATAAACTCCTGTTAATGTTGATATTTTGACATCCTCCCATAAATCACAAATGTTCTTAATTGTGTCCAGAATGGTCTATTATTTTCAGAAGGTGTCAATTTACTTTTCCCAGGTCTATCAAAAGAACTACTTTCTATGGCAGCTGTAGCCTTACAAAATGTATTTCTTAAATAATAAGTCTTGGAAGTAAAAATTAGTCCTTGATTCATGGACTGCAGAATGGTTGTTATGTTAGCAGCCATGAAAACAAAGTTAATCTCCTTGTACATCTTTATCTGGGCTCTTGGGTGATTAGGTGCATTGTCAATGAACAGTATAGCTTGAATGAAATCTTTGTTTTTTGAGCAGTAGGTCTCAACATTAGTGAGCTTAAAATATTCTGTAAACCTTGCTTTCAACAGATGTGCTGTCATCCAGGCTTTGTGGTTTCCATATATAAGGCACAGGCAGAGATTTAGCCTAATTCCTAAGGGCCCTGGGATTTTTGGAATGGTAAATGGGCATTCGCTTCAACTTAAGGTCACCAGCTGCATTAGCCCCTAACAAGAGAGTCAGCCTGCTCTTTGAAGCTTTGAAGGCAGATATTGACTTCTTTCTAGCTATGAAAGAACCAAATGGCATCCTCTTCCAACATGTTAGGCAGTTTCATCTACATTGAAAATCTGCTGTTCAGTGTAGCCACCTTTGTCAATGATTTTAGATACTTCTTCTGGATAACTTGCTGCAGCTTCTATATCAGCACTTGATGCTTCACCTTGCACTTTTAGGTTATGGAGATGCCTTCTTTCCTTAAATCTCATGAACAATCCTCTACTAAGTTCAGACTTTTCTTCTGCAGATTCCTCATGTCGATCTGCCTTCACAGAATTGAAAAGAGTTGGGCGCTTGCTCTGGATTAGGCTTTGTCTTAAAGGAATACTGTGGCTGGTTTGGTTTTCTATCAAGACAACCACTCAAACCTTCTCCCTATCAGCAATAAGTCTGTGTTGCTTTCTTCTCATTCTTGTGTTCACTGGAGTAGCACATTTAATTTCTTTCAATAACTTTTACTCTGCATTCACAAGTTGGCTAACTGTTTGATGAAAGCAGCCTAGCTTTGACCCTGCTTCAACTTTTGACATGCCTTCCTCACTAAGCTTACCCATTTATAGCTTTTGATTTAGAGTGACTCTAACTTTCACTTGAACACTTACAGGCCGTAAGTGTTGGCCTCATTTCAATATTGTTGCATCTCAGGGAATAAGAAGGCCCCAGATTGGGCTCATTTCGATATTGTTGTGTCTCAGGGAATAGAGAAGCTGGAGAAGTTGGAAAAAGGCATTGAATGGCTGGTCAATGGACCAGTCAGAACACACACAGCATTTATGGATTAAGTTTGGCGACGTAAATGGGTGCAGTTTGTGGTGCTCCAAACAATGACAATATTAACATCAGAGATTACCGATCATAGGTTACCATAACAGAAATAAAAATGTTTTAAACATTGCAGGAATTGCCAAAATGTGATACAGAGATGCGAAGTGAGCACATGCTCTTGGAAAAAATGTCACCAATAGACTTGCTCAATGCAGGGTTACCGCAAATCTTCAATTTGTAAAAAATGCAGTATCTACAAAATGCATTAAAGTGAAGTGCAATAAAAGGAGATATGCTTGTGTGTATATATATGTGTATATATGTGTGTATATATATGTGTATATATGTATATATATGTATATATGTATATATGTGTATATATGTATATATGTGTATATATGTATATATATGTGTGTGTATATATATGTATATATATAAAATCATGCATCACATAGTGACATTTTAGTCAATGATGGACTACATATATGATGGTGGTCCTATGATATTATACTGAAGCTGAAAAAATTATATAGCCTAGTGGTATATCAATGATACTGACCCTATGTAAGTCTGGGCTAATATATATATTTCTATCTATAGGTGAAAGTCTAAATAAATAGCATTACAAATAGGAGTAATTAATCAATAAGTTGAACTGCTATAATACAACATGTACAAAAATGTCAGATGTTTTTGAAAGGATCTGTACAAATACTTTGGAGATTATATTTGCAACCTGGGATCTGTGAGGTGCCTTCTTAACCAACAATAGGAATCCAGTTGCCAGAAAAGAATTGATAGGATTGTTTGATAATATAAAAATGAAAACTTTGTATAGCTAAAGATTAAGTTGACCAAAAACTTCAGGTGTAATATAAGGCAGAAAGGGAGAAATAAGGATCCCTTACATTGTTTCTAATCATTCTCACTAGAATATTATGTGTTACCTTTGGACAAATTATTTAATTATTATAATTAGATAAATGGAGAAATACTTTCAACTGAAATGAAGTCAAAATTCACTTATTTAATTTATTCAACAAATACATTTCGGGCACCTGTTTGTTAGAGACTTGTTTTAGGTCCTGGGGATACAGCTGTAAACAGAACTGAAGAAGAAAAACTTGCCCTCAGGAGCTCACATTCTAAATGAGAAAAATTAATAGGTAGTAAGTAAAATGTATCATGGAAAATGTAAATTATACATTAAAGAAAACAATACAATTTGCAATGTGTCAGGGAGTGATAAGTGCAGTGGATAATAACTAGGGTAGTGTTATAGGAAGTGTGTGTGTGTGTGTGTGTACACAATTTTAGACAGTATACCTAGGGAAGAACGCTCTGGGAAAGGAGTGGGTTAGTTAAGACCTGAAGGTAAAGGGAAACAAATCCTATGATTATTAAAGTTGAGATTATAAGAGGCAGAGGAAAGAACATCAAAAGATGTGAACTGGGAGCATGCCTAGTTTGTTTAAAGGACAACAGAGAGGCCAATATGATTTTAGCGGAATGACCCGGCTTGTGGGAAAGAGAGGAATAGGTGATAAACTCAGAGGTTACAGGTGACCAGATTAGATATAACTTCTTACATTAGGAAGTCTTTGTCATTTACCCTGAGTAGGATGGAGAACTATGAGCATAAAAGTGCATTGATGCACTTTACATTTTTGCAGAATTCATCTGACTTTAGCTAGGTATAGGTTGGAGGGGGGCAATGTGAGAGCTGGAGCAGTTGAGAGGCTTTAGTAATAATCTAGGAGGGAGATAATGATAGTTTGATTTAAAGTGGTAGTGGATGTGAAAAGTGTAAAATATTACTTATAGCAGAAATATAATAGATAACAAGACTTGACCATTGGGCTTGGCAAAATAGAGTTCACTGATAACTTAGTTTAGGTGTAGTGGAGAGTGGCAAAACGCCTCTTTGGAGTGGAGTCAAATGAAAATGGCAGGAGAAAGTGAGATTAGGTGTCTTTAAGCGAGTTTTGATATAAAAGGAAGGAGAGAAATTAGGCAGAAATGGGAAGGGAAAATGTAGAGAGAAGAAAATTATGGTGTGCGAGAAAGATTGGCTTGAGTGGTGTACTTGATTAGGCTATACGCGATGTAATCTAGCAGGTGAATGGAGGATTTGGCCTATGTAGGAGGAAGAACAATTCCTCCACAGTAATAGAAAAAAAAAAAAAAAAGGAAAAATGTAAGGTTACAAAGGCAGGTTTCTAGAAGTGTGAAAAAAAAAATGGAAAAAACTTGTGGAAATTCCGTTCAATTGATTTCTGTTTTCTCAGTGAAAAATAGAGCAAGGACATGGCTGAGAGTAAACATGAAGGAGAAGATACTAGAGAATTGGAGAGGAGGAAATATGAATCATATGTTATTCTAGATATTTGAGTGAATGGAAGTACAGAACAATCGAGCACTAAAAAAAAAATTGAAGTTTGTGCTCATAAATGTAAAGTGAGTTCAGAAACACTCTGTGTGTGTGTGTGTGTGTGTGTGTGTGTTTCTTTAACTTTATTCAGAACAACTGTATATACTAGAGTTGGCAGAACTGTATTTAATCAAGTTTATTGTTTTGTCATCTGGTAGGATGAATTAAAATAGGTACAAGGCTTCTTGGTGTTAACACAGTTAAGTTGAAAACTTTTGTCCACAGAAATACCTGCAGCTTTATTCATAATTGCCAAAACTTGGAAGCAGCCAAGATACCATTCAGTAGATGAATGGAAAATGAACATCCACACAGAGTGATATGGTTCATTGCTAAAGAGAAATTATCTATCAAGTCATGAAGAGACATGGAGTAAACTTAAATGCATATCACTAAGTGAAAGAAGCCAATCTGAAACAGCTGTATACTGTATGATTCCAACTATGTAACATTCTAGAAAATGAAAAACTATGGAGATAATAAAAGATCACTGATTTCCAGAGGTTGAGAATGGGATTAATAGCCAGAACACAGACGATTTTGTTTTGGGCAGTGAAACTACTCTCTGTATGTTATCATAATGGTGGCTACGTGTCATTAGGCTTTTGGTGAAACCCATCAACTATACAACACCAAGAGTGAAACCTAATGTAAATTATGGACTTTTGGTGACAATGCAGAAACGTAGGTTCAGTTGTAATAAATATTCCACTCTGATAGAAGATGTTGATAATTGGGCAGGCCATGCAAGTGTGAGGGTAGTAGATATATGGACCTTTCCCTTAATTTTGCTGTGATAGTAGTAGGTATAGATTGAGATTTACAAAATTGACATAAGGTTATAGAGGAAAACATTTGAAATTTTCAAAGTTTAAAGAGAATATTAAAAAGTAATTATTTTTGTTGAGATTCATGAAAATTCCAACTCAGTTGTTTGTTTTGAACACAGGTTCCATGACACATTTTGCAAAATATTTAGTTATACTATTAGATATTGAGCTCTTCCAAAAAAAAAATGCTACATGTATTATTAACCTACCATACATTTGTTTTTCATCATTTTTTTTCTAAAGCATTTTGGAAGTCATTGATGTAATTTCTTCAGAAGGACACATTTCATTGTCTCTGAGTATGGAATCATTTTATATGCCTTGACAGTATCCCTTTCAATATTTAATACCCAATTGTTCTCTCTCTCTCTCTCTCTCCCCCCCCATCCCACACACACCCACACACATGCACACACACATGAAAAAAATACACATATAAAACTATGACTGTGTGTATACATGTTAGTGTTTTATGATTGATACACTTTTGTAATATTATTTCAAAACTTCATATTCATATACTGAAACATTTTAAAAATATATGTTCCCATAAAATTACCCTTCTCACCCACTGTCAGCTAACTATGGTGACTCAGTTTCCATTCCATTCACTTTCCACCCTTTACATGTCTTCTGTAAGGTTTCAGTATGAGAACTTCAGCCTAATCTAACGTTTGTTTCTGGCTGTTGAAGCCAACATGAAGGTTCTCTGTTTTTCAGGAATATGGGTATGAGATAACTTTGCTGTGCTATAAATGATCAATTAAAATATATATTTCTGTAAGCATACTTCTATTTATTTTTTATGAAGTATTAACTTGTACTAAACTGCTGTTTACTCTGTGCATGTTACCTTTAAAAAGTCTCTTTAGAATTTTAAAGTTTTAAAGGGAGGAGGAAACTCGAGATCATTTTGTTCAGCATTTTTCATACTGTGCATAAGATGTTAATAAGTGCTCTAGTTGTTTAAATACTCTGTTTCCTTATAAGACAATTATAAAATACACTAACATGTTAAAAGTATATGAGGAGTTCTAAAGTAAAGAAACCTGATCAAATTCAACAGAGCTTTTCCCACGTGTTTTTGATATCAAGATTACTATCCATTTTTATTTTTTCTTGAGCATCTATAAAAACTTCCATTTGATTGAATGCTTCTCAGAATAGCTAGAGAATTATTTTTCTCTCTATAAATGAGTAAACACAGACATGGTATATTTATAAGGCTTTCTACAGTTATATGGCTGTTTATTATCAGGAAGAATCAGAGCTAATTTGGATACCCAATTAAGTGCTCCTTTCTTCTTGCAGTTTGTCTCCTGGTACTTTCTTATCCCAGTGCTGTGCTGAGCCATATTGGAGCCTGAGGCAAAAGGGAACGTCAGTAACACTAATCCTGTCTTTATTTAAAATTTTGATATTTTGTTCATCATGGATTTATTTGCATAAATTTTAATATCAAAATCTATTGATTAAAATATTATGTATCTTAATTACTGAGTTTTTCGTTACCCTTTCTGTTCTTGAGACAATTACTCATTTATCTGACCCTACTGTCTGCTCTGATTACCCCTTCAAAACTATGTGTATCTCCAGTCTTAGAACATCCAAGCAACTTTATATTCCAAGTTATTTAAAAGCATGATGAATTTAGAAAATATCCACATCACAACTTTGGTGACTTCCATTCCTCACATTTGTAGGTAGAAACATATCTACTATCCTTTGCCTTTGTAATATGGGGAAAAAATAAATAATGCCGCTCCAATTTTTGGCATATTAATTTATAAATACCGTCTACTTTATTGCACACCTTCTGAAAGTCTGATCTCAACTTAATTATAAATAACAACCCAAAACTTCTATTAATCAGTTCCTAGGTGTAGGGGAATAAACTTGGGGCAGAGATTGCATCTAATCTAGTTCTGCTTGATAAAAATACGTTTTCACTAACTTATTGAACTCTAATATGGAATTTCCCAAAGTGTATTTCAGCAAGGAGAATGTTCACAGGATCAGGGAGGAAAATAGTAATAAAATTAGTTGGATAGTAAAGATCTGAAGGAAATTTAAGAGATTCTTTATTTCAGAACTTAGTGCCTCTAATATGCTAATGTTCTTTAGTAATACAGAAAATAACCTTATAAAATGCAGTGTTTTTTAAACAGATCTAACTACAGAAACTTTACATATATATATACATATTTGCATGTATGTGAGATTTTGCAATGAACATCTGTCGTGGCACTACAGTTTCACAGATCATCTTTGGAAAGCATATCTGTAATAAACTAGTCAAGCTTGGATTTTGTTTTGCAGAAAGTGTTTTTTCAGATGATATATAACTCAGCTTTCAATTATAGCAATTTTTTTCTCCAGTAATGGCTCACTAATCACAAAGCCCAGCTAAGACTTTTCTTTTGCATGGAAGAAGTATTGAAAATGAATCAAATGTTTTACCAAGTGCAACTTATAGAAATAGATTTTATTTTTCTGGTCAACACATTTGCCTTTTCACAGTTGAAATTTTTTTATAACTCTGTTAATCACTTAAAGCTAGAGGTCTCCCTAATCAGTCATATTTGGCACAGCTTATATGCTTATTCCTATTGGCTCTGGTACCTCTGTCCTGTTTACTTCAAAAGAAGTTTTGAAAATAGAAACTTCATCCCTTGTCATACCTCTGTTGTTTTCCACATACAATGCACCCTTCTCATCCAACCATCCCTGAAGCTTGGAAGAACTTGATTTTCCTTCTTTTCTGTACCTTCAGAGATACTGACAAAAATGATTTCTTGCCCCCCATTCCCAATTACTAATTTGGAAAAAAAATATTAATCTACTAAAAATTTAACATGGAGTCTAAAACTGATATCCCTGAAAATAAATGTAAAAACGTAGATAGATTTTGGTAGAGATGTGATAATAGTGCTTTCAACTGCAGATGAAGATTGAATATTGACTAAAATTTAAAAGCATTGCCTTGAACTCCCTCTCCATCTCTTTTGTTTTAGGTGTGGACACTTTGATAACATGTCAAGGTGTGTTATGCTTTACCATCTTTCAATAGTATCACAACAGACACCCACAACACACCTGCACTTGTTTTCATAAGTTAGTTTTCAGATATAAACATCTCAGATATTGTTCATTCTTTGTCCACACAACTTGGTCCGAATTTCGATTAGAAAGGAATTTGTTCATCCTTCGTGGCATCTTGAGCAGCATTACTTTAGGAGTCTGAGTTTTGCAAAATGAAACAGGTAATTGTTGTTTATAAAATATTATGATGGCAGAGAGTCTGTGGCAACTAAAAACATTCCGTGTTTGCTGCAAGGCATGAGGAGACAGTGACACAGCTCATTTCCTCAGCTGAGCTCTCTTTGCTGCCTTGTACAACACTTATTTCAAAGCACGCCACAGCTTAGAACTGTCGTGATCCCCATTAATATAAAATCATTGACCCCTGCTCCCGCTGGTGCGACTAAATTACATTCTGCTGCTCAGCGGCAGCCGCACATGGGGCCAGCGCTTTTAGTCATCGCCAGGTGCCTTGATGCCAGCATAGCCCCTCCTACGCCCAGGGTTTGCCTTTAATGAGGATTAGGCACCTTCAAAGATCTAGGAGGACCTACTCCCAGGATGGAAGCCTTTCTAATGGTATCTGGGCTTATCATAGGCAGTAATTTAGTATTTCAGCTGAGACTGGAGATTCATTTCTCCTCTCTAAGAAATTTCAAGAATGTGTAGCTTTAGGATTGTTTTTTTTTCCTCCCATTCCACCAGCACAAATTCAAGAGCATTATGCCTAACAATATCATGTTTTTTATGAGATCTAGAAGCTGCATGTGGTAAAGCAATATCACAAATTTTGGTATGGTCCAGGTAGGGAAATTCCTTTTTTGGACTATTTTTATGTTATGTGCTATTAATAGAACTAAATGTACTCACAGTGTCCCACATTTAATTCACCTTTATAGTTAGGGTGATGGAATCTCTTTACAAAAGAATTGATAACTGGGCTGAGAGTGTGGTCTATTTTCACACTGTGTGGTCTCTCTTAACATCAGCTCCAGACCCTCTGGGCCTGCCTTTCCATGCAATACCCATGCTCTCTGAGAGTGAGGAGGTCTGTGTTTTGAGCCTCCCTATAGTGAGTATGGAATCTGCAGGAATGTTCTCTGTATGCTATAGCAATCATTCTTGCCTTACTTGTTAAATGATAAAGCTGGAGGGTTAGATAGTAAAACATAGAAAATAGTGAACGTACAAAACATAGGAACTTTAGGTAGGAAAACAGTAAAAATGCCTCCTTTACATAAACTGCATAAACATGAGAAAAAGCAATAAAAGATCATGCACACATATGGTATAAACCAAGTGTGATTATGTGTATGGATATACATATATTCACACAATTATTTGCAGTATGTTTGGATAAGTTCTGTATATAGCAAACTGTTAATAAAAAGCTCAGAAATAATTTATCATCAGGATAAAATATGATGTTTGAAGCATTTTTGTGTAAAAAATCAGATGTTTTTGTCTAATGAGGGGAAGAATTTATGTATCAAAGTAAAACCCATGGTTTTAATCCAGGAAATATGTACTCTTATGAGTCAATTGGTTTCATTTTTTAACAGTTTTCAGTAGTGAACCCGAATCATGATATATTCTCAATATAGTAAATCTCAACACTTTATTTTTAGTTTTAAAATATATTTCAATAAGAAACTGTGCCTTAACTCAGTCCACATGCACGTTGAAACCAGTCAGCAGCATAAAATGGGACAGACTTTAATCAATACTATGCCGGTCACACTGACTGTGTATAGAGACTTTGTCTGAATTTTCTACTCTCTGATTCCTATCAGAAGAAACAAATTAAGTTTTATGGCCGTAGGGAGTATCTACAGAGAGTTCTTACTAAATGGAGAGAGGTTAAATGGTCTACACACTTTAATTACAAACTTTATAAATGCCATTTGTTGATAAAAATCAGTTTTCAATAAGAATTTACAAAAGCCAACAATAATATAGAGAAAATATGAAATTTCTTAGGGCTGTATTTTTCTCTGGATGTATAAGTAAATACAGATAGTATAAATAATAATAATATTTTCACTATATTTTTTTAAAAAACATGTTCTTGGTTTCTGGAATTATTTCGTCCCTGAGGTTTAATTGTGTTTTATGAAATTCAGTCTTTGGATTATCGACTTGCTTCTGAAAGCTGATACCCAAACAGAGGGCTTTCTTTCCAGAAGGGTGTCCTAACCCCAGTCACACGTCTGCTAATTTGGCCTTTCTCTTAATCTCTGAAGAACTTGCTGAACAGAAGTGAAACTATGCACATGCTAATGGCTTGCGCTCTGCGAACTCCCCTCTCTCCCTGAGAGTGTCTGGTGTGCAAAGCTGAGCTGGAACAAAGATACACTAATTATTCCCCATTAATTTGTCTGCTTGAATGGTCCTAAATACCAGAGTGATTAATTAGCGCAAGGCAGCCGGGGCAGGATGTCACACCCTTCTCTGAGTTTAAGTGTCGGCAAGGTTGTGCTCAAGTGTTGACAACAGCATATCTTTAATTTTCTCCAAGAAGAAAAGTTTAGTCAGTACAATTAATTTGAGCTTGGCTGGCTTGCAGGAATAAATGAAACGTGTGGAATGATATTACTGCTGTATAGGCATTTTTTTTTCCTCCTTAGGGTACAGTAAAACTTTTTTGGCAACTGAGTTATTGAATAGTGTATTTCTATAATTGTTCCAATTTGCCTTAATTACTTTTGTGCATTTTACAGCAAAAACATGGATCATAAAATAGTTAGAAATTATTATTCATAATAGGCTGGGATGGATGTGGATGAATGCATAGATAAGAATTAAAGACAGATGAAGAATGACATTACAATTTGACATCCTTTTAAAGAAATGCAACTTGCTCTCACAAATTGAAATGTGTATCAATGTTACAAAAATAATTTGAGACCACTTAACCCCTAAGAGATGTGAATCAACTTACTTAAAAATGTATAACTGAAAAAGTTGCTTATGTGGCCTGATCTTTTTTTTTTTTCTTTTTGAGGTAGGTTTTGATGAGATTTTAAGCCTAATGAATAATATTTGCCTAGATTAATCTTCCAACTAGTAACACATATAAATCAGTGGTAAATACTAAAAATAATGTAATAGGTGATGTTGAACACTTTCATTATATCTTTTTTTGTAATTGTCAGAATACTTTTCTTAAAAAATAATACCAGTTTTAAAGCAATTATAAACTGTTTAGAGAAAGGAATCAAATAAAGTTGCTGCTACTCATACTATTTTCCTCTCGTTTTTAAGATTAGGCTATAAACATGACTCAAGCAGAAACATAATACTATATAATTAGGCAATAGTGTATTTTGTTTGTTACATTATATTCCTTTGCTATTATTGAAAATTTAAATTAATTCATTTTGCTATCGGCATGCAGTTTTGTTTTGTTTTGTTTTGTTTTTAAACAGTGCAATGAGAAAAAAAATTAGAGAGTGCCTTGCAGCCAGCCTATGGATGTTCTCATCATTTCTTTCACAGTCTTCCTCCAGCTCTGTACAAACCCAAAAGGCTATTCAGCAGCGGGGGTGTGAGCACTGAGGGAGGGAAGGGGTCTCCTTTCCCATTCCTCCGTGTATCTCATTGTTCATCACTTGTCAATATATTTCCCACACACCATCTCCAGCCACGCTGTGCCTCATCCTGGCCGCCGGTTCCATGACCTCTATGACATTACTCGCTCTTTCTCACTCCCCACGTCTAGAGTTTTGTTTCGTTTTGTTTTTTAATTTTTCCCAGACAGTGGTTGCCATAAGGCTCGCCATTCTAGTAGTATAGGATTGTAGAAAATGTTTGTTGAAATAACTAGCAGTAAAATGAAAGTTTATCAGCACAATGTTCCCTCTCTCCTACTGTGTCTTCGCCCTACTTTCATGCTCTCACCTCCAAATTCTCCACAAGTTTTCACAGTATTTATTCACTTTTAAAAATAGCATATATAGCAAAAACAGCAAAATCCCTGGACTGACGTCTCAGTTGTACTATTTATTAAGTGTGCAGTTTTAGTGGGGAGGGGGAAAAAACACTTAACCTCTTGAGGCTCATCTGCAAAATAAGAGTACAAGTATTTGCTTCATTGTGATATACATGAAATTAAAAACATGATCTTTCATCGACTTTAACAGCCTGTCACTCTAGGTAAAACAAGGGTTATTATATTTTCTTGATATTTCACAGTTTCTACAATATTTGCCATTTATACAGCAAGGCATACAACTATTGGCAATGTTCAATATTCAGTTTAAATGAGATCATTCCCATTTAAGGGTTTTGCTACTTTTCCTCTGCCTCAAGAAGTAATAAATAAGTAAGGAGTTAAAATGGTATCAGGCCTCTTTACACCACAGAGAGAAGTGCTTTGACTAAAATATTTCACTTTAATTTTGAGACATGCTTATGTCTTTGAAGAAAGAAGAACCACTAAAAAGCTGTGACAGTCAAAGCTAAAAACCATTAATTCCTTCCCTCCATGTATGTCTACACTTCCCACATTAAAAGATGGAGTCTAGTTCCCTTCTTCTTGAATCAGGCCTGGATTTGGTGGCTTATATTTTCCTATAAAATACAGCAAAGTAATGTTCTGAGATTTCCAAGTCTAGGTCATACTAAGTCTTTCACGTTATCCGGATCTCTTGGTATACTTGTATTTATGATGCTTCCTCGAAGAACTTGTAAGAAGCCTGAGCCACACAGAGATGTCCCATGTAGGTCTATACCGCTAGCTCAACTCTCATGTGACCTCCAGAATTAACTGCCTACCATCTTGGATGTCCAGGGCAATCAAGCCTTTGGATGACATTTGTTTGCAATACTGCAAGAAGCCTTAAGTGAAAACTGTCCAGCTGAGTCCTGTCAATTGACAGAAATGTAAGAGACAATAATAAAGAGTTGTTTGCCACTATGACTAGGGATGATTTGTTGTATACATAGACTAGTGAAACAGCAACAAATAATGTATTAGCGTAATTTAAACTTTTTGCATCACAGTGGCAAGACAATATTCACTGTCAAAGTCAGCGAGAACTTGGATAATTGAGGGAGGAATTACATTTGTGTGTATGAGATGTCTTCATTCATTCATCTATCAGTCACTTGACTACCATGAGCTGGAAGTTTCATTTGTTACAGACACTGAAGACATTTTATAAACAAGAGGCTTTAATTCCTCAATGTATGTTGATTTACAAGTGTGCATTACTACCGACTGGGCATGGTTGCTCATGCCTCTAATCCCGGCACTTTAGGAGGCCGAGGCGGGCAAATAACTTGAGGTCGGGAGTTGGAGACCAGCCTGGCTAACATGGTGAAACCCCGTCTCTACTAAAAGTACAAAAATCAGCCGGGCATGGTGGCACATGCTTGTAATCCCAGCTACTTGGGAGGCTGAGGCAGGAGAATTGCTTGAACCTGGGAGGCGGAGGTTGTAGTGAGCAGAGATCATCCCACTGCACTCCATACTGGGAGACAGAGGGAGATCCTGGGGAAAAAAAAAAAAAAAGGAAGTGTGCATTACCAAAATTACCAATATCACTTTAACAAACAAATAAAAGAAGAAAAAAAAAACTTGAGGTTAAGTCTTGATTTTAAATGAATGCTTTATAACTCACTTTAACAACTCAGGTGAGATGTCAGGTTTCAATCTATGTTGATTTATGCTTGACTCAAAATTACACTGATTCCTAAGCACAGGAATTCTCTAAAGAGAACTTGTAGTTTTGTCAGTGTTGTACATATAGAATGTGAGAATTACAAAGAAAACTCTGACTGCCTGTTAGTACCAATGGCAACAATTCTTTTGTTAAATTATCCTAATAGTTGTGGCATTACTCTTGATTTGTTTTAGAAAGATCAGTGTCAATACCGTCTTATGTGCTGCTGTGTGACAACATTGGTCACACAAACCACACCTTTCATGAGAGAGGTGAATGAAAATTATTTATGAACTTTACTTTTTCAGAAAATATACACTTTTCCTTTTGCTTCTTGCATTTGGTCTTCTTTGACAGTTCTGTCTGCTTTTATTTAAAATCACCTTTGTGAGCTTATTTCTTGCTGAAACTTAAGTTGCACAATCCAAAGAGTGAAAAGTTTATCAAAACAGTCTGTGTATCATATAAATGAAAGTAGCATAGGGCAGAATGTAGTATTTGGACACCCAGCAGCTTATAATATTTAAAGCAATGGCATGCCTCTGCTCGATTCTCTTTCCTAAGCACTTGGCTACTTAGGAAAATAAAGAGAGGTAGAGGTGTTTTTTGCTTTGTTAAAAAAAAAAAAGAAAGAAAGAAAAGAAAACTGAGGCGGGGGGCGGGGGGATCTCATCCCATGCTGAAAGAAACAGTAAACAATATAGCTAATAATTATGCCAAGTATAATTAGCCAGAACTGTTGAGCACTGACATTCAGAAATTCCTTCCTCTTTCTCTTCAAAATGTTCACATCGTTATGATGTAAAGTAGACCATAGCTTGAGAAATGAAAGATTTGCCTTTTTCCAGCAAAGGGTGTTTATGAAAAGCATTTACTTTCATCTCTCTATTGAAAGGCTTTCTGAAAGAATGTTTTAATGCCTACCATTGTATTGAAACTAATTGTAATCCTAGCACTTTGGGAGGCCAAGGTGGGTGGATCACAAAGTCAAGAGGTTGAGACTATCCTGGACACCATGGTGAAACCTCGTCTCTACTAAAAATACAAAAATTAGCTGGGCGTGGTGTTGCGTGCCTGTAGTCCCAGCTACTCTGGAGGCTGAGGCAGGAGAATCGCTTGAACCTGGGAGGCAGAGGTTGCAGTGAGCCGACATGGTGCCATTGCACTCCAGCCTGGCGACAGAGTCTCACTCAGTCTCAAAAAAAAAAAAAAAAACCCAGAAAGAAAGAAACTAATGTTCATAAATCTTGAATAACCTATAGTATCTAAATGTAAAGTCTTACCTTGAGTAGCAGTGACTCTCAAATATCGGTTCAAGGTTCAATACCAGATTATTACATTGTAATTACCTGAAGAGCCTTAAAAGTAAAGACTTCTAGGCTCCCCCTTTTAGGGATGGGAGTTGAGAGTCTGCTCTTGTTCCCATCTACCATCAGATGTTGCTATGTCCAAGCTTTGGTCCATGGAACTACAGTCCTTTGAGTTGCTCTGTGAGAGTAGTGTTTTCTCCTAGAGATACACAATGCACATGACCATATTAAAGCTCTAAAGATGTTTAACTTGGCTTATCTAGTATTTCCAGACTTACTGGACCTTTAAAACATTTTTTTAAATGTAGAGTGGAGCTCACTTCGAAAGACAGGGGTTTAGAGGAATTCTGAGATGTCCCTTCCGTAAAACTTAAGCAAAACAAAATTTTCTTTGCTTTTGGAAAAATGTATATTTTCATATATATTCTTGTAATATCAACAGTAAGCTTGACTTTTCATTTCATTTTACAATTGCTTACTATCTGCTGTTAACTACTGTATGTTTTCTGATAATGTTTGACACTTAGATATTTCCTTAAAATTATGCCTGAAAATGTTCAGCTTCTTCCAAGAAACATTTGTATCATTGATTACTTCAAAGACTTCATTTTAAGAATTTACAAAAGCACAACCAAAATATTCTGCTATAGAGTAAATAGTCACTAGATCAACTGGCCGTATTCTGATTTATATTATAATTAGTGATAGTAATGAATTTTCCTTCCCTGAACACCAAACCACTTCAGGGAAAAGACAATATCTTATTCATCTCGCCACCTCCAAATGCCTTTGTTGAATCATGTTGATTCCTGAAACCAAGTTTCTTATGAATCATGCTATCAGTATATAGATGCTGTTTAATGTTTTGAGTCACATGCTTCAGTAGTTTGCTGACTTTCACAGGTGTATTTTTTTATTTTTTATTTTTTTGTAAAGACAACTGACATTTTATCCTCAGTTTGTATATTGGAAATGTTATTAACCAACATTAGCTCATCATCCACTTCAGTGCAGAAACCCAATGTGTCATATCCTTGATAAGCTCCTTGAGAACAGGAATTATGTTTTTTAACTTCCTTCTGTCCCTCATAGGCCTCTACTGTTGTTTTGCACAAATGCATTCAAAAGGTAATTGTGGTGTGAGTATAAATAACCAGATGGAAAATATGTTGAACAACCTCTGATCATTAAGACTTTCTCAATACTGTTTTCCTAAAAGTCAAAATCCAAGACTTGACCTTTATGGCTACATATATGCCAACCTTGGGCTGCTTTATGCACACACCGGATTCTCTCTGTTGGCTTTTTCTGTCTCTTTCTCTTATCCCTGCTTATATCCGAAGCTGTGAATATTCAGTTTCTTCAGTTAAAAGTTAAATTTCAAAGATAATACATTTCAAAGTTGGTGTTTTATTAACTGCAGCAATAAACAAGTGAGAGTTGCGTTACACTGTGACAAAAGTTCTTCAGCTTCTATGGGCCCTTGTTTTCCCAGATGAAGAGCCAAGTGGAAATGTTCAATAAAACATGTGTGAGACTGCACAATAGAACAGTCCTTACATTTTACATCAAGCTGCATCAGGGTCATGGGAGGTGTTTTATTAGCACAGTCAACAATAATATCATGATTTTTATTAGGAGGAAAAGATAGTGAGAGACTACTAATTATTTTTCAGCCTGAGGGGCATTTTTTCTTGAAATGACTGTTAATTTGATCATTGTCGTGCAGTTCACAGATTTACATGAACTTATTTCACTCTGACACATAGTTAAGAACCAGACTAAGATTGTTGCTTTATTAACGGTTTTCAGTAAATGTATTCAAAAGTGCTAACTGTGTGGGTGTATGGATGATATTGATAGCACTAGGAAGGTTGAATCCTTTTGGAAGTAGCTAGCCTGAAGCCCTTTTCACATGATATTTTCTTTGTTCGTGCAGTGAGATGTTAAGCCTACAAGAATGAAATGAAATCCCAGTGAAATAAGAATGGTGGTGTCTCAAATATTACCAAAGTGGCTTTTTTAGAAATGTTTCCTTTCTTGTTTTTCCCTTTCCACAGATAGGGCAAGCATCAGGAGCATGAGAAAGCCAGTGATTTTTTAAAACACTTGCTTTGGCATAATTAAGAAAATACTGCACAGTGTCTTCATTGTTAAATGGCATAAAGTAAGCATAGTCTACTAACCCACTTACAATTCTTGCTGGTTATAAAGCTAATTTATTATGATTTTTCTTTTTATCTGCATACATTATGCTTAACTGAAAATGAGAATCTGAAACTCCCAGTGACTAGGCTCATTTTTATTTTATCTATCATTTTGCAAATGACATTAATCTGGTAAAAAGTCTTATACAATTTTCTCTTGCTTTGATATTGCAAGATAATCCACATAAGACATATTCTTAATGGTGGAAGAAATCTTCAAAAAAGGTAAAAGTTTAAAATGTGGAAGGACAGAACTGGTGATTCATCCTGCAGAGTTCTCTATTTAATTTAAAATTATCTTTTTCAAAATAATTTAATACATTTGGAAAAAAATCCAGTATTGGACTTGGAGAAAATTGGCAGTTTTCTTAACATTAGAATCTTATTAAAAATCTGTTTTTAAGATAAAATTTTAAGATGAGATTACCAATGTAAAATTGATTTGTAAATTATAAAGTGTATCATGATTCTAAGTTATCATTATTAAATGTTAATCTATATGTTGGGCATAAAGATCATTCAGTATCTTTATACTTTAACATGATCAAACTACAGAAAATGCAGCATGTATCATCCACATAACAGAGTGCACTTAATAATGACTTTAGTGAGTAGATGCCAATAAAGTCTGAATTCCTGTCACATTTATCTCATGGCAAATGTACATAATTCATAATTTTAAGGACATCCTCATTGTTAAAGCTGCTTAATACAGCTGCTTTTTACTCTTACTAATGGGAGTTGGACTTGACAAGAAATGGATTGAAACTTGAATTTAATCTTACTACACATGAGGGAGAGAATACACCACAGCATCCAAATGTTACTATTGGTCAAAAATAATTAAAATGTGTTATGAGGAAATATTCCTAATTATACTTTTACCTTTGCTTAGAGGGGGTAAATGATGTTTTTTTCTCAAGTGGCAGTTTATATGCTTGGAATGATGTATAAACTTTCTTTTGAATTACTTCAGTTTGTAGAAGTACCTATATGAAAAAGAAAAACTTTTCCTGTGCATATTACCTATAATTAAACCGTCTTCTTTTAAAAGCATGTTAACAATGCCATTTTGCAACATAGGAAATTTCTCATTCTAGGATTTCAAAAACACACATACAATGTGAAATTTTTGTCCTGCAGAGACCTTGAAAATCACTGAATTGATTTGTTGCATTCTCAGGAGGACTTAGGAAATTTTGCTTATGTTTTCACTGTGCTTTCTCACAACTGACTTTCAAAAATGTCATAGGTCTGCATTGTGGCAATAGTCAATGGTCAAGACATCAATGACCTGTTTATCCTTGTAAGCAGTATCAGCTTCCATGAAAGGCAGACTCCCAGTATTCCGAATCTCCCAGAGCTCCTGAACCTGGCACTAGGCCACATCTGGCTAGCAGGGACAGTTCCTGATGTAGTTCACACTGTTATCCTAAAGCAATTTTGATTGGGAACATCTTGAAGTCACTTCAGTTATTTCTCAGAAATCTCAAATTAAATCAAATATAGATGATTAAACTTAAGGGTCATCTGAAGATCTTACTGGAGATATTTTGATAGAGAAAAGTCTGTATTGTGCACACTGATTTGGTGAACAAGTAGCCATAATTGAATAATGCCTCTTGGGTTATATTAGTGAAAAAGAGAACTTATCCCATTGCTGGTGCTAGCACATGCTTTGTTATTCAAGGCCATTTGTCATCATGAGGCATGACTCTTGAAAAAAAGAAATTCTTAACCAACTCTCTAAATGACACTGTAAATTAAGGCAAAATAAAAACCAGAACTCAAGCCTACACTATAGTAAAAACCATCATATCATACTCTATTTCTTCTGGATTACTTCTTATACTTCTCTAATTTTCATTTAGCTCATACAATTAAGATAATTTAGAAACAATCATGAGTACTTTGGAAACCTTAACTTTTGTTTACAGAGGAGAGAATTAAAGAGTTCATCTTAGGAACTAAAACAGCTAGTAGAACCTAGAGTGTCTATGTAGTTTTGATTTCTACTTCATTATTATAACCATTCATGAGTGAAATCTACGTATATTACAACTACCGTTTTATGCTTTCCTGTTAAAAGAACTTTAATTCCCCTATGAGACTTGCAAAAATTAAAATATGTTTCTTTCCTGGCATCAATTTGCAATGTACTTTTATATTGAATATCTAGAAGAGTAACAAGTAATAACTGATAATAATAAGAGTATAACAATAATTGACAAGTTAAAGCTTTTACTTTGTACTAGGCCCTGTGCTAAGCAGCTTGTATGCATTGTCACATTGCAAGACACAGACAATAAAATAAAAGACCAGAAAGATGTTTCTTAAAACCCTGAAACTTGACTGTATTCAGTGTGCCAGTGTTCAACATATTGACCAGCATAGTTTTCTTGCAAATACATGCATACTTAGACAACATACACTGAGAAAATTTCTACTAAACAGTCACTTGGTCCTTAATATAATCTTCAGCTTGAAGTATTTCCTGCACATGGATAAGAAGCTATAGAGCAGCCTAGGTTTGCTACTCAAGGAGAGAAGTTCACAGGCAATGAAGGCAGGAAAATGATTCTCAATTCTGCTCTAGAATGGTAGACAAAAAGGAAAGTGCTGAAGGAGCCAAGCAGCAAAATTCCCGTGAAAGAGCCAGAGTCTTTTTGGTGAAAACCCCAGAGCTTCAAGAGCTACAAACTGGTGTCCTGGGAACATGTTATTTCATTGCTCTGTCTATATTGGAATGTAGATTAAAAAGTATATAGTAACATTTATGTCATTTTACCTCTGCTAAGAGTCAGCCTTTCTTTTTCTCTCTCTCTCTCTCTCTTTCTCTGTGCATTACTTTAAGTCACATTCTTGTAAGGCTGCATCAGTGTTTCTCTTTCATATGCTTGCACCTATGTGTGGAAAGCCACAGCTGCCAAAAGCAGACCCACTCAGGTGTGTTGTAGCAGGGATTCAAGTGGGGTTCTTCAATGGTAAACAATGTTTAATGAGTCTGAAAAAATGAAGGTCATACTTCTATTATTGTATAAAATAGCTCAATTTCTGAAAACTTTCAATTATGTTAAAACTGTAAAAAGAATAGTTTGAATTTAATTGTAAAATTAAACTGTGCTCTAGGTGCCATTCACACCCATATAAGTATCTTGATTATATATATATATATATATATTTTTTTTTTTTAATTTTCGAGGACTCAGGGATATTCTTTGGAGGCTATCCAGCACTCCTGGCGTCTATCCAATATAGAGCTAAAAGTGCCCCCAATCATTGTAACAACCAAAAAAATGCCTCTATGAGATTCTATTATATTCTTGATCAGACAATAAAAACTTCTGATTCTATGATCCAGCTACTCTTGCCTAATTGAGAAGACTGACCAATGGTTTCTTCATGCAAGCAGAAATTTTCCCTTCCATATGCATTAAGGCACAGTTTCCCTTAGTAGTCTTATTTACTTTTCAGCCAAATTTGTTCAAAAAAAGAATTGATAACTTTTATAATTTGAAAGCACAGAAAAGTCGTTTATGATAAATTTCCTAGTTGACATATTTGATTTTTAAACTAACTCAATCATCCCAATGCTGTATTCTTGCACACATTCACTTGCTACTCTTTCCTTTTCTCCTGCATAAAGAATGATTTGTTACAAATAAACCAGTGACAAAGCAAGGACGGCAACTTTTGTTATATGCTATTTTATTTGAAACATTCCATGAAAGTTCTATTTTCAAGTGAAATTCAGGGCATCACACAGTTCCACTAGAGCAAAAAAATGCTTTATCGTGCCTGTGTTCTTCCTTTGTTTGATTTGCTAGATCTTTCTGAAGGCTTGCCATCACAACCTGAATGGAAACTCATAGTACCCGACTAGTCGGGTTCTCTTACTCCAGGAGGTTTTTTCAGTCACTATCTTGAATTGTGAAATCTCTTTATAAAGAGGAATGTCCTTGGCTAGGCATTCATGTTGAATTCTTTGGAATAACCCTATCCTCTAGAAATTTCTACATAAGTATTCTATACAGTTTTGTTCATTCAACAAACATTTGTTGGGCAAATGATATAAGCCTTAAACTAGGGTAGGCACTGAAATCCTTTTCTAGATGGACTCAATAATAAAATATGATTTTCAAGTTCATTATTACAATAGGAATAATAATTTAAAAACTGACATATACATTCATAGCTATTACAATGCTTATTATATTCATTTTATAACACTTCATAATAGCATAGATAAAATGATCTAGATCTATTTTTCTTGATACTACCAATGATTATAAAACCCCAGTCCTGCCTAACCTATGCTATATTAAAAAAACCCACAGACACAAATTCTAAGAAACAATTTTCATTAAATATCAAAGTTTCTCCAGATCACTAACATCTGTGAGCCATACAAATGTATTTTTTAGTTTTTGCTTTTTTAAAAATTATTATTTTGAGACGGAGTCTCATTCTGTTGCCCAGGCCGGAGTGCAGTGCCATGATCTCAGCTCGCTGCAACCTCCACCTCCCTGGTTCAAGCAATTCCCCTGCCTCAGCCTCCTGAGTAGCTGGGATTAGAGGAGCACGCCACCACACCTGGTTATTTTTTTTGTATTTTTAGTAGAGACGGGGTTTCACCATGTTGGTCAGACTGGTTTCGAACTCCTGATCTCAGGCAATCTGCCTGTCTCGACCTCCATAAGTGCTGGGATTACAGGCGTGACCCACTGCACCTGGCCTTTTTTAGTTTTTTGTAGAAGTAAAATAAAATATTTGAGAAACGAATATACTTTTTACAGATTTGCTTCACTCATCTTGTAGGGCAATTGGAGAGAATTTTATTATAAATACAGTGTTATGGGCACTAATTTCTGTTTCTTTAATTATAAGGAGAACCACCTTTTATTGCATTTGACATGCCATACACTATGCTGAAAAGCATGCGTGCATTATTTAATTTATTCCCTGTGATGCTATAAGAGAATTTAGTAATACACATTCTACAGATGAGGAAACCAGGGAACAGATAGGTAATTTCAGAGCCAAAATTTGAAATCATAACTAAAAGAGAATGTCTCAGTCATTAAAGCCACAATATGTGGGATCAGAATTGCCTCTCTGGGGGTCTAGAGGGCAGCAATAACCAGAAGATGGCCTGGTCCTGGGGCTTGGATTCAAGAGAAGTGTTCCGCCAAGGCAATGACAAGCAAGAGTTAAAAAGTGAATGGGGGTTCAAGTGTTTTGGGAAAAATAAGCATTTTACATTCTATAAATCATGTCTAAATGACAAGTCAAAAGACAAGAACAGGCTAAAAATAGGAAAATAA
The DNA here is from genome assembly GCF_008728515.1 of Papio anubis. Classification (NCBI taxonomy): domain Eukaryota; kingdom Metazoa; phylum Chordata; class Mammalia; order Primates; family Cercopithecidae; genus Papio; species Papio anubis. The sequence goes on from NC_044981.1 coordinate 93,413,977, forward strand.
ACATGAAGAGAATATGTATTAACTGAATAACTTTTGTGGAGAGGTTACAGTCATAAGTTCTTTATGTAAATTATATGGAATCCTCACAAAAATCCTGTAAATAAGTTTTAAATCATAGTCTCATAAATGAGGAAACAGAGGTTCAGAGAGGTTAACGCACTTGCTCCAGGGAGCAAACCCTTGGCCTGGAGGGCAGATTTGTGATTCCAGAAGCAGGACTGAGAGGTGTTTGGCACTGAGGTGGAGGTGGGGAAGGGGTAGGCAGGGTGGGCACGACGTTTCCAGTAGACTCTTCCAGAAGAGTCCTAAGTGATTGCTAGGGAACAAATCTAAAGCTCCCAGTTTATTCTTTCTTGCACAAAGCAGCATGTCTGAGGCAGGCTGAGTTAAACATTCAGAGTATGGCGAACAGATAGACTTACATGAGGCCTGAAATAAATACATTTTGAATAATTAATTTTCTGGTCACGAAATTCTAGTTAAAAAGCAAAACTGACATCTTGCCCTGCCTCCATGATGATTAGGCACATCATACCAGTCAGAAATGAAAACAAAACACACTTACAAACAAAAACCATTTCATTAATGGATGAACTAAAACAAAATGAAAAAGAACCCCACAGTCCCCAACTCAATGAAGGCTTTAGTGCTTTCCCGAAGTTGCCAACTTCCTAGGAAAAGTGAATCATGACTCTGCAGTACTAATATCTACAGATCGGTGCAGACTCATGCAAATATAATAATCATTAGAGAAAACAACTTTTTGTTTGTTTGTTAACAGGCCAAATACAACTTTGGAAACCCTGTATTGTGAATGTTTATTTTCCTTCACATACCTGCTTCAAACTGTGTTCAGAGAGCCAGTTTTTCAAGACTCCCTTATAAATAGTTTGCTTTTGTAAACAAATATGCAACCTTTTTCTTAATGGTTTTATCTATCAATTGTCATTTAACAATGGCCAAGTGACATATATACAAAGAGACAGCATTAACTTATAAACAAAAAAAGAAAATTACACACTTTGTATATGCTTTCCGTAAGTTCTACATTCATCAAGGAGGAATCATTTAAACCTGCTTCCCCAAGTATATTTCAATGTATTGAACTCAGCTGAAATGTGAAATAAAATATTTATTCCTTTCCATATATTTAGGCAGCTGCAGAAAATTATGTCAAATGTAGTAATTTCATCATTTGTTTATTCAGTAAACACTCAGTATCTATTATGTGTCAGGCACTATTGCGATCACTGAAATGGAGGAATGAATAAACAGATACAGGCACTGTCCCCATGGGGCTCACATTCTAATAAACTATTAATGTATTATAAATTACATGCAATATTAAGGATAATTGATTTTATATAATGCAAACATAGATAAGCAATTAGGACCTCAGATTTCATTCAGAAATTATTATCCTACTATCTTCACGTATTTTTGGAAATTTAAAAACTAATGTTCACTATTTAGTGACCATTATCTAAAAGGTTAACTGTGACATAAAGGCTGTATTCCAAAACAAAGAGGAAAAACAAAGTGTTCTCTCTTGAATGTGATGGTTGTTTAAATGGCTTATACCTACTTTAAAATCTTCATATTTTTAAAGAAGATGGAAAATTGGAATGGTCCATCAATATAAGTCATCAGTTAGCTAACAGAATTCCATTTAAAAAGTTTTTGACAATAGAGTATCTCCATTTAAACAAAGCTATGGACATTATGATATTTTTATAAAAAATAATTAATTCTGCTTTTAGAAGTATCTAGAGAACAACTTGTTCACTGAGTGAATTTTGCTCCATATTTTGTGTAAAAATCATTGTAAAACCCATTTCTATTTTTTGGAAATAAAAAAGAAAATTAAAGTGACAATAATTGCTGCTTCCATCATTATGAGATTCCTGAGCTTTATGTCTGATGTGGATACAGTTAGACAGTAGCAACAGCTTTTGGAGAAGCTTTTGTCTCTTGAAAATGTTAAGGTAAGTGATTATTACTGACCTTACTAAATGTTATTAATACAGAAATAAAACATATTTAATCACTCTTTGCTGTGTTCTCACAAGATCTCCACGGTGCAAACCATAGATATGTTTACATAAAGATGTTCTTTGCTCATTAGCAGACTAGAACTTCCAGCTCAGATCGTTCCTTTGAAGTTAGGGAACTTGGGGTACAATCTGCAGGGTCATTAAAACAGTTTTCTGTATATAAATTTTCTTAATGGCTTTGGTTGTTTCTGATTCTTCTTATCCGGATACAGAATCTGAGAAGGGTGGCTCTATTATTCTGATGGAATGAATGCTCAGTGAGGTCAGAATCAAGTTGTTGAGGATGCCAGGAGAGTCTGGGGCATTCTCAGGTACCCTGCAGGGTTTGCGGGGAGGGTGCTGGACTTACAGATTGTTGTGGATTTCATCCTGGATGGTTTACTGAGCTCTTTGGGGTGCCTGAGGGGAAAATTACAGCAATTTTAAGAGTCTGACACACTTTCCAGCTGATAGCACTAAAAACATGACTTTAAGCCTCCTTTCTTTTTCTTGTTTGCTTCTCCGAATGAAGATGGCAGAACTAATCTATATGAACTATTATCTGTTATGTGAATTTTTATGAATTAAACTGATTTATCTTTAAAAATTCATTTTTTTTTCCTCTATGAGCAACTTATACAATGGAGTGGACCTACTATATTTGTCAAAGTTATTAGAGCCCTGGGTTTTTAATTACTGGTTTGAACCCCACAGCTCTTCTGGCAAAATGTGGACTGCATACTGAAGGGAAAACAAAATAACAGATTATGCAATATACAAATAGAATTACCAGTGACTTATTCTCCTTTAAGTGAACACTTAATGCAATGGTTTTTGCTCTGGACCTCATATTCATTTTATTTTGCACTTTTTGGGGGGAAAGTGGTTCTGATGTTATCAATCAATAAAATAAATTCTACTTCAGGTGACACTTGTTCTTAAAATTGAAATAATGGAAAATATAAATTTGCGTGCAAAGTAATTCAATATTTTAATATTAAAGCAAAAACTTTATCCAGTGCTAAGAGTTTTAAGTACATTCCCACTTATAATGAAATTATATGCTTACAAAGAGATCCTTCACCTAACCTTACTCTTATTTTTATAACTTGTATTAGTGACAGAATTTACTGAATTTTTCACAATTTACCGTTCATGATTTGAAATTGTTTCAACCTATATAAAATTATGAATTTACAATTTTAGATATAAGGAATGAATTAATCGTATTTTCCTTAACTGGAATTTTAGAAACTATGAAAAACCTAAACTAAGCATGAAATATTATTATAACATGAATGAAATTTAAGAGTCCATTAAGCTATCTCTATGGATAGTTTTGTGCAATGCTCAAAATTTTAGGCCTCTGGATAGATGCAAATTACCTTTGTAGTTCTAACATCCCAATCTACGTATTAGTTTGAATAGCTCCACAATTCAAGAATGAGGTTTTTCTTTCTCCTTTCTTAAGATTCTTTAACAATGTAATAAGGTAAACAGCAAATATTTTATGGATAAATCTAAGCATAAGTAGGTAAAGGTCATATGATCTTTAATTTAAAAAGTAATATATCATTAGTTATTAATTATTAATACAAGAAACAAGAAAGGTGATTAAATTTAATCCACCTGTAAAAAAAAATAGCTCTGTTCTACTTCACAACATTTCATATTTCTTATATTCATGGATATATAAAATAAGTCTAATTAATAAATATATTTACTTATAATAAAAAAGTTTCCTTACTCTTTTGTACTATGATTGTATTTCTTGATCTTTTAACACTAATTCTGCTCTGTACTTTCCCCCAAAATCTGCTGTCCATCAGTTATTTCTTTTCGTATCTCTTTCCTGTAGCTAATACTATAAAAAATCTTTAGCAGTCCTCAGCAATCACATCATAAAACTTAGAGTGCAATCTGAAACCTAATTATTGCCATATTGTCAAATATGTGACCAGAAAAAAAAACTTTAAAATGATCATTTATGAGTATACATTCAGCTCTTGATACAGTCAAAAACCTTAATTCATAAAATATCAGTAAAGAGGACGAAATGCAACTTTGCAATTATTTGCATAGAAGTTACCACTTAAAATGAGCACCAATACCTGTGACATTTGGGCTGTCTAGACAAAGGTTGTTTACCCAAACTAAATCCATTAAAGGTATGTCTCACACTGTTAGCTAAATCCTACTAAAAATATTCTTATTGAGTCCAGCTTGCCCTGGTGCCTAACTCCATGGCATAAATTAAGGTTCAGAGCAAGTCTCTTAACTCTTTCAGATCATTACAGCAGTATTCAAAAAGAGCAATCCAAATGATCATTGGATTAATCCAAACTGCAAGTGTACATGTTAAGTTTTATTTATCATTGCAAGTCTTCATCTACATTTAAAACATAAAATTCAACATTTGAAAGTAGAGCTATAAAAATGGATATTTACAAATGCAAAACAGATAATACCGTGTGTGTGTGTGTGTGTGTGTGTGTGTGTGTGTGTGTGTGTGTGTGTGTGTGAGGGAGAGTGTTTGGGTAGAATAAAGGGTTCCTAAGTTTTGCTTACAAGAGTGGTTTATAAATGAAACAATTATCACAGCAAAATAATAGCAAGTCCTATACCTGCAAGAAGTAATAAGTAGGACTTGACGTGTACTCTAAGAGGTTACTGTATCTCCTAAACTCTTAGGTATACTTCCTTAATGAAATTTAAAAATTAGAATTCAATTTGCAATTTTTCATTTCCTTGTCTTTTCTACTTTTTGTCTTATGTTCCACAGGCCAGTTCCTTGGTTCTTATTTCATACTTATTATACCTTATGTCATAAGTCATTATTCTCTATAGACTAAAACAGATGGGGCCTGAAACTCTTCAACCAAAGTTCAGAAAAGGCTGCTGAATTGTCCATGAATTTAGGACTGGATCCAGAGGCATTATCACTTAAATTCTCTCCACTTGACAAAAATGTGATGAATGTAGAAAAAAAAAATTAGGTTTGAGAATCCATATAGTCTAATTGTTCTCTCATCACTTTGATCAAGTCACTGGATGCATTCACATATTTTAAAAAGGCATTTCTTCAGCCACACCCTGAACTTCTGGGGTTGTTTCTTCAAATCAGAACATGAGCCAGTGTACCCTGTTCTTCACCTATCCAGACTAAACCAAAAATAAGAACTTCTTGAAAAATATTTGGGTAGAGAGATTGTAATCATTATTGGTTTGGTTTTTGTTAACCTTTATTTTTTGTTTGAGGAAGATTAAGTCAATCCACCTGGAGTTTAATACTGTATGTTACTATAGTAACTTTATAGCCTGTTTGGCTGTGACAAAGGGGCTTCATCTCGTCCATTTCATGCTCCTGTGTCGACCTACTCCCTCCCAGTGTTTTATTATATCTGTCTTTAAGGGTATCTGCGGGAGTCACAGCTGCTGTGCTTTTGTAACAGAAAGCAGCTTTCACTGTGTGAAATGCTAGGCTCTAAGAGGTCTTACAGGCTGATGGCATTATTGAATTTCAAAGCAAAGACAAACAACATTAAATTGTTTAAAGCTAATATTCATGTTTTCCTGCATACCGTATATTTTTCTAGAAATAGCATGTAATTTATTTTTTTCCAGAAAAAGCATATAATTGCCATCTAATAGAATTATGAATGAGAAGAAAGGGAATGACCTTAAGGTAATACAACTTGAAAAAAAGGAAAATATATCTTTAGGTTAAAAAATAAACCAATTTCATATACCGTCTTTTAAAGAGGAGTTTTAAAAAATCAAGTAACTTGATTGCTTTATCCAGGTTTTATAGATATCTAAATATTGTTCAATGAGTAACTTCTGAATATGCTCTTATAGTCTATATGTAGATGCTGACTAATATTCTTCACTTTAGTAAAACTTTAGCTCTTTAGATTCTATTCTCAAACTAAGTTTTAGTCTTGATCTCTTATGAGAAAATGTGTTAGCCTCAGTTGTTTCCAAAGATAAAACATAATATTTGTAAGGGTAAGATTGAAATAGTTTTAATGTACTCAGAAATGTGTATGAGAATACTGAGAAAATACTTTTGATAATATTTTTACTTTTCAGTTTCTCTCATTTTATTTATTGAGCCATAGCACCTGCCCAGCTTGAAACTTCAAAATTCTCCTCTTCCCGGTATGGTCCAGTATTTATTATTTGCCTCTGTTCCATAAAAGGCAACTTTGGTAAGATTTTTGTCTCTTCAGATAATCAGTGCAGTGATTTTCCAGTTGTGTTAATTGTTGTGTTAGAAAAAGTGGTGAATGCTCAGAGTCTTGTTAACTTGCTAAGCATCTGGTCAGCAGGGTAGTTGAGTTCCAGCAAGGCTCTTGACACCTCTGCCAAGGGTTATTGATACCTCACACACCCCAGCTGAGGCAGATTGTTTTAGTTGGGCTTCATATCCATAGCATAGCCTGTAGTTAAGAGGAAAAAAAAGCAAACATGTGATTGACAGCCCACACCTCCTGGGCCCTTCTTACTACCAGACACAACATCTGCTATGCCCTGTGGAGCAGTGAACCAACACACACCGAGAGAATTGTTTCTAGTATTGTCAGGGTAGATTTTCTTTAACCCTTTGTAGTTACTCTCTGGAGAAAAGTGTGAGATGTCTTTTCTTAAGGGGTGAGGGTGGGAATAAATGTAAATTTGGGGGGAGATTAGGATGCTTTGCTTTAAAAGGAGTTTTACTTAATAAAATATTACAGAAAGTGACCGAAAAAGGAATATAGAGTAAGTGCCTAGAAATAACCTCATTGTTGTGCTTTTTATTGTAAAATGAAGATTTGTCATATTCTCTGCCATCATTATATCAGAATCAGAAAAAAAAATTTGTACAGTGTAATAAATTAGTTGCAAATGGTTTTGATTTTTATTCACTCAATACCCACAAACTAACGAGATTTTCATTGTATCTAGGTTTATAAAAATTATTTGCAATAATTCAAAAGGAATGAGGAAGCCAGTATATTTGTTAGGTAGATTTTAGAAGCTACAATGTGCCCCGGCCAAAGCTTTATGAGGCAAAAGTAATGTGCATCTGGTATTCCATAACTTCCAAAGTTATACACTGAAATATGGGAGCCTATAGATCACTTTAGGAAACTTGTTTTTTGTTACTGCCAACCCAACTACCCTGCTGATAGAATACAAAGTACTGTATTTGATAATAAATATGATTCTTTAAAAATAAATCAAAACACTTTTGTAGACTGCCAGCAATGTATTGGAACATTTAAGGGCTCACAAAAGTAATTACTAAGTTAAATTTTTTGGACATTTTTGAAGGGCTCATTTTTGTATCTAGATATGCTAAAGTATCTTCTGAAACAATTTCCTATGTGGGGCATATTAGTCAAAAAAGTAAAGAATAGAGAATAATGTTCAGGTAAAATCATTTCATTACAAATGTGCTCTCTGCTACAGGCATGATTAAAAATTAGGACACAAAGCTTCCATATTGAAGAGATATAGCAGTAGTTCTAAGAGTAATTTAATGTATTCTTTTCACTTGGGCCAGTGTTTGTCACACTAACTCTTTATCATAATATCATACATCAACACTAATTCTTAATAGCCATGATATCTCTGTTTACAATGCTTTAAGGACAAGCTTTGCTACAGAAGAGCTAGTAGCATTTTTATTAGGTCTTTATTACAGCAATGTAATTAGCAATATTATTGTTGTTATATATTACTCTAATGTCTTGCCAGCATAGTTACTCCCACATAATTCACCCAGTAGTATAAAGACAGAAAAATTTCACTTGAGTTATATGATATTAACATAATGTTATCACTCATTTTAAATAAATAAATAAATGTGTATATATCTTGAATATAAGATCCATTTGTTTCAACAAATTTGTTCTTAAGCCAAAAGATTTAGTCAGAGACCAATTAGCTTCTAACAATCAAATTTTTAAAAGTACTAATATACGGATAATTCAAGAAACATTTTTCCTGTTTCTCACTATTTTGAAATTTTATTACTTGCTATATTCTTATATGTGTGTGTGTATTACTACCCAATGTTACATTGATCTATTTATTTATTACTGTTCTAATGCCACATAATTGTTATTATAGCTTTAGTTTATGTCTAGATGAATGGTGGAAAAACACCTTATATTTGTTATTTCATCATTTATTTCTTGGCTATTTGTGTACACCTATTCTTCCACAGAAATACAACAGAAAAAATTCTATGTTCTCACTGATTTGTGGGGTCAAAAAACCAAAACAATTGAACTCATGAACATAGAGAGTAGAAGGATGGTTACCAGAGGCTGGGAAGTGTAATGGCAGAGGGGGGAGTTTGGAGGGAGGTGGGAATGTTTAATGGATACAAAAAATAGTTAGAAAGAATGAATAAGACCTGCTATTTGATACCACAATAGGGTGGCTATAGTTAATAATAAATTAACTGTACATTTTAAAATAACTTAAAGAGTATAATTGGATTGTCTGTAACTCAAAGGATAAATGCTTGAGAGGATGGATACCCCCATTCTCCATGATGTGCTTATTTCACTTTGTATCCCTGTATCAAAACATCTCATGTACCTCATAAAAATATACACCTACTATACAAAAATTTTAGAAAAAATTAAAAAAAAAGAAATACAAAAGAAAACAAAAATACATTTTAGGTATGATAGTTTGGTTCCTTTATTTGACACAGTCCTATAATCTCAGTCTGAGAATAGGAGAATCTAGTTCATTCAAAGTCGTTGTGAGCAGCGACTACTGATACCTGTTTTCTCACTTTGTGTTTTTTATTTGCCATTCATTCTCCATGTTTTCTTCTCTTCTTCTGAATTGAGTGAGTTTCATTTCATCCTTATTTTGATAGCTGTAAATTTTATTTCTATTCTTTCCATTGTTATGCTCAGTTTTCAACACATGTATTTAAATATATATTTTATAAAAATATATTCAATAATGTATCAGTATCTTTCTTCCCTTTCTTCTTTTCCTTTTTCTCTCTCTAAACCCCTTCACTTTTTAACTCTAATCTGGACTTTTGTTTCTAGATTATTATTTAAAAACATTCTTAACTTCCTTCTTTCTTGCTTGCTTCCACCATCCCCTTCTCTTCCTTCTCTGCATCCTCTTTCCGTTCTCTCTTCTTACAATATACACTTATTAAGATTTAATACTCATTTTACTTATATGTTTGCTCATCATTCCCTTTCCTCTTTGTTCCTTTCTGAAATCATTTATTTTCCTTTTGGAAGAATATTTCCACAAATGTGTGTCTTTTGAAATTTTTTTTTTTTTTTCTGGAGACAGAATCTCACTGTGTCACTCAGTCTGGAGTGCAGTGGTGTGATCTCGGCACATTGCAACCCCCACCTCCTAGGCTCAAGCAATTCTCCCAACTTAGCCTCTTGAGTAGCCAGGACAATAGGCATGTGTCACCACACTGAGCTAATTTTTGTATTATTTTTAGTAGAGATGGAGTTTTACCATGATGGCCAGGCTAGTCTCAAACTCCTGCCCTCAAGTGACCTGCCCTCTGTGGCCTCCCAAAGTGCTGAGATTACAGGCGTAAGTCACCATGCCTTGCTTTTTGAAATTTTTTTTAAAAAAATATTATATTTATTGTAATTTTGAAAAAAGATTACATTTAACATTTTCTTTCCTATATTTGATTATATTCTCTTTAGAAACTGTCAATAAATAAAAGTGTTTTCTTCACTCTGTTTAATATCCATCTTTTAAATGTATTTTTACTATATTTTGGCATAGTTCTTTGGCTTGATCATTTAACTCACTAATTTGTCTTTTCTAGTGTGCAACTACTATTTGTTTTTTATATGAGAGTATTAGTCTGTTCTCATGGGTATGTTCTCATGAGACTGGATAATTTATAAAGGAAAGAGGCTTAATGGACTCACAATTCCACATGGCATGGAGGCAAAGGAGAAGTAAAAGCCATGTCTTACATGGTGGCAGGCAAGAGAACTACCAGGGGAACTACCCTTTATAAAACCACCAGATCTTGTGAAACTTATTCACTGTCACAAGAACAGCATGGGAAAGACCTGCCTCCATGATTCAATTACCTCCCACCAGGTCCCTGTCATAATACATGGGAATTAGAAGAGTTACAATTCAAGATGAGATTTGAGTGGGGATACAGCCAAGCCGTATCAATCAGTAATTATACTTTTCATTTGAAAAACTTATAGCATTTATTTTTACTGATATGTTCTTGTCTCATGAATGCTATTTTCTCCATTATCTTTCTACGTAGGTAAAATGTACTTATTTTGAAGTCATTTTCTGATTTCTCTAATAACTTTGTTTCTTTGGAAAACATTTCTTTCTGTATTTCTTGTGCATGTGTTTTCTCTTTATGGGTCAATTACCTCTAAGTTTTGTTTATTTTTTGTACCATTTCATCTGTAACTGATTTTTTTTCCAGTTAAGTGTTATTTTTTTTCCAGTTAAGTGATATTTTTAATAGCATCTCATCTATAACTGTGATTTTTTTTCCAGTTAAGTGGTATGGCTGCTGGAAGTGATTACCAAAGCTTAGTGGTTTGAAACAACACAAATATGTTATCTCACCAATTTATAGATTAGAGTCTGAAATGGGTCTCACTGTGGTAAAATCAAGTATTGTCAGGGATGCCTTGTTTTGAAGACTTTAGAAAAGAATTAGTTTTCTTGCACTATCCAGCTTCTAGAGGAAGGTTCTTAGCCCCCTTTCTTTATCTTCAAACAGTATCATCAGACTGAGTCCTCTGGTTGCCATCTTTTCATTTCTCTCTTCTGACTTTCTCTTCCACTTTTAAGGATCTCTGTGATTACATGGGTCCCATCTAGATAATGCAGGATAATTTTCCCATTTTAAGATCAGCTGTTTGGCTATCTTAATTCTAATTTTCTTCCCCCTTGCCATATGTATTTGTCCATTTTAGCACTGCTATAAAGACCCTGAGACTGGGTAATTTATAAACAAAAGAAGTTTAATTGACTCACAGTTCCACAAGGCTGGGGAGGCCTCAGGAAACTTGCAATCATAGTGGAAGGCAAAGGGGAAACAAGGCATGTCTTACATGGTGGCAGGGGAGAGAGAGCATGCAGAGAAATTGCCTGGCTTAAAACTATCAGATCTTATGAAAATTCCCTCACCATCATGAAAACAACATGTAGGAAACAACCCCTATTATCCAATCACCTTGAACCGGGTCCCTCCCTCAACATTTGGAAATTACAACTCAAGATGAGATTTGGGTGAGGACAGAGAGCCATATCATATTATTCCAACCCTGGCCCCTCCAAAATATCATGTTCTTTTTACATTTAAAACCAATCATATCTTCCCAACAGTCTCCCAAAGTCTTAATTCATTCCAACATTAACTCAAAAGTCCAAGTCCAAAGTCTCATCTGCGACAAGGCAAGTCCCTTCTACATATTAACCTGTAAAATCAAAATAAAGTTAATTACTTCCCAGATATAGTGGCGATACAGGCATTGGATAAATGTTTCCATTCCAAGTTGAAGAAATTGGTCAAGACAAAGGGGCCACAGGACCCCATGCAAGTCTGAAATCTGGCCAGGCAGTCATTAAATCTTAAAGCTCCAAAATGACCTCCTTTGACTCCATGTCTCACATCCACAGCATGGTGATACAAAAAGTGGGTTCTCATGGACTTGAGTGGCTCCACCCCTGTGGCTCTGCAGGGTATGACCCTGACCCCAGCCCCTTTGACTGCTTTCACGGGCTAGTGTTGAGTGCCTGTGACTTTTCCAGGCACACAGTGCAAGCTACTGGTGGATCTGCCTTTCTGGGGTCTGGAGGACATGGCCCTCTTCTCACAGCTCCACTAGGGAGAGTCCCACTGGGGACTCTGTGTAGGGGCTTCAACCTCACATTTCCATTCTGCACTGCCCTAGCAGAGGTTCTCCATGAGGGCTCCACCACTGCAGCAGACTTCTGCCTGGACACTGAAGTGTTTCCATACATCCCCTAAAATTAGGCAAAGCCTCCCAAAGCTCAAATCTTATCTTCTATGAACTAATAGGCCCAACACCAAGTGGAAGCCACCAAGGCTTGAGGCTTACACCTTCTGAAGCCACAGCCCAAACTGTGCCTTGACCCCTTTAGCCATGGCTGGAGCTATAGCAGCTGGGACACAGGGCACCAAGTCCCAAAACTGTACAGAGCAGCAGGGCTCTGGGCCTGGCCCACGAAGCAATTTTTCCCTTCTAGGCCTACAGCCCTGTGATGGGAGGGCCTGCTGGGAACATCCCTGACATGCTCTGGAGAAATTTTCCCCATTGTCTTGACTTTTAACATTCAGCTCCTTCTTATGCAAATTTCTGTAGCTGTTTTTAATTTCTCCTCAGAAAATGGGGTTTTCTTTTCTACCACATGGTCAGGCTGCAAGTTTTCCAAACTTTTATGTTTTGTTTCCCTTTTAAATATAAATTCAAATTTCAAACCATCTCTTTGTAAATAACTATAACTGAACACTTTCAGAATAAGCTAAATTACCTCTTAAATGCTTTGCTGCTTAGAAATTTCTTCTACCAGACACCCTAAATCATCTCTCTCAAGTTCAAAGTTCCACAGATCTCTAGGAAAGGGACAAAATGCTGCCAATCTCTTTGCCATAGCATGGCATGAGTGACCTTTATTCCAGTTCCCAATAAGTTCCCCATCTCCATCTGAAGCCTCCTCAGCCTGGACTTCATTGTCCATATAATTATCAGCATTTTGGTCAGAATCACTCGACAAGTCTCTAGGAAGTTCCAAACTTTCCCTCATCTTCCTATCTTCTTCTGAGCCCTCCAAACTGTTGCAACCTCAGCCTTCTACTCAGTTCCAGGGTCACTTCCAAGTTTTCAGATTATCTTTATAACAGTACTGCTCTCTGCTGGTAGCAATTATTTGTATCAGCCCATTTCACACTGCTATAAAGATACTACCTGAGACTGGGTAACTCATAAACAAAAGAGGTTTAATTGACTCACAGTTCCCCATGGCTGGAGAGGCCTCAGGAAACTTACAATTGTAAATTATAGTTGAAAGCAAAGGGGAACAAGGCACATCTTACATGGTGGCAGGAGAGAGAGAGCATACTGGGGAAACAGTGATCCTTAAAACCATCAGATCTCATGTGAATTCCCTCACCATCATGAGTACAGCATGGGGAAAACTGCCCCCATGATCCAATCACCTCCTACAAGGTCCCTCCATTGACACCTGGGGATTACAATTTGAGATAAGATTTGAGTGGAGACACAGAGCCAAACCATGTCAACATGTAATTTAACATATTAACAGGTTTCAGGAATTAGAACATGAGCAATATTGGTGGATCAAGGAAAGTGTTCTTATTCTGACTGTTACAAGTGTACTGTAAAGCATATTCAAGTAGGGGCAGCAGCTTATTAAAATGGCCTTAGCTAATGATATTGACCACATTTAACCTTGTGACTTCTCAGCTGCTTGGGTTTTTGTTGTTGTTGTTGTTTGTTTATTTATTTTTATGAAAAAATTTTCACTAATAGGCCAGTACAAAGTTTCTGTTTTTGTTGTTTGAAAATATAAATCTATACTTATTAATTTAATTTTTTTCCTGTTCTGGGTTAGAGGTGGAAGTAGCAAATTTAAAGTGTGCTTAAATGTAAAAATTAGAAGAATAAAAAGAAGAATTTATACCCGTAAACCACTAGATTAGAAGCAAACAAACACAGTTAATATAGAAAATATTCAAAAAAGGAAACAAGGAAGAATAAAAAGATATGAAAAAGCATGCAGTCTCAAGACCAACTATATCAATTATAGCAATATAAGTCAAGAGTTACACTATTGATACATGAAGATTTTTAAACTGAGTCAAAAAAGAAAAAATTATTTTGATAAGGCAATGAAGGAGTCATTTAAAACAATAAAAAATATCTAGGTTGAAATAAAAGAATTTAAAATGTTGCACAAATTCAAAAAGAAAAGCAGAAATCACAATATTAATATCAGACAAGGTAAATTAGGAATAAAAATGCAATAAATAAAAATATTTTTTAAAAGGTTTAATTATATGTGTTCTGCTTTGTAGAATTTGAGGTTTTATTTGTAGTGTAAACAGAGTTGTTAATTTTCCACTTCTTGTTTAAGAATATATATTAAGTCTGTTCAGATTAAAATTATCTTGTATTACATATTATATTAAACTGTAAAGCTGTATGTACTTCAGAGATCAAGTAAAAGAAAAAGAAAGATTTTAAAAAATTTGAATGTTATAAAGGTTGATGCTAATGTAATACAAGGTGATTTTAATCCACAAAAAATAATATATATCTCACACAATGAAATTCAAACAAAAGCCATATATAGAACCTCAAATTCTGCAAAGTAGAATACAGAGCACATTCTCTGACTGAAAGCACATATATAATACTAATGAAACCACTTATATATATATATTTTAAAAGTACCCATTGTAAAATTCTGAAAGAAGAAAATCAATAAATGGAATTTGAGTTTTTCAAAAGTAATAGAAATAGAAATACTATTCATCAAAATGTATAAAATATTGCCAAAGTTTTCTCAAAAGAAAATTCATAACTGAATATTTTAACAAATAAAATATGGAAAGAAATTTAAACCTTGAGCACTAGAAAACAAGTGAAAAATAAACATAAATTTAAAATGTAACAGATTAAAAGATACCAAGTTAGAAAATCCCAAAAGTGTAAAGTGAGGAAATTGAAAAACATTTTTTTCTTGTAGGGGTATGAAATCAGAAAGCTTTTAGAAGGACCAAATTCAAAATTTGCTCTAAGAAAGTAAAATTAAAAATATGAGATTAAAAATTATAGGCCTATGTATGTACATGTTTTTCAATCAATTTAAAACTTGTTGTAATAGATGAATTTCTTTAAAATGTTAACGATCATATGAGTTAAAAAAAAAAAAAAAATCCCTGAAGAGAACTGAAAAGTTTTCAAATAATTACCTCTAAAACACTATACAAGCTCTTTTAATGCCTTTTTTAGAAGTGGATTCTTGCTATGTTATCCATGCTAAACTTGAACTCCTGGGCTCAAGCAATTCTCCCACTTCAGTCTCCCAAATAGCTAGGTCTACAGGGACACAACATTATGCCCAGCTTCAATTTCTGAAATATATGAATCACCACATTTTATTGTTAATACTGTAGTGAAGCATGGAAGGAAGTTGTCATATTGACAAGAAAAATTTATGAAAGTTACATGAAAATAGATCTATATATTTTATAGAAATAATTTGAAATCATAAATCGAATATGAGCCAATAACCACAAACCCATATATTAAAACATAATGCATCACTTCCAATTAGGTTCCTTTCCAAAATATATTTCTCAAATTAATAAAATGTGATAATCTTGGTTTATGTTGAAAGCTTTTAGACATAATTCAATATCCATTTAAAATTAATTTCTGACTAAAATAAAAAAATACAGTAAACAAGAAATAAAAGGATACACACACATAATAATGGAAAATAAGGATATACATTTTATTATATCTTTGTATCTGTTTTAAGCTACATGCCTATGTTATTCTTAATAAAGAATTATTAAAATTATTTCAGAGAGAAGAGGACCCTTCTATACTGTTGTTAGGAATGTAGATTGGTGCAGACATTAAGAATAACATAGAGGTTTCCAAAGAAATTAAAGATAGAACTATCAGATGACCTAACAATCCTGCGTCTGGGCACATACCCAAGGAAATGAAATCATTATCTCATAGAGATACATGCACTCCCATGTTCATTTAGACATTATTTACAATAGCCAAGATATCAAAACAAACTAAGTGTCTATTGACAGATGAATGGACAATGAAACTGTGATGTGAAATAATATCATAGTGGAATAATATTTAACCTTTAAAATGAAAGAAATTGTGCCATTTACCATAACATAGATGAAGCTGGAGGCCATGAAACTAGGTAAAATAAGCCAGACATAGAAAAAAATTGCATAATCTCACTTATATATCAAGTGTATTAAAAACGTTAGATATACAGAGATAGACAATAAAATAGTGGTTACCAGGGGTTGGGGGAAAGAGGAGGAAATGGGAAGATGTGGGTCAGAGGATACAAAATAGAGTAGCAGCCATGTAGGATGAAGAAATCTAGAGATCTGTTATACAATATGAGAACTACGGGTCATAAAATTCTTCTGTATTTGGGATTCCTGCTAAATGAGTAGATTTTAACTGCTCTTAAAGAAAGATACATATATATCAACTTGCTTCACTATAGTAACCATTTCATTATCTGTATGTATCCCATGACATCATGTACTTTTTTAAAAAAATTACTATACTTTAACTTCTGGGGTACATGTGCAGAATGTGCAGGTTTGTTACATAGGTAAACATGTGCCATGTTGGTTTGCTGCACCCATCAACTCGTCATCTACATGAGGTATTTCTCCCAGTGCTATCAATCCCACTGCCCACCAACCCCCCGACAGGCCCCAGTGTGTGATGTTCCCCTCCCTGTGTCCATGTGTTCTCATTGTTCAACTCCTACTTATGAATGAGAACATGAAGTGTTTGGTTTTCTGTTCCTGTGTTAGTTTGCTCAGAATGATAGTTTCCAGCTTCATCCATGTCCCTGCAAAGGACATGAACTCGTCATTTCTTACGGCTGCATAGTATTCCATGGGGTGTTTATGTGCCACGTTTTCTTTATCCAGTCTATCATTGATGGGCATTTGGGTTGGTTCCAAGTCTTTGCTATTGTGATAAGTGCTGCAATAAACATACATGTGCATGTGTCTTTGTAGTAGAATGATTTATATTCCTTTGAGTATATACCCAGTAATGGGATTGCTGAGTCAAATGGTATTTCTACTTCTAGAACCTTGAGGAATCACCACACCATCTTCCACAGTGGTTGAACTAATTTGTACTTCCACCAACAGTGTAAAAGTGTTCCTATTTCTCCACATCCTATCCAGCATCTGTTGTTTCCAGACTTTTTAATGATCGCCATTCTAACTGGCGAGAGATAGTATCTCATTGTGGTTTTGATTTGCATTTCTCTAATGACCAGTGCTGATGAGCATTTTTTCATGTTTGTTGGCTGCATAAATGTCTTCGTTTGAGAAATGTCTGTTCATATTATGCACCCACTTTTTGATGGGGTTGTTTGTTTTTTCTTGTAAATTTGTTTAAGTTCTTTGTAGATTCTGGATATTAGCCCTTTGTCATATAGATAGATTGCAAAAATTTTAACAAGTCCTTTCAATTAAGAAAAGATAGGGATTCCAAAAGTCAACACTAGGGATTCCAAAAGTCAACACTATTTCTTTGACATTGTACTCCAAATTAGTTTATATAATAAAACAAGAAAATAGATGAACAACAACTAGCTCATGAAACAGAGAGAGAATGAAAAGAAAGGAAAATAAAGTGTTGTTTCTATTTCTATGATTTTGCAAAGCCAAAAACATTAACTAATAAATGTATTAGAAATGTTAAATTGAAATGGTCACCTAATACATTTTCTGCATCCAAATTGAAAATTAAATAGGGAGCAAAGGATCATATTTTAAACAGAGCCAAAACTATACCTGGAAATAAACTTAAATGGAAATGTGTGTCAAAGAGGAAAGCAAAAAAATCTTACCAATAGATATATAAATACTTACAAAAATGGATATACTTTCTATATTCTCATAGTGGAAGACTGAATAAAGATGTAAATTTTTCTCAAATTAGTTTATGCATAATGCAAATCCAATTATTATCCAAAGAGATTTTCAGAACTTTATTGTGATTCTAAAAATCGAATAGAAGAGAAAAAGAATGGTTTTATCAAAAAACGTTCAAAATATGGCAAAATTATAAAGGATTTGTATGACTAGATATCAAATATAAAACACACACTTATAATAATTAAAAAAAGAGATCAATTATGTGAATAGATGATTCATGGAAGAGTAAATTCAGACATGATCCTAAAAGTCATCTTCCAATGAGGGTTATTTTAACCATGCTATTTAATGTTGGGACTCATCTACGTCTTCTTTTTCATCACTTAATAAATTATCTGAGTTCCTTGTTTATGGTCTGTTTCCATCCATTACCATGTAATGATCTACAAAATAGGGTTTTTGGTGTTTGTTCACTAATATACTTGAACAATAGTTTGAGCATAACAAGTACTTAACAAAGATGTATTAAATTATTACTTCAAACCTAGGGAAAAGGAGTATTTCATAAATAGGGCTGGCACATTTGACTGGCATTTGATGAAACATTGAGATATGCCAAAAAATCTAAAATATAAGTACAACCAGTTCACACTATACATAACACTATTAATGTACTAAATAATGGAATGGTTCAAATTAAGTATAAAAATATACTAAAAGAAAATTATTTTTAAAATATCCACAAAAGATTGAATTCCTATTAAGTTTAAAAGTGCTCATTTAGAGAGCCCAGGTTAGAAACACAGTAATCCATGCCACCATTAGTAAAATTTCCAAGTTGTTGCAGAACTGTGACTCTGGTACTAACATATGTTCCTTCTATTTATGCTTTTTATTTAATATTTTTGCATTTTTATTATTAAACCTTGATGTTTTACAAAAACTTATATTAATTACTAGGCAAAAATATATTTGATTAGAGGGAGTAATACATGGCTTTTCATTACTGGCCATAACAGAGTAACTAGTACTGAAATTAGCCCTATGCTTTTAATAAAAGTAAAACTAACTAAATATATAATAACACAATTTTCAGACACTGGATAGCATACAGTATAGGGCTGCGATCCCTGACAAATGGGAACTGCAAGTGATGAGATTCACAATTGGTCTAGCTTTGTGCCTGAGCACATTGTAGGCACTATCTGGGCATATGTGTGGAAAGATAGAGTCAAAACTAAACTCAGAAGCATAGAGCTTTCACCGAACTTTAGAGGCAAACACTGGAGTTTGGTGATACTTGGACTGCTGACATTTGTTGGGTAGGCTATTACAGAAAAGTGAGCTGTGCAGGAATACACTTCCCCAATTCTGTGTTAAGTACTCCATCAAATATCTGCCTGAATACAATGCAGAACATGACTAGAGTGAGATTTTACAAGGCCTGGAACAGAACACCTGCTGGAAGCCTGTGATTTGAATGGAGCCTGGGGATTTCATAGTGACAGGAGGCACACCTTTCTATAAAATAAGTGAATGCCAAAAACAAAACAAAACAAAAAAACAGTACTCATTGAAGAAAGAATACAAAATACAGACCTTCGGCTATGTAGAATCCACAATGCCCAGCAAACAATAAAATATTGCTAGTGCATTTAAAAAAAAAAAAAAAAAAAGAAAGAAAAGAAAAAGTGTCCTCCGACCAAGAAAAAGGCACTCAATAGAAAGGACTTTGACAAGCCCAGACATTGAAATTAGCAAACACAGGCAAACAACAAGAACAAAAATATGTTAAAGTAACTGTTATAAAGTCATAGCAAAGCCTTAAGTCACATCTTTAAAAGAAAATGTAGTCATAATGAATAAATGGATAGGACATTTTGACAAAGAAGTGGAAGCTATTAAAAAAACTAAATTGAAGTTTTTGACATGAAAGGAGTTTACTGAAAGGACTTAACAGTAATTTTAGGGTAGCAGAAAAAAGAGTTGGTAAATTTAAAAGAGGACAATACAAATTATGCAATCTGAGGAACAGTTGGGGTAAATAAAAATAGAAAGAAAAAAAAAACCCAAAGTCTTATTGACCTGGGACAATAACAAATAATCTAACACATGGGCAATTAGAGTCCTAGAAAAAGACAGAAAAATGTTTGAAGAAATAATGGTGCCAAATTTTCCAATTTGGCAAACAACAGCTTGGAGATCCAAAAGCTCCATCAACTTTAAACAGAATAATAAATAAGTAACATTAAAACTGATTAGAATGAAAGGTAATTGAAGATCTTGGAAATATTCAGAGAAAATAACACATGACAAAAATGAAATAGCTACGCAAAAGGTATGAGGCTTCTCATCAAAGAAAATTAAAGGGAGAAAGACAAAGGAACATTGTTCAACACATAACTGTCAACCCCAAATTCTATATGCAGTGAAAATGTTCAAAAGCAAAGGCAAAATAAATACATTTTTAGATAAACGAAACCTAAGTAAAACCATTGTCAACAGACCTCTTTTTAAAATAAGAAATGCTAAAGAAAGATTCCTCAAGCTGAAGCAAATTGACGAAAGATGGAAACTCTAAAGAGTTGGTAAATCCCAAAAAAGTACACGAAACACAATATCAAAAATTATATATTCCCTTTTAAATTTTAAAAGTAAAATTTTGTTTTAAAACCAAAATTATTATTATTTTTAAATTTTGCTTTAAGTTCCAGGAAACATGTGCAGAATGTGCAGGCATGTCACATATTCATGTGCCATGGTGGTTTGCTGCACCTATCAGCCTGTCATCTAGGTTTTAAGCCCTGCATGCATTAGCTATTTGTCTTAATTCTCTCCCTCCCCCTGCCTCCCACCCCACCCCACCCCGTGACAGGCCCTCCCTGCTATGTGTTGTTTCCCTCCTCGTGTCCATGTGTTCTCATTGTTCAACTCCCACTTAAGAGTGAGAATATATGGTGTTTGGTTTTCTGTTCCTGTGTTAGTTTGCTGAGGATGATGGCTTCCAGTTTCATCCATGTCCTACGAAGGATATGATCTCATTCCTTTTTATGGCTGCATAGTATTTCATGGTATATATGTGTCACATTTTGTTTATTCAGTCTATCATTGTTTGGCATTTGGGTTGGTTCCATGTCTTTGCTATTGTAAATAGTGCTGCAATAAATATACATATGCATGTGTCTTTATAGTAGAATGATTTACATTCCTTTGGGTATATACCCAGTAATGGGATTCCTGGGTCAAATGATATTTCTGGTTCTAGATCCTTGAGGAATCACCACAGTGTCTTCCACAATGGTTGAAATAATTTACATTCCCAGCAACAGTATACAAGTGTTCCTATTGCTCCACAACATCACCAGCATCTATTGTTTTTTTGACTTCTTAATAATCTCCATTCTGACTGGCATGAGATGGTATCTCATTGTGGTTTTGATTTGCATTTCTTTAGTGATCATTGGTGTTGAGCTTCTTTTCATATGTTTGTTGTCTGCATAAATGTCTTCTTTTGAGAAGTGTCTGCTCATATACTTTGCCCACTTTTTGATGCGGTTGTTTGGCTTCTCGTGTAAATTTGTTTAAGTTCCTTGTAGATCCTGGACATAAGACCTTTGTCAGATGGGTAGATTGCAAAAATTTTCTCCTATTCTGTAGTTTGCCTGTTGACTCTGATGATAGTTTCTTTTGCTGAGCAGAAGCTCTTTAGTTCATCTAGATCACATGTGTCAATTTTGGCTTTTGTTGCCATTACTTTTGGCATTTTAGTCAGGAAATCTTTGCCCACACCTATACACTAAATGGCATTACCTAGGATTTCTGCTAGGGTTTTTATGGTTTTGGGTTTTACATTTAAGTCTGTAATCCATCTTGAGATAATTTTTGTATGAAGTGTAAGAAAGGGGTCCAGTTTCAGTTTTATGCATGTGGCTAACCAGTTTTCCCAGCACCATTTATTAAATAGAAAATCCTTTCCCCATTGCTTGTATTTTTCAGGTTTGTTGAAGATCAGATGGGTCTAGATGTGTGATGTTATTTCTGAGGTCTCTGTTCTTTTCCATTGGTCTATATGTCTGCTTTGGTACCAGTACCATGCTGATTCTGTTATTATAGCTTTGTAGTATAGTTTGAAGTTGAGTTGAGTGATGCCTCTAGCTTTGTTCTTTTTGCTTAGGATTGTCTTGGCTGTACAGGCTCTTTTTTGGTTACATTTAAAATTTAAAATAGTTTTTTTTTTTCTAATTCTGTAAAGAATTTCAATGGTAGTTTGATGGGAAGAGCATAGGATCTATGAATTACTTTGAGCAGTATGGCAATTTTCACGATATTGATTCTTTCTGTCCATGAGGATGCAGTGTTTTTTCCATTGATTTGTGTCCTTTCTTATTTCCTTGAGCAGTGGTTTGTAGTTTTCCTTGAAGAGGTCCTTCATATCCCTTGTTGGGTGTATTCCTAGGTATTTTTTTCTCTTTGTAGAAGTTGTGAATGGGAGTTCATGATTTGGCTCTCTGCTTGTCTATTGTTGGTATATAGGAATGCTTGTGATTTTTCGCACATTGATTTTGTATCCTGAGATTTTGCTGAAGTTGCTTATCAGATTAAGGAGTTTTTGAGCTGAGATGATGGGGTTTTCTAAATATACAATCATGCCATCTGCAAAGAGAGCCAATTTGACTTCCTGTCTTCCTATTTGAATATGCTTTATTTCTTTCTCTTGCCTGGATTGTCCTGGCCGAAACTTCCAATATTATGTTGAATAGGAGTGGTGAGAGAGGGCATTCTTGTCTTGTGCCAGTTTTCAAAGGAAATGTTTCCAGCTTTTGCCCATTCACTATGATATTGGCTGTGGGTTTATCATAAATAGCTCTTATTATTTTGAGATATGTTCTATCAGCACCTACTTCATTGAGAGCTTTTAACATAAAACGATGTTTAATTTTATTGAAGGCCTTTTCCGCATCTATTGAGATAATCATTTGGTTTTTGTCATTGGTTCAGTTTATGGATTGATTACTTTTATTGATTTGCCTATGTTGAAGCAGCCTTGCATTTTACAGATGGATCTGACTTGATTGTGGTAAATAAGCTTTTTGATGTGCTGCTGGTTTCAGTTTGCCAGTATTTTATTGAGGATTTTTTCATCAATGTTCATCAGGGATATTGGCCTGAAGTTTTCTTTTTTTGTTGTGTCTCTGCCAGGTTTTGGTATCAGGATGATTCTGGCCTTATGAAATAAGGAGGGAGGGAATAGTCCCTCCTTTTCAAATTTTTGGAATAGTTTCATAAGGAATGGTACCAGCTCCTCTTTGTACCTCGGGTAGAATTCAACTGTGAATCTTTCTGGTCCTGGGCTTTATTTGGTTGGTAGGTTAATTACTGCTTCAATATCAGAACTTGTTATTGGTCTATTCAGGGATTTGATTTCATTCTGGTTTAGTCTTCAGAGTTTGTATGTGTCCAGAAATTTATCCATTTCCTCTAGATTTTCTAGATTATTTGTGTAGAATTGTTTACAGTATTGGCTGATGGTAGTTTGTATTTCTGTAGTGTCAATGGTGATATCCCTCTTATCATTTTTTATTGTGTCTATTTGATTCTTCTCTCTTTTCTTCTTTATTACTCTAGCTAGTGACCTATTTTGTTACCTTTTCATAAAACCAGCTCTTGTATTAATTGATTTTTTGGAGAGTTTTTCATATCTCTATCTCCCTCAGTTCTACTCTGATCTTAGCTATTTCTTGTCTTCTGCTAGCTTTTGGGTTTGTTTGCTCTTGCATCTCTAATTCTTTTAATTGTGATATTAAGGTATCAATTTGAGATATTTCTAGCTTTTTTGTGAGTATTTAGTGCTGTAAGTGTCCCTCTTAACACTGCTTTAGCTGTGTCCCAGAGATTCTGGTGTGTTGTCCTTTGTTCTTATTGGTTTCAAAGAACTTCTTGATTTCTGCCTTAATTTCATTATTTATCTAAGAATCATTTGGGGGCAGGTTGTTCAATTGCCATGTAGTTGTGTGTTTTTTACTGAGTTTCTTAATCCTGAGTTCTAATTTGATTGCACTGTGGTCTAAGTGACTGGTATGATTTCTGTTCGTTTGCATTTGCTGAGGAGTGTTTTACTTCCAATTATGTGGTCAATTTTAGAATAAGTGCCATGTGGCACTGAGAAGAATGTATATTCTACTGATTTGGGGGTGGAGAGTTCTGTAGATGTCTATTAGGTCCACTTGATCCAGAGCTGAGTTCAAGTCTTGAATATCTTTGTTAATTTTCTGTCTTGTTGATCTGTCTAATATTGACAGTGGGGTGTTGTGTGGGACTCTGCCTCTCTTTGTAGGTCTCTAAGAACTTGTTTTATGAATCCTGGTGCTCCTATATTGGGTGCATATATATTTAGAATAGTTAGCTCTTCTTGTTGCATTGATCCCTTTATCATTATGTAATGCCTTTCTTTGTCTTTTTTATCTTTGATGATTTAAAGTTTGTTTTGTCAGAGACTAGGATTGCAACTCCTGCTTTTTTCTGCTTTTCATTTGCTTGGTAAATTTTCCTCCATCCCTTTATTTTAATCCCATGTGTTTCTCTGCATGTGAGATGGTTCTCCTGAATACAGCACACCAATGGTTCTTGACTCTTTATCTAATTTGCCAGTTTGTGTCTTTTAATTGGGGCATTTTGCCTGTTTACATTTAAGGTTAATATTGTTATGTGTGAATTTGATCATGTCATCATGATGCTAGCTGGTTATTTTGCACAATAGTTGATGTAATTTCTTCATACTGTCGTTGGTCTTTATATTTTGGTGTATTTTTGCAGTGGCTGGTAGCAGTTTTTCCTTTCCATATTTGCTGCTTCCTTCAGGAGCTCTTGCAAGGCAGGCCTGATGGTGATGAAATCCCTCAGCATTTGTTTGTCTCGAAAAAGATTTTATTTCTCCTTCACTTATCCAGCTTAGTTTGGCTGGATATGAAATTCTGGGTTGAAAATTCTTTTCTTTAACAATGTTGAACATTGGCCCCCACTCTTCTGGCTTGTAGGGTTTCTGCTGAGAGATCTGCTGTTAGTCTGATGGGCTTCTCTTTGTAGATGACCTGGCCTTTCTCTCTGGCTGCCATTAACATTTTTTCCTTCATTTCGACCTTGAGGAACTGGATGATTATGTGTCTTGGGGTTGATTTTCTCATGGAGTATCTTAGTGGTGTTCTCCGTACTTCCTGAATTTGAATGTTGGCCTGTCTTGCTAGGTTGGTGAAGTTCTCCTGGATAACATCCTGAAGTGTGTTTTCCAATTTGGTTCCATTTTCCGCATCTCTTTCAGGTATTCCAATCAATCGTAGGTTCAGTCTTTTTACATAGTCCCATGTTTCTCAGAGGTTTTGTTTGTTCCTCTTCATTCTGTTTTCTCTAATCTTGTCTGCATGCCTTATTTCAGCAAGACGGTCTTCAATCTGTGATATACTTTTTTCTGCTTGATCTATTTGTCTATCAATACTTGTATATGCTTCACAAAGTTCTCGTGCTGTGTTTTTCAGCTCCACCAGATCATTTAGGTTCCTCTCTAAACTGGTTATTCTAGTTAGCAGCTTCAGTTACCTTTTTTCAAAGTTCTTAGCTTATTTGCATTGGGTTAGAACATGCTCTTTTAGCTCGGAGGAGATTGTTATTACTCACCTCCTGAAGCCTACTTCTGTCAATTTGTCCATCTCAAATGGACAAATCCTCGGTTCAGTTCTGTGCCCTTGCTGGAGAGGTGTTGCAATTATTTAAAGGAGAAGAGGCATTTTGGGTTTGGATTTTTCAGTGTATTTGCGTTGTTTTTTCCCCATCTTCTTGGACTTACCTACTTTTGGTCTTTGAGGCTGATGAACTTTGGATGGGGTTTTTGTCGGTGGAGTCTTTTTTTGTTCATGTTGTTTTTGTTGTTGCTTTCTGTTTGTTAGTTTTTCTTCCAACACTCAGGCCCCCCTTCTGCAGGTCTGCTGCAGTTTGCTGGGGGTCCACTCCAGACTCCGTTCTCCTGGATATCACCAGTGGAGGATGCAGAACAGCAAAGATTGCTGTCTGCTCCTTCCTCTGAAAGCTTTGTCCCAGAGGGGTACCATCATGATGCCAGCCAGATCTTTCCTGTATGAGGTGTCAGTCGACCCCTGTTGGGAGGTCTCTCCCAGTCAGGAGGCATGGGGTCAGGGACCTTCTTGAGGAAGCAATCTGTCCCTTAGCAGAGCTGGTGTGCTGTGCTGGGAGAATCCCCCTTGTCAGGATGAGCCACTCTCTTCAGAGCCGGCAGGCAGGCAGGAAAGATTAAGTCCACTGAACCTGAGACCACAGCTGCCCCTCCCCACAGGTGTTCTGTCCCAGGGAGATGAGACTTCTGTCTGTAAGCCCCTGACTGGAGTTACTGCCCTTTCTGGAGAGTAGGGATCTAGAGAATCACTTTGGCCACAACCGTTTTGCTGCACTGTGGTGAATAATGCCTAGTCCAAACCTCCCAGTCTTATTAGCACTGTCATAGGAAAACCGCCTACTAAAGCCACAGTAAAAGAACAATAATACAATAGGTGTATCAAACAATACAATAGGTGTATCACATGTAAACATAAGGAAGTTGAAACATGAAATACTAATATCAGAGAAAATATACTTGTTTTAAACAAGGCTTACTACAGAGATACAGAGGTTAGATTAAAAGAGTCAATTCATCAAGAACATAGCAATAATAAGTGATGTGCTTAAGAACAGAGCTGCAAAGTATGTAAAAGAAAATCTGACAGAACTAAAGGAAGAAAGGCAAATCAAAAGACACATTTGAAAATTTTAACACCCCTCTCTCAGTAATCGAAAAACAACAACAAAAAACTAGACCAAAAATGTCATAGAGAAAATCTGAAAAGTACTATCTACCTTCATGACCTAATTGGTTTTACAAAATACTCACACAACAGCTACAGAATATACATAGTTTTAAGTGCTTATGAACAATTTACCTAGTTAGACTCTATGCTGGTACAAAGTATACTACCTGGCCATAACAAATGTAAATACAAAAATCAATAACAAGAAATACCTAGAAATCAACTGTCAAGTTGATGTATTGTATAAAATATGATATATTAACTGTTGGGGAAGTACCTAAAGCAATGCTTAAAAATAAAGTGGATGGCTTTTATGTGAAAAGATTAAGTATTTAAAATAAATGACCTAAGTTTTCATTGTCATTTTAAAGAAAGATGAACAAATTAGATCCAAAATATGTAGAATGAAGAAAATAATAACAAGCAGAAATAAAATTACCAAAACCAAAACTGATTCTTTAAAAAGACATAAAACTGATGAAATATTGATAAAAGACCGATCAAAAAATTATAGAAAAACCCAAATTACTAATGTGATGTAAAAAACAGGATTTTACTACAGATTTTACAGACAGTAAAAGAATAATATGAGAATATTATTAATGGCTTTATTGAATATACTTGACACCTGTAATGAAATGCATGAGTTCCTGAGAAAACACAATTTCCAAAAACTAACAAGATGAAATAGAAAATCTCAATAGCCCACTTACTCAGCAAAAAGTAGAATATATTATTTTAAAAATATATAAAATAAAACGTTTTCATTAAACAACTCAAGGCCTGGATGTTTCTACTGCTTAATTTAAATTCTGCTAAGAAAGGTAGAAATACAAAGCTTACATGATTTTTTAAAAATACTTATAGAACACCTCCAAACTTATTTTATGAGGCCAGAATTACCCAAAACATGACCAAAAACTTACAAAAAAGAAAAGACTAATATTCGTCACAAATAAAGATGTAAAAATTCCTAACAAACTGTTAGCAAAATGAAGCCAGTAACATATCAAAAGGATCCTACTGAGCAAATGGGGTTTCTTAAAGCCATGAAAAGATATTTTAACATTTGAAAATCAATTATTTTAATTTACTATGTAAACAGACTGAAACAGAAATAACTTGGAATCCTCTGAATAGATAAAGAGAATGTATTTTCTCAATATTATAAAAGGCATACTTAAAACCTAATATCATGCATAATATGATATTGAGTGATTTTCTATAAAAATTAGTAATAAGGTAAAGATGTCTGCTTTTACCACTACTATTTCACATCGTGCCAAAAAGGCAAGAAAAAAAATACACATAAAGTTTGGAAAGAAAAAATTAAATCTGTCTCTACTTGCAGATAACATAATTGTTTACATAGAAAATCACAAGGAATTTTTAAAACAACTGCTAGAACCAGTAGGTGAATTTAGCAGAATTTCAGAGTACAGGATTAATATATTAACTGCATACAACTAGAAAATGAATTTAAAAATCAATCCTGTATAAAATAATGTTTTAAAACATGAAACCTCTAGTAAAAAATTTAACAAAAGACTGTAAAGCCTCAACACTGAAAACTACAAAATATTGTTCAGAGAAATTAACAAAAATCTTAATCAATGGAGAGATACAACATGTTTGTAGATTAGAGGTTTCAAAATTAAGTGTTTATTCTGCACTCTTCTTCAATTGATATATAGATTGATCACCATCTCAATGCAAGTAACAACAGGTTTTCCTTGTAGAAATATAAAAGCTGATTCAAAATGTATTTGGAAATGCAAAATACCTAGCATAGCCAAAAATTCTTGGGAAAAGAAAGGGGAGGACTTACACACAATCCAATTTCAAAATATGCTATAAATCTACCGTAATTAAGACAGCTTGACTTTTCCTTTAATGGTAGATAATTGCATCAATAGAATAAACTAGAGACTTCCAAAATAGACCCACACTTATATAGCACAATTGAATTTCCACAAAGGCATCAAAGCAAATCATTGGAGAAAGTTGTTGTTGTTGTTTTTTTCCCAACAAATGAATCTAGATCAACTGAATATCCATATGGAAAAACATGAAGCTCAAACTTTACCCAACACCAAACGTAAAAATTAATTTGAGAGATATCATAATCTAAATTCTAAAGTTAAAGTCATAATGGTTCTTAAGGCAAACAAAAGAGATTATCTTGGCAACGTGTGGAAGAGAAAACATTCCTAGGGCACAGTAAACAATTACTATACAAAAATAAAATGTATAAAAATGACTAATACTTTGGGGAAATACAAATTACAGCCATTATGAAATGCTACATACAGCCACTCAAATTACTGAAATTTTAAAAATGAAAATACCAAATGTCACTGAGTATTTGAAGCAAATGGAATACTCACACATTGCTGCTAAAAGCACAAATGGTACAGCCAGTTAGGGGAAAATTGTAGCAGTTTCTTAGAAAGTTAAACTTACACCTACCATATGACCCAGTAACTCCACTCTTAGGTATTTTCCAAGAGAAGTTGAAACATATGTCTGCAAAAGACTTTTAAAAGAATGATTTTGGCATTTTTATTCATAAAAGCCAAATGCTGTAAACAACCCAAATGTCCATTAAAAGGAGAATGAATTAATGAGTTGTACTTACACAAAAGAATACTGATCAGCAATAAAATGGAACAAACTCCTAATACATCAGACTTTCTGGACAAATTTTAGCAACATTATACAGAGTAAAAGAAGTCAAACACCAAAGAATATATACTGTATTACTTCTCTATTCTCTATGACATATTCTAAATTTTGATAAGAATATGAGTTCTGTGAGTACATGTACTTTTGAAATTCATAGAATTTTACACTTATGATTGTCAATTTTAATTTATACAATTTTTTCCAATGAATTAAAATAAACATTAAACCTTGTGAATGGTAAACTTGCTTTTCACAGTGGTATGGATTAGCAATTCTGAAGGATCCTTCTATGTGTTCTAAGTATTAGTAAATAAGTAAATACATTCAGCATAATGGAAGGCAGGCTTTTCTGTTGAGGAACCAAGTTTCAAATAGAGAAAGAAGGAAGACTAGAATGTACCCTGTAGCATTATATTATAATTGAAAGTATTAATATAAACTAATTTCATATATATTTAAAATAGATGATACACATATTCATATATATACACATTATATATTTTACATTATATATAGATATCTATATATGTGGCATAAACATATTCACACTTACATGAATTTCCTAGCTCTGTCAATGCATAGATTTTGTTTTCTAAATACTGTTTTCCAGTGAAATAAACCAGGATACTTGTAAAAATGTTTGACTCTTAATGCTTTGGTGGAAAAAATACAAGATGAGTTACACAACATCTTCTTGCAACACCAATTAATTAACTGCTAAAAGAACATTGGGGACTGATAGTAAATAAATAGTGATACTAATATATTATAAATTTTGATTGAACAAAATAAGGATACATAAGTCCATATAATACATAAATAAATAAGTAAATAAATAGATAAGTAAGAGAAGTTTTCCTTACAGTGGAACTCCAACTAACGATTGGAGAGACATGGTGGAGTTGGAAATCATCAACTTGCGCTAGAATCAATGAGTAAAAATTTGAGGAACAGAATGTAGGCATAATGTATCTCACTACAAATTATACTCAAATTATGTCCACATAAATTACATAGTTATTTCAATTAAGAAAACAGTAACTTCATAGTGGACAAAAGTGGATTCAGCATATACTAAATGGTCAAAGTTAGCATTAATAATGTTGGATCTTGTGCCTCTTATGATTTTCTGTATGTCTGAAGCAATATTAAAAACTCTAAAGTAATACAGAGTCCTTCATTTAAAAATTCACAAATACTTTTAATATCTTGTTAAAGTATAACCTTGCCTTTTGCAAACACTATTCAGAAAGGGATCTCAGTGACTACCCACAAGTGAACTGATAATTGTATGTAATTTCAAAATGGACATTTTTTAACGCTGCAGAATATATGCACATTATTTTCTAAATTACATTTTTATTTTATTCAAAAAGTTGTATTTAAAAGGAAATTCTTCCATAACTTGGATCTTGTTTCCCCTATATTTTGCCTGTAATAAAATGTCTCATGGATACTGTTTCAATATTATATTGAAAATTTAAAAACTGCAATTTAACACCTGTTAGATTTCCTATATTTATATGATTTCCAAATTCAGATTATTCTATTCTACTACTTTTAACTTATCCCTTTACTTTATTAATTTGTAACTTTGCTATTCGATTGCTTTTATCCAAATACAATATGCTAATTAGTAATAATATGTGTTGTGCTTCAACGATGCTTCAAAAATCATGAGGTCAGAGTAGAACATATGGGTTGAACAACTTTAGACTCAAGAGAATATTAAAATGAACTATTCTTATTATTTCATAATTCTTATTCCTAGACCATAACTTCTGTCATTCAATTGATTCAAACTAAATAATATATTTTTTATTAAGTATAATCATTCATGAAATAAACACAATGTTGTGCTTATTCCATTGAAGTTTACTATGACATATTATATGAGTCAGGAGAAACTATTCATGAAGAATGTTAGTAATGGCTTCCAAAATAGAAGTTAGTAGGTTTAAACACATTTATATCTTTTAAAGGAAAACCCTGATCATTACTCTGTTAAGTGAATTAGTGACATTCTAAAACAATCATTTGTTATTCCATTATCTTATTTTTCTATAGTATCCATAACTGGTCATTATATACAGGAAACTATTTCTTTTATTTGAGACAAGTTTTCACTCTGTTGCCCAGTCTGGAGTGCAGTGGCTTGACCACACTCACCGCAGCCTCAACCTCCTGGGCTCAAGTGATCCTCCCATCTCAGCCTCCCAGAGTAGCTGGGAGCACAGGCACATGCCACCTTTGTGTGTGTGTGTGTGTGTGTGTGTATGTGTGTGTGTGTGTGTGATGGAGTTTCACTCTTGTTGCCCAGGCTGGAATGCAATGGTGCAATCTTGGCTCACTGCAGCCTCTGCAACCTGGGTTCAAATGATTCTCCTGCCTCTGCCACCTGAGGAGCTAGGATTACATGTGCCTGCTACTACGCCCAGCTAATTCTTTGCATTTTTAGTAGAGATGGGATTTTGCCATGTTGGCCCTGCTGGTCTCGAATTCTTGACCTCAGGTGATCCACTTGCCTTGGCCTCTGAAAGTACTGGAATTACAGGTGTGAGCCACTGTGCCCATCCAGAAGTTATTCCTGAATATTGTAAAATTAAAATGATCTGTGTCATAGGCACTACTCACAAATAGCTATCAAGGGTAGTATACAAAATGTATGATACAGATATATAGATAATTAGCTCTGCTTCCTATCATACCTGAATGTGAAAAGTCATAAAAATAGATTAAGTGTTCTTCTTGATTGTATGTATTATCAGGATATATATTTGCACTCTGATTTCTATACCTAACTCAGTTAAATGCTAATGGTATGCTCTTGATAGGGTTTCCTTTTTAGATTCCAATTTTCTACTGTTTCTGTAAGAAAGTAATGATACTTAAATCCTCATCTCTCACAAATAATGTTCCTGATGATCAGGTTGACCTTCTTAGCTTAATTAATTCAAGAACTAAGCTGCCCACATTTTTAAGCTATCCTCAATTGTACAGGATATAACTACTGTGTTGGGTTTTGTTTTACTTTTTATTTAAATTATATTTTATTTGAAAGGAAAAATGTTGAGTATTTTCAACAGGAAATAGATACTAGATATTAGCAATTTATGTCCATATTTCTAAGATGTATTAATGATATACCTGTAAATATAATTTATATTATTAATATATTACTTATTTCATATTTTCATATTTGTGCTAACTTCATTATTTTACCTGTGTATGGTGAAACTTAAGAATTAGGCTCTTTTTAAGACAGGAACAACATTTTCCCCATCTTTTCCCCATTACTTATAGTTGCTAGTTCACTGCACTATCCACCAACTCATTTCTTGTCAGTAGGAAATTACTGCTTTATCCAATCTATTTGGTAGAGAGTTAGGATGTGAAAGTGTATCACTATTAATGCTCAGAAGAAGATAGGTTTTGAAAACAATGTATAAGAATTAATCAAAATGATTTAGTGAAAAATGTGTATTTGGAATGCGTCCTCATTTAGTTAAAGAGCCTTATTTCCACCGTCTTTCATCCAATCAAATATGTAGTGCTTGGGAGCAAACAATGGATGTACATATTTGTTGGAAAACAGATGCTATGTTTCCATTTGGTAATATGTCTATGGCAGAGCTTTTCATGTCATTGTACAGAACCTCTTGTTGGTTGTCCTAAAGTAATAGTAGTGAAGAAGAGAATAACGACTATTAATTGAGCACTTTTGCTCCAGTACACATGTGCTAAGTACTTGCCAAGTACCATAAAGCATATATTAGGAATATAGTGTTTGATTTATATGCTCAAATTTGAAGAAGGATTGCTTTTCAAGCCAACTTTTGTGTAATGATGGCCAACATTTGTAACTTACTAAATAAAAAGTAGATACTATTAGTAGCTTCATTTTGCAAATGAAAAAACTAAATCACAGAGTACTTATGGGTAAAAAGTGGAGGCAGAAACCTGTCTCCAGAATTCATGCACTTAACTTCTACATGCTATTATTCTATAAAACTAGATGGGAGAATGGATGAATGGAAATATAATCATGCTTATGAAACGAGAGGCATACCTGAGCTCTTTGGGCCATCTCATACACGTCAATTAAGTTCAGTAAGCATTTGCTTACTTACTATGTATCAAGGAACATCACAAAAGATAACAACAGGAGAATTCCTTTGAAGGCCACCAAACATACTTAAATTTAAGTCAATAAATATCTATTAAAGGCTTACTAAAAACCAAAGGATATCTTCATCCCAGTTGATAAAAAGATTTTTGCCTAGTAGACGATCTTACAACGTAGTTGGAGATTAACAAATAAATATCATGTAGGTTGAGTAGAACACCAAAGAAGATATGTGTAATCAGGGCAAGCTACTATTAGGCAATAATACTAATGCTGAATCTTGAAGAATAGATTGAAATTTTGAACTGGACATGGTGGTGAGGGAACACCAGATATCAGAAACAGCGCACAAAAAGTCAGAGAAGTATCACTTAACATAGTATATTCAAAGCATACAGACAATATATTATGGGCAGAGTATCAGGTCTTGGATGTGTTGCAGTGAATGACTAATCTCAAATGAATTTTGAGACCAGAGTGGAAGCCAAAAACAACTGTTACAAATGAGCCATGCTATCATTGGTTATCTTTGCTTAAAAACAGTATTATGAGTTAGGGAGGATTCCCTCTTTTTCTGTTGATTGGAATAGTTTCAGAAGGAATGGTACCAGCTCCTCCTTGTACCTCCGGTAGAATTCGGCTGTGAATCCATCTGGTCTTGGACTTTTTTTGGTTGGTAGGCTATTAATTATTGCCTCAATTTCAGAGCCTGCTATTGGTCTACTCAGGGATTCAACTTCTTCCTGGTTTAGTCTTGGGAGAGTGTAAGTGTCCAGGATATTATCCATTTCTTCTAGTTTTTCTAGTTTATTTGCGTAGAGGTGTTTATGGTATTCTCTGATGGTAGTTTGTATTTCTGTGGAGTCGGTGGTGATATCCCCTTTATCATTTTTTATTGCGTCTATTTGATTCTTCTCTCTTCTTTATTAGTCTTGCTAGTGGTTTATCAATTTTGTTGATCTTTTCCAAAAACCAGCTCCTGGATCCATTGATTTTTTGGAGGGTTTTTTGTGTCTCTATCTCCTTCAGTTCTGCTCTGATCTTAGTTATTTCTTGCCTTCTGCTACCTTTTGAATGTGTTTGCTCTTGCTTCTCTAGTTTTTTTAATTGTGATGTTAGGGTGTCAATTTTAGATCTTTCCTGCTTTCTCTTGTGGGCATTTAGTGCTATAAATTTCCCCCTGCACACTGCTTTAAAAGTGTCCCAGAGATTCTGGTATGTTGTATCTTTGTTCTCATTGGTTTCAAAGAACGTCTTTATTTCTGCCTTCATTTCGTTATGTACCCAGTAGTCATTCAGGAGCAGGTTGCTCAGTTTCCATGTAGTTGAGCGGTTTTGATTGAGTTTCTTAGTCCTGAGTTCTAGTTTGATTTCACTGTGGTCTGAGAGACAGTTTGTTATAATTTCTGTTCTTTTACATTTGCTGAGGAGTGATTTACTTCCAACGATGTGGTCAATTTTCGAATAAGTGCGATGTGGTGCCGAGAAGAATGTGTATTCTGTTGATTTGGTTCTGTAGATGTCTATTAGGTCTGCTTGGTGCAGAGTTGAGTTCAATTCCTGGATATCCTTGTTAACTTTCTGTCTCGTTGATCTGTCTAATGTTGACAGTGGGGTGTTGAAGTCTCCCATTATTATGGTATGGGAGTCTAAGTCTCTTTGTAAGTCTCTAAGGACTTGCTTTACGAATCTGAGGCCAACATCATCCTGATACCAAATCCTGGCAGAGACACAGCAAAAAAGAAATATAGACCAATATCCCTGATGAACATCGATGCAAAAATCCTCAATAAAATACTGGCAAACCGAATCCAGCAGCACATCAGAAAACTTATCCACCATGATCAAGTGGGCTTCATCCCTGGGATGCAAGGCTGGTTCAACATACGCAAATCAATAAATGTAATCCAGCGTATAAACAGAACCAAAGACAAAAACCACATGATTATCTCAATAGATGCAGAAGCGGCCTTTGACAAAATTCAACAGCCCTTCATGCTAAAAACTCTCAATAAATTCGGTATTGATGGAACGTATCTCAAAATAA
The DNA here is from genome assembly GCF_008728515.1 of Papio anubis. NCBI lineage: Eukaryota > Metazoa > Chordata > Mammalia > Primates > Cercopithecidae > Papio > Papio anubis. The sequence goes on from NC_044981.1 coordinate 93,449,426, forward strand.
TAAGAGCTATTTGTGACAAACCCACAGCCAATATCATACTGAATGGGCAAAAACTGGAAGCATTCCCTTTGAAAATGGGCACAAGACAGGGATGCCGTCTCACCACTCCTATTTAACATAGTGTTGGAAGTTCTGGCTAGGGCAATCAGGCAAGAGAAAGAAATAAATGGTATTCAGTTAGGAAAAGAAGAAGTCAAATTGTCCCTCTTTGCAGATGACATGATTGTATATTTAGGAAACCCCATCATCTCAGCCCAAAATCTCCTTAAGCTGATAAGCAACTTCAGCAAAATCTCAGGATACAAAATCAATGTGCAAAAATCACAAGCATTCTTATACACCAGTAACAGACATGTCTAACAGAGAGCCAAATCATGAATGAACTTCCATTCACAATTGCTTCAAAGAGAATAAAATACCTAGGAATCCAACTTACAAGGGATGTAAAGGACCTCTTCAAGGAGAACTACAAACCACTGCTCAGTGAAATAAAAGAGGACACAAACAAATGGAAGAACATTCCATGCTCATGGATAGGAAGAATCAATATTGTGAAAATGGCCATATTGCCCAAGGTAATTTACAGATTCAATGCCATCCCCATCAAGCTACCAATGAGTTTCTTCACAGAATTGGAAAAAACTGCTTTAAAGTTCATATGGAACCAAAAAAGACCCCGCATCGCCAAGAAAATTCTAAGTCAAAAGAACAAAGCTGGAGGCATCACGCTACCTGACTTCAAACTGTACTACAAGGCTACAGTAACCAAAACAGCATGGTACTGGTAACAAAACAGAGATATAGACCAATGGAACAGAACAGAGCCCTCAGAAATAATACCACACATCTACAGCCATCTGATCTTTGATAAACCTGACAAAAACAAGAAATGGGGAAAGGATTCCCTATTTAATAAATGGTGCTGGGAAAATTGGCTAGCCGTAAGTAGAAAGCTGAAACTGGATCCTTTCCTTACTCCTTATACAAAAATTAATTCAAGATGGATTAGAGACTTAAATGTTAGACCTAAAACCATAAAAACCCTAGAAGAAAACCAAGGTAATACCATTCAGGACATAGGCATGGGCAAGGACTTCATGTCTAAACCACCAAAAGCAATGGCAACAAAAGCCATAATTGACAAATGGGATCTAATTAAACTAAAGAGCTTCTGCACAGCAAAAGAAACTACCATCAGAGTGAACAGGCAACCTACAGAATGGGAGAAAATTTTTGCAATCTTCTCATCTGACAAAGAGCTAATATCCAGAACCTACAAAGAACTCAAACAAATTTACGAGAAAAAAACAAACAACCCCATCAAAAAGCGGGCAAAGAACATGAATAGACATTTCTCAAAAGAAGACATGCATACAGCCAACAGACACATGAAAAAATGCTCATCATCACTGGCCATCAGAGAAATGCAAATCAAAACCACAATGAGATACCATCTCACACCAGTTAGAATGGCAATCATTAAAAAGTCAGGAAACAACAGGTGCTGGAGAGGATGTGGAGAAATAGGAACACTTTTAGACTGTTGGTGGGATTGTAAACTGGTTCAACCATTGTGGAAAACAGTATGGCGATTCCTCAAGGATGTAGAACTAGAAATCCCATATGACCCAGCCATCCCATTACTGGGTATATACCCAAAGGATTGTAAATCTTGCTGCTATAAAGACACATGCACACGTATGTTTATTGTGGCACTATTCACAATAGCAAAGAGTTGGAATCAACCCAAATGTCCATCAGTGACAGACTGGATTAAGAAAATGTGACACATATACACCATGAAATACTATGCAGCCATAAAAAAGGATGAGTTTATGTCCTTTGTAGGGACATGGATGCAGCTGGAAACCATCATTCTCAGCAAACTATCGCAAGAACATAAAACCAAACACCGCATGTTCTCACTCATAGGTGGGAATTGAACAATGAGATCACTTGGACTCAGGAAGGGGAACATCACACACCTATTATGGAGTCTATTATGGGGGGGAGGGGGAGGATGGAATTGGGTGTTATACCTGATGCAAATGACGATTTGATGGTTGCTGATGAGTTGATGGGTGCAGCACACCAACATGTCACAAGTATACATATGTAACAAACCTGCACATTGTGCACATGTACCCTAGAACTTAAAGTATAATAAAAAACAAAACAAAACAAAACAAACCAATATTATGTTCTAAAAGCATTAGCTGACAACTATATGATCAGCAGATCAGCAGAGATAATAAGAATTAACCAGCTGGACATACCCATCTAAATATTAAATATTCAATTCAATGTGCATGCCCTGCTCACTGACTTTGGAAACATCAAACAACTCTTAACAAACTGGGAGGAAGGTTCACAATCACGTCCCATCTGGAAATGAGCCCCAATGCCTCTATTCTTCCAGTTGTCATCCAATAGGACATCCAATTGTCCAACCTAAGGTACTAACAGCAGCTTACGTTATCTAACTCCAGTCATGTGTCTACATGAACCCATAGTTTCAAGATAGTATTTCCTTTGGGTTTAGTTTTCTTGTCATTGTTTGTTTGTTTTTTGATCTCGCTATTGGTATTCCTTTTGGGACTGGCAGACGTGACCCTGTGATGGTTAATACTGAGTGTCAACTTGATTGAATTGAAGGATATGAAGTATTGATCCTGGGTGTGTCTGTGTGGGTGTTGCCAAAGGAGATTAACGTTTGAGTCAGAGGGCTGAGAAAGGCAGACCCACCCTTAATCTGGGTGGGCACCATCTAATCAGCTGCCAGTGTGGCTAGAATATAAAGCAGGTAAAATAACGTGAAAAGACAAGACTGGCCTCACCTCCCAGCCTACACCTTTCTCCTGTGCTGGATGCTTCCTGCCCTTGAATATTAGACTCCAAGTTCTTCAATTTTGGGACTCAGGCTGGTTTTCCTTGCTCCTCAGGTTGCAGATGGCCTATTGTGGGGCCTTGTGATCCTGTGAGTTAATACTTAATAAACTCCCATATATATGTATTATGTCCCTATTAATTCTGTCCCTCTAGAGAATCCTGACTAATACAGATTTTGGTACCAGGAGTGGTTTTAGAAGAACAGAATAGTAAAAATGGGGTTCCTTCTTTGGTTTTGGGGTTTCTGGAGTTGACTTCTTAACATGATTAGACCCCAAAATGCTAAGGACTCTACTTCTCATTGTATGGAGAACACTGATAGTCCTTGGCATGAACTGTTTAGAGAGTTATGCAATATAAATGCATTTGACACTCCTGATTCACCACTCATAAGAGGCAAGGAGTTTAGTGACTCTATACATAATGCCTTTGACCATATATGGAGAACCAAGGAGCATAATAAAGCTGGTTGGTTGTTTTTAAGTTCAGTGAACAAAGTGATGAAAGAAAATGATGAACTCAGGGATTCTAACTCCTGGCTTCAGAAGCAGATACTGAGCCTCATATCTGCTCAAATTGCCCTGAGTGAATCTTATATCCTGTAGAGAAAGAGCTGAAATTGTGGAAAAACAGACACAAGCTCTTATCATGTGAGTGGCTGACCTGCAATGCAAGGTGCATGCACAGCCTTGGCAGGTGTCTACTGTTAGAGTGAGGGCACTGATTGGAAAAAATTGGGACCCTGCAACTTGGAATGGGGATGTGCGGGGGAACCCTGCTGAAGCATGCGACAGAGTTTGTAAACTCCGATGAACCTTTTTTGCCAGAAGAAACAGCTTCCCCATCCCGAGTAGTGGCAACATCCCCTCCCCGAACTATGCTGCTATCAGCCTTTCAACCTTTGTTTGAGGAGATAAACCTTGTACTGCCTGAGGCAACAGTGATGGCCTCCCCTGAGGCAGTCGCCAGGCAAGATAATGTTGACTGTCCTCAGGACCCACCCCCAATACCCTATTTGTTTCTAGACCTATAACTAGACTAAAGTCCTGGTGGGCCCCTAGAGATGAGGTTGAGAGTGTGACCCATGAAAAGGTGCCGTACACTCAAAAATAGCTGCTTAAGTTTTCTAATTTATATAAACAGAAGTCTGGAGGACAGGCATGGAAATAGATATTAAGGGTGTGGAAGGAACATAAAGTTGGATGAGGCTGAATTTATTGATTTGGGCCCAATATGTGGGGACTCTGTATTTAATGTTGCAGCTCAGGGAGTTAAAAAAAAGTTCTAATAGTTTATTTGCTTGGTTAGCAGAAATGTAAATTAAAAGATGGCCTGCTGTGAGTGAGGTGGAAATGACTGATCTCCCTTGGTTTAATATAGAGGAAGGGATCTAAAGACTTAGGGAGAATGGGATGGTGGAGTGAATTAGTCACTTTGGACCTACTCATCCTAGCTGGGAGGGTCCAAAAGATATACCCTTGACCAATGCCTTGTGAAATAGATTTGTGAGAGTGAAACAGATGTAGCACCTGCATCTTTGAATAGCTCTGTAATTTCTTTTCTCTGTATGCCAGGTCTAACAGTGGGAACCACAGTCACTCAACTACAACATTTAAATACAATGGGAATAATTGGATTCTGAGGTGGCAAGGGCCAAGTGGTGGCAATCAACCATCAAAGGCAAGGTGGGCATAGTTACCATAATGGACAACAGAGGCAAAGGGGCAATCAGAATAGTCTGACTCATGTAGAGCTCTGGCATTGGCTAATGAATCACAGTGGTCCTAGAAATGAAATTGATAGGAAGCCTACTGCATTCCTACTTAATTTATATAAGCTGAAAACTTCTAGGTCAAATGGACAAAAGACTAATTTGAATTATCAAAGCAAAGAATCATGGCCTTGTAATCAATTTCCAGACTTGAGCCAGTTTATAGACCCAGAACCCCTTTAATGAAGGGAAGGCTGGGTCCCCTTGAGGAAAGACCCCATTAGACTACCAACAATTTATGCAGTAACTGTATTGGGTAAAGAGAAATGATCAGATGTTTTGGGGACTACTGGACACTGACTCTGAACTGACATTGATTCCAGGGGACCCAAAATGTCATTGTGGTCCTTCAGTTAAAGTAGGGACTTATGGAGGTTAGGCAGTTAATGGAGTTGTAGCTCAGGTCCAGCTTTCAGTGGGTCCACTGAGTCCCCGGACTCATCCTGTGGTCATTTCTCCAGTGCCAGAATGCGTAACTGACATAGACATACTTAGCAGTTGGAGAACCCCATATTGGCTCCCTGACTGGTAGAGTGAGGGCTACTATGGTGAGAAAGGCCAAATGGAAGCCATTAGAGCTGCCTCTATCTAGAAAAGTAGAAAATCAAAACCAATATTGCATCCCTGGAGGGACTCCATAGATTAGTGCCATGATTGAAAGATGCAGGGGTAGTGATTCCCACCACATCCTCATTCAACTTTCCCATTTGGCCTGTGCAGAAGACAGATGGATCTTGGGGAATGACAGTGGATTATTGTAAGCTTAACCAAGTGGTGACTCCAATTGCAACTGCTGTACCAGATGTGTTTTCATTGCTTGAGCAAATTAACACATCTCCTGGTACCTGGTAAGCAGCCATTGACTTGGCAAATGGCTTTTTCTCCATTCTTGTCCATAAGGCCTACCAGAAGCAATTTGTCTTCAACTGACAAGGCCAGCAATATACCTTTACTGTCCTATCTCGGGGTATATCAACTCTGTGGCTTTGTGTCATGATCTCATTCAGAAAGAACTTGATTGTTTTTCACTTCTGCAAGATATCACACTAGTCCATTACATTGATGACATTATGCTTATTGGATCCAGTGAGCAAAAAGTAGCAAACACACTGGACTTATTGGGGAAACATTTGCATGCCAGAGGATGGGAAATAAATCCTACTAAAATTTAGGGACCTTCTACCTCAGTAAAATGTCTAGGGGTCCAATGGTGCGGGGCCTATTAAGATATTCCTTCTAAGGTGAAGGATAATTTGCTGTATTTTCCCCCTCCTACAACCAAGAAAGGGGCACAATGCCTAGTGGGACTATTTCAATTTTGGAGGCAACACATTCCTCACTTGAGTGTGTTACTCCTGCCCGTTTATTGAGTGACCTCAAACACTGCCAGTTTTGAGTGGAGTCCAGAATAGGAGAAGGCTCTGCAACAGGTCCAGGCTGCTGTGCAACTGTTCTGCCACTTGGGCCATATGACTCAGCAAATCCAATGGTGCTTCAGGTGTCAATGGCTAATAGGGATGCTGTTTGGAGCCTCTGGCAGGCCCCCGTAGGTGAATCACAGTGGAGGCCCCTAGGATTTTGGAGCAAAGCCCTGCCATCTTCTGCAGATAACTACTCCCTTTTGAGAGACAGTTCTTGGCCTGTTTCTGGGCTTTGGTGGAAACTGAACATTTGACTATGGGTGATTAAGTCACCATGAAATCTGAACTGCCTGTCATGAACTGGGTGCTTTCTGACCCATCAAGCCATAAAGTAGATTGTGCACAGCATCATTCCATCATCAAATGGAAGTGGTATATATGTGATTGGGCTCAAGCAGGTCCTGAAAGCAGAAGTAAGTTACATGAGGAAGTGGCTCAAATGCCCACAATCTCCACTCCTGCCACCCTGCCTTCTCTTCCCCAGCCTGCACCGACGGCCTCATGGGGAGTTCCCTATGATCAGTTGACAGAGGAACAAAAAACTAAGGCCTCGTTCACAGATGATTCTGCATGATATGCAGGCACCACCCAAAAGTGGACAGCTGCAGCACTACAGCTGCTTTCTAGGACATACCTGAAGGACAGTGATGAAGGGAAATCTTCCCAGTGGACAGAACTCTGAACAGGACACCTGGCTGTGTACTTTGCATGGAAGGAGAAATGGCCAGATGTGCAATTATATACTGATTCATGTTCTGTAGCCAATGGTTTGGCTGATGGTCAGGGACTTGGAAGAAGCATGGTTGGAAAATTAGTGACAAATAAATCTGGGGAAGAGGTATGTGGATGGACCTCTCTGAGTGTTCAAAAACTGTGAAGATATTTTTATCCCATGTGAGTACTTACCAACGCATGACCTCAGCAGAGGAGGATTTTAATGATCAAGTGGATAGGATGACCCTCTCTGTGGACACCACTGAGCTACCCCTGTCATCGCCCAGTTGGCTAATGAGCAAAGTGGCCATGGTGGCAGGGATGGAGGTTACGCATGGGCTCAGAAACATGGACTTCCACTCACTAAGGCTCACCTGGCTAAGGCCACTACTGAGTGCCCAATTTGCCAGAAGCAGAGACCAACACTGAGCCTTCGATATGACACCATTCCTCAGGGTGATCAGCCAGCTACCTTGTGGTAAGTTGATTATATTGGACTTCTTCCTTCATGAAAAGGGCAAAAGTTTGCCCTCACTGCAATACAGACTTACTCCAGATATGGGTTTGCCTGTCCTGCACACAATGCTTCTGACAACCCTACCATGCAGGGACTCACGGAATGCCTTATCCACCATCATAGTATTCCACGCAGCATTGCCTCTGAACAAGCCACTCACTTTATGGCTAAAGAAGTGTAACAGTAGACTCATACTCATAGAATTCACTGGTTTTACCATGTTCCCCATCCAGAAGCAGCTGGATTAATAGAGCGGTAGAATGGCCTTTTAAAGTCACAATTACAATGCCAACCAGCTAACAATACTTTGAAGGGCTGGGGCAAAGTTTCCAGAATGCTGTGTATGCTCTGAGTCAGTATCCAATATATGATACTGTTTCTTCGATAGGCATGATTCAGGGGTCCAGGAATCAAGGGGTGAAAGTGGCAATGGCACCACTCACCATCACCCCTAGTGATCCACTAGCAAAATTTTTGCTTCCTATTCTCATGACTACGTTCTTCTGGCTTAGAGGTCTTAGTTCCAGAGGGAGGAACGCTGCCACCAGGAGACACAACAATTATTCCATTAAACTAGAAGTTAAGATTGCCACCTGGACACTTTGGGATCCTTCTAACTTTATTTGTTTGTTGTTGTTGTTTTGTTGGGTTTTTTTTATTTTTGTGTTTTTTGTTTTGTTTTGTTTTGTTTTGAGACGGGGTCTCACTCTGTTGCCCAGCTGGAGTGCAGTAGCGCTATCTCAGCTACTGCAAGCTCCGCCTCCTGAGTTCATGTCATTCTCCTGCCTCAGCCTCCCAAGTAGCTGGAACTACAGGTGCCCGCCACCATGCCTGGCTAAATTTTTGTATTTTTAGTAGAGATGGCGTTTCACTGTGTTAGCCAGGATGGTCTTGATCTCCTGACCTCGTGATCTGCCTACCTTTAAGTCAACAGGCTAAGAAGGGAGTTACAGTGTTGGCTGGGGTGGTTGACCCAGACTATCAAGATGAAATCAGTCTTCTACCCCAAAACAGAGGCAAGGAAGAGTGTGCATGAAATATAGGCGATCCATTAGGGTGTCTCTTAGTATTACCATGCCCTGTAATTAAGGTCGATGAGAAACTACCACAGCCCAATCCAAGCAAGACTACAAATGGCCCAGACCTTTCAGGAATGAAGGTTTATGTCACTCCACCAGGAATAACTACGACCTGCGGAGGTGCTTCCTGAAAGCAAAGGGAATACAGAATGGGTAATAGAAGAAGGCAGTCATCAATACCAGCTGTGACCATGTGACCAGTTGAAGACACGAGGACTGTAATTGCCATATTTCCTCCTTCTTTTGTTAAAAATGTGTTTGTGCGTGTGTACACTTGTACTAAGAAAATATCTTCATTCTATTTTATTTTTCCTTTATCATGTAACATAAATTTATTGGCTTCATGTCAGCATTTAAGTGTTGTTAACTTTATATAATAGTATTTGGGTTGGGGACTGGTGCATTTCCAGTTGTATGAAGGATAACTGTATTATATTAGGCATAATTATGACCTTATTATTGTCTTTATTTGAATATTATGTACGATCTCAGGAGACGTATATGGGTTCAAGTTGACAAGGGGTGGACTTGTGATGGTTAATACTGAGTGTTAATTTGATTGGATTGAAGGATGCAAAGTATTGATCCTGGGTGTGTCTGTGAGGGTGTTGCCAAAGGAGATTAACATTTGAGTCACTGGGCTGGGAAAGGCAGACCCACCCTTAATCTGGGTGGGCACCATCTAATTAGCTGCCAGCATGGCTAGAATATAAAGCAGGCAGAAAAATGTGAAAAGACTAGACTGGTCTAGCCTCCCAATCTACATCTTGCTCCTGTGCTGGATGCTTCCTGCACTCGAACATTAGATACCAAGTTCTTCAGTTTTGGGACTCAGACTGGCTTTCCTTGCTACTCAGGTTGCAGACAGCCTATTGTTGGACCTTGTGATCATGTCAGTTAATACTTAATAAACTCATATATATATATATATATATAGATTTCCTCAAATTTCTTCAGCATTTCAATCTCACCTGCGATTATTTGTCCAACTCTATTCTATGCACTTCATGGAATAACTTACTCTGCCTTTTCCTTTCCTTCCTTTGTTTTTAATATAAGTCATCAAGCCTCATACTAAGTATAAGATCAGGAAAATTACACCATCTTAATTGTATATACTTTGCAATCAAGAATATTATGCAGTGGTAAAACTGCATCTCCTTATACTAGTCAAAGACATTGATGAAGTTTTTCTAAGGTAGATTTTACAATTGAAGTAAACAAAATATAGTGTCACTAGGAGATCCTGCCAATCATAATACAGTCTAAAGATCTCCATATGTAAAAAGTAGAATGCCTGGAAGCTGTTTGACTTGCAAAGATAGTTAATTTATTATATATATACTATGAGCAAGATGGAACCGACTGTTCTTAATTCTTGCTAAAAACATATGACACTTAGCTCTGGCCAAAAGGACAACATTATTAAGTCGAAGTGACAGAAGTGGCTATATAATCTTATTGTTTTAATCTTAGAGCACATCACATTTTACTCCCCTTAGTATAACTCACATATAATAAATATAATTAGCACAGTGCAGAAATTTTAAGTATATGAAAGTATTGTCAGCTTTTAGTGTATTGCACAAAACTTGCACACTGAACCACCTCATAGCATAACCAAAACAAAAAATATTACTAGACAGACATGAAAAGCACATTTCCAGAAGTTCATTGAAAAAAGACTCTTAAAACTTATTTAATAAAATTACAGGTGAATGATATGATTACCCTATACAGAAGAAAAGCTGTGAAATCATCTAAATAAAGCAGTGTGTGCCATGGAGACTTACCTAGTGAGATATGATTTCAAACGAGTGTGTAAATCAGGCAGCAGATGTAGCAGGGGAAGGATGAAGGGGTAAAAACAAACATGATAGTCTGTGCTTTAGAAGTTTTCTGTATTAAGAATAAATTTTATAAAAATGAACTTTTACCTTAGGACAGTTTTAGATTTATAGAAAAAATTGTGAAGATAGTGTAGAAAGTTCTCATAAGCCAAGTACCCAGTGTTCTCTATTGTTAACAAGTATGGTTACAATTAATAAATCCATAATGATACATTATTAATAACTAATTTTCATACTTTTTACAAGTTTCTTTAGTTTTTACCTAGTGTACTGTTTTATGTTCCAGGATACCATCCAGGATCCTACATTACACTTAGTTTTTATATCTTCTTAGGTTCCTCTTGTCTGTGACCATTTCTCAGACTTTTCTTGTTTTCAGTAACCTGGATAGTTTTGAGGAGTACTGGCCAGGTATTTTGTAGAATATCCCTCAACTGGCATTTGTCTAATTTTCTTCATGATTAAAATTAAGTTATGGATTTTTGGGAGAAAAACCACAGAGGTAAAGTGACATTCTCATCAAATCATATCAAGGTACATACCACTAAAAAGATTATCACTGTTGCTGTGAATGATTACTTGGCTGAGATAGTTTGAGTCAGGTTACTCCACTGTAAAATTACTTTTTTCCCCTTTACATGCTGTATTCTTTGGAAGTAAGTCACCATACACAGCCCAAATTCTTAAGGAGTGAGCAGTTATGCTTCACTTCCTTGAGGGTGAAGTATCTGCATAAATTATTTTGAATTTTTCTGCACAGAAGACTCATCTATTTTCTTCCATGTATTTATATATTCAATTATTTATTTTATCAGTATGGACTCAGATATTTACTTGATGTTTTCAGTTATAATCTAAAGTTAAATTATTTTGTTGCTATAATTGTTCAAACTTTGACTGTTGAGATCACTTTTAGTTGGCTCCTATATATCATTAAGGCAGAAAATTGACATATTTATTCATATAATCATATTTAGGACTTAAACTCAGCATTGGACCAAATAGATCTGCCAGACCTTTAGTGACATATCAAACCCTCCTCCAACCCCCACCAAACAACAGAATATACATTCTTCTCATTGCCGTATGACACATACTCTAAAATTGACCACATAATTAGACATAAAACAATCCTCAACAAATGTAAAAGAATTGAAATCATACCAAACACACTGTTGAACTACAGCACAATAGAAATTGAAGTCATCACAATGACAATTGCTCAAAATCACACAATTACATGGAAATTAAACAACATGCTCCTGAATGACTTTTGGGTAAATAATGAAACTAAGGCAGTAATCAAAAACTTCTTTGAAAATAATGAGAATAAAGATACAACATACTGGAATCTCTGGGACATAGCTAAAGCAATGTTAAGAGAGAAATTCATAGCACTAAATGTCCACATCAAAAAGTTAGAAAAATCTCAAATTAACAGGCAAATTTCACAACTGAAAGAATTAGAGATGCAAGAACAAATCAACCCGAAAGCTAGCAGAGAATGAGAAATAACAAATCTCAGAGCTGAACTGAAGGAAATTGAAACACAAAAATAAATTCAAAACATCAATGAATCTAGGAGTTGGTTTTTTTTTTTCCAAAAAATTACTAAAATAAATAGGCCGCTAGTTACACTAATTAAGAAGAAAACAAAGATGACCTAAATAAATACAAGTAGAAATGACAAAGTGAATGTTACTACTGACTCCACAGAAATAAAAACAACCATCAGAAAGTACTACAAAAAACCTTACACACACACAAACTAGAAAACTTAGAAGAAATGGATAAATTACTGGACACATCTAGCCTCCCAAGATTGAACCAGAAAGAAATTAATTCCCTGAACAGATCAATAATGAGCTCCAAAATTGAATCAGCAATAAATAACCTACCAACCAAAAAAGCCTAAGACCTAATGGATTCATAGCCAAATATTACCAGATGTACAATAAAAGAGCTGGTACCATATCCACAGAAAAACTGTTCCAAAAAATTGAGGAGGATGGTTTTCTCCTGAACTCATTTTTCTGAGGCCAGCATCATCTTGATACCAAAACCTGGCAGAGACACAACAACAACAAAAACTTCAGGCCAATATCCTTGATGAACATTGATGCAAAAATCCTCAACAAAATACTTGCAAACCAAATCCAACAGCACATTAAAAAGCTAATCCACCATGATCAAGTAGGCTTCATCCCTGGGATGCAAGGATATTTCAACATAACACAAATCAATAAATGTGATTCATCACACATACAGAACCAAAGACAAAACCCATATGATTCTCTCAGTAAATGGAGAAAAGGCTTTTGATAAAACTCACCATTCTTTCATATTAAATACTCTCAATAAACTAAGTATTTAAGGAACATACTGCAAAATAATAAGAGCCATCTATGAGAAACCTACAGCCAACATTGGGCAAAAGCTGGAAGCATTCCCCTTGAAAACCAACACAAGACAAAGATGCCCTCTCTCACCATTTCTATTCAACATAGTATTTGTAGTCCTCGCCAGAGCAATCAGGCAAGAGAAAGAAATGAAAGCATCCAAACAGGAAAAGAGAAAGTCAAACTATCTCTGTTTGCTGATGACTAATTCTATTCTAGAAAACACCATAGTCTTAGTCCAAAAGCTCCTTCAGGTGATAGCTTGAGCAAAGTTGCAGGATACCAAATCAATGTACGAAAATTAGTAGCATTCCTATGCACTGACAACAACCAAACTAATATCCAGATGAGAAAGGCATTATCATTCACAATTGCCACACACACACAAAATAAAATAAAACACTTAGGAAAACAGCTAACCAAGAAGGTGAAAGATCTCTACACTGAGAATTACAAAACACTGCTCAAGGAATCAGAGAAGACGCAAATGGAAAAACATCCCATGCTCATGGATTGGAAGAATCAATATCACTAAAATGGCTATTTTGCCCCAAACAATCTACAGATTCAGTGCTATTCATATCAAACTACTAATGACGTTTCACAGAACTAGAAAAAAATATTTTAAAATTCATATGGAACCAAAAAGGAGCCTCAATATTCAGGGCAATTATAAGAAAAATGAACAAAGCTGGAGAAATTACACAACCCGATTTCACACTATACTATGAGGCTATAGTAACCAAAACAGCGTGGTACTGGTACAAAAACAGGCACATAGACCAATGCAACAGAATAGAGAGCCAAGAAATAAGACTGCACATGTATAGCCGTCAGATCTTCGGCAAAGCTGACAAAAACAAGCAATGGGAAAAGACTCCCTATTCAATAGATGGCACTGAGATAACTGACTAGCCATATGCAGAAGATTGAAGCTGAACCCCTTCCTTATACCATATACAGAAAGCAACTCAAGATAGAATAAAGATTTAAATGTAAAACTCAACTATAAAAGCCCTAGAAGACAACTGAGACATTACCATCCTGGACCTAGGAACAGGCAAAAATTTTATAACAAAGACACCAAAACCAATCACAACAAAGGCAAAGACTAAAAAGCTTCTGTGCAGCAAGAGAAACTATCAGAGTAAACAGATAACCTACAGAATGGGAGAAAAATTTTGCAAACTATGCATCTTACAAAGGTTGAACATCCAGTATCTATAAAGAACTTAAACAAATTTACAAGAGAAAAACAAACCACCCCATTAAAAAGTGCTTAAAGGACTTGAACAGACACTTCTCAAAAGAAGATACACAAGCCACAAACAAGCATATGAGTAAAAGCTCAAATTTATGTGTCATCAAAGAAATGTAAATGAAAACTGCCATCTCACACCAGTCAGAATGGCTATTAATAATAATGGCTATTATTAATAAGTCAAAAATAGTAGATTGTAGCGAGGTTGCAGAGAAAAGGGAATGCTTATACACTGTTCGTGGGAGTGTAAATTAGTTCAACCATTGTGGAAAGCAGTATGGCAACTCCTCAAAGAGCTAAAAGCAGAACTACCATTCTACCCAGCAATCCCATTACTGAATATATACCGAGATAAATATAAAGCATTCTACCATAAAGAGACATGCATGTGAATGTTCAATCCTGCACTGTTCACAATAGCTAAGACATGGAATCAACCTAAATGCCTATTAACGACAGGCTGAATAAAGAAAATGTGCTACATATACACCATGGAATATTATGTAGTCACAAAAATGGGCAAGTCCTCTTGAAGTACAAGAGGACTCTGCGAGCAACAACATACAAGCAGGGAGTAACGGTAGAAGAGGAGCCAAGCTGGTTGTCAAGGGCTCTCTTCTGATGTAAAGAGTTAAAAATATCTGTAAAAATGCACTAAGTAAAAGAATGGGAAGATGAACTATAATACCAAAGACAGAAGGCATTCCTCCCAGAAGCAAGAAGGGAAGTGGAGCACAAAACAATGCCACAGGGTACTGCTACCAGAGTTGCACAAACTGTGCTCTGTCCCAAGGGAGAAACACCTCAAGATAAGAGGGAAAGCAGCTCTCTTTTTATCATTTCTCCCTGATGATTTTAAAGACCCCAAGCCCAGACTCTTGCAGCACTGAACCATAGGTGGAATACAGGGAGGAGAGACAGAGGGTAAGGAACATGAATGATGTTAAACACACAAAGCCTCTGTATCCCTTCCACAGATTTCCCAGCCAGGCAGTTGTTGGTAGGTTGATACTTGATTTGGGACAAAATTGCAGGGATATGAGGGGGTGACTCTCAAAAAAACAACTAGGAAATCCAGTTTATTTGTTTTCCTCTAAGGGTTGCTTAGCTCTACAGAAATACACCAAGGACCTTCAATCTATCCTGTATAACAGGGATGGGGAACAAGAGACAGGGAGAAGAAATGGTCAGATGAAGATCATCTTCCCATCACTTGCCACCCAGAGGAAGAGAGGGAAGTAGAGACTGTAATGGGGACTGTTGGTATTGCATCATCTGTCTTTCATTGTTGATCCTATTGGCCAAATCAGGTGCACACAAGTATCTACATTCCTACTTTTCTTCTCATCCTTGCAGGAGAGTCAGATGTCCATCTCAAACTGAGCATCATCCCCAACTGCATGTTTCCTCTCATGATTGTTTATGTTGTTCAGATTGTTTACTTCTACTCTGGAGTCTTCGATTAAGGTGCCAGGGCTACTGACTCCTGGGATATTGGGTAGATGGCAGGGTGGGGTCTGAGCCATGGGAGAGTTGAGACAATCCAACAGAAACTTTCTGTCATAAAAGATTTGAGTTCCTCCCCGTGTGGTGGAAAAGAGTGCCCATCCCCCTGCAACCCTGCATGGTGCAATAGTCATGAGGTAACTGTGCAGCATCGCTGATGGCCACCGTGCGGGTGGGGATGGCATGGCTCTGGCTGAAGTCCTCTTGTACTTGAAGACAGTGAAGTGATTTTGTCTGTTCCCAGAACAGGACCATACCAAGCAATAGAGGAAACTTAGTCTCCACTTGGTGAGTAAGGCCTGATCACAGTATTTTGTCTGATAATGCCTAAGAATGATCTCTGAAGAGCGTTGACCCATTTGAGTACCCACTCTCAGTAGTCATTTTTAAATCCAGTGAGCACTGTGATATTTGTTCTCAGATTGCAGTTTCTTATGTTTTGAGTTTGAAGTTGATTTTTATAATGTTATTAGAGAACTGCATTTTTTTTTCTTTGTGAATCTGCTTTGTTTGGCTGCTGGGATAGATAAGTATGGGCTTAAAAAATGTGTTCCTCCTTAGTTCTCTTGTCTTTCCTATTGTACTCTGAATTTCCCTTTCCTTTCTTCTCTCCCCCTCTTCCTCCCTCACTGTCTTCCTCTCTCCTTCCTTTTCTTCCTTTTTCTCTGCCAGGCCATTTTTCAAATATACATCAAAGATAACTCAAGTGTTTGTATCTGTCAGTCCTCTTATCTGAGGAGTGGCCTTTTATTTTTATGATGTCAGGCCTATTTTTAGAGATTTTTCAGTGTAATTTTGAACAGCAACTTTTTAATGAAACATCTTCCAGTGTTAGGAAGGTGAGAAATGTTCATAGGAGAGTCTGCTGTGCTATGTCACCATCTTTTGTCTCCCCCAGTCCCCCAGGAGCTCTTTTCTTTCCCCTGTAGTTTTGGGTGTGCATGTTTGGAGTTGTAGTGGGTGGTTTGTAGTGGGAGTTTGTAAAACTGTTTAATTCTGCCTTGCTATGGATTCTTCATTAAAGTCTCATTATTTTCCCTGACCCTTTAGCTTTTGCATTTACCCTCCTCTTCACCCACCTTTCCTGGGACTATTGCCCTGCATAATAATCCCTGAAGAATGACTCTCCATAGAAAGACTAAAGCATCCATCTCCTCATAGTTAAGTAAAGTAGCCACTGGTAGTGTCTGGGAATTTCTGGTTGTATTTGGTGTCTTGAGCCCTCTTATTAAGAAAACAGATCTCAGGGTGCCAGGAACAGGCCAATTTGCCAAGAAAGAAACATGTTTGTTTTCCTTTTGATCTATGAAAAGACCCTGTTTGTGAATACATTTTAGAAACAAGAGAGGAAGGATGTCTGCAGAACTTTGTTGTGTTTTCTGCTACAAAAATATGAATAGTTCAAAGAACGAAAATCTTTTGTGATGGTTAATGTTTCTCAGGAATATGCTGGATCTCCAATATTTGGGGAATGCTTTGAGTCTCTAAAATTGATAATCAGAAAAGTATTTTTCTTTGTCTATTTAATGTATCCCCATTCTGATTTTAATTAAACTCCAAATATCATTGTACATAAAAAAAGATCACTGCTTTTGCGGAATCATGGATGGAGCTGGATGCTATCATCCTTAACAAACTAATGCAGGAATAAACAGGAAAACCGAATACTGCATGTTCTCACTTATAATTGGGAGCTAAATGATAAGAACTAACAAACACAAAGAAGGAAACAACAGACATTGGGGTCTACTTGAGGGGCGAGGGTGGGAAGAGAGAGAGGAGCAGAAAAGATAACTGTTGGGTACTGAGTTTAATACCTGGGTGATGTAATAATACATACAACAACCCCCCATTACATGTGTTTATCTATGTAACAAACCTTCACATGTACCCCCAAGACTCAAATAATAATAAAAATAGAAATATATGTTATGAAACCATTAATCTAACAAAGTCAGTAAGAACTCACAACCAAATGGCAATTAAATACCTGGTGAATGTGAAATATGACCTTTCTTCTGGCATAGTACAATATATTCTGGGTTCATTTTTATATTCCCTCCCCTAGAGCTAGAATAAACTGTTTTTCCAGGGAAACTTTGTCCCTTTTATTGAAGAATGGCATTAGAAACCAAGATCTGGGTGCTAGGTATATTCATTGCTCCTGCAGTGTCATTGCTTCTGGACCCTCTCAGCTGACACAGCAATGAAATACATGTGTGTATACTAGTTTTGTATATATATAATTCTGTACATACTTCTATGTGTTACCACCTCTGTTTCTATATTATACCAGACACAAGTTTGTAGAGATGTCTCCCAATTCTAACCCAGTATTATTATTCAATTCCATTATACATATATGACAATATTGGAATTGTTTGTTTTTCCAGGGGAATCAATATTATCAAAATATGGAACTTATGTACAATTCTTTTTGTCTTTAGTCTTACAAGTATCCAATCATTTTCAGTTACTTAGATCATCGTCTTTACCTCCCACAGCAAGATTATTTCATACATATGTAATATAGTTTGACTCTATTGTCACAGTAAGCATTCCATCCTGGGATCTCTGACTTCCTAGATGATTTTTTAAAAAATTGCATACACTAAGTTTTAATATTTGTATCATAAAGTTCTATGCATCTGACAACTATATAGGGTAATGTGTCCACCACTACTGTGTCATACAGAGTAGTTTTACAACCCTGAACAACCCACTATTATTCACCTATTCAACCCTTCCCTCTTCCCAAACTCTTAACAACCACTGATCTGTTGATCGTCTCTATAATTTTGCATTTTGTGCAATATCAAATAGATATTTTTAGCTTTGTAAGAATCTGCCTACCTATCTTTCAAAATGGACTGTAACATTTTGCATTTTCACCATCAATGAATAAAAATTCTTATTGCTTCCCACCCTCATCAGCAATTGGTGATGTCAGTTTTTCAAAGTTTAACTATTTTAATAAGTATGGTGTGGTATTTATCACAGCTGTTTTAATCTAGTGGTATTTAACTGTTTTAATCTAGTGGTATTTCTCACAGCTGTTTGCCCTAGTGACAAGGGATATTGAACATCATTTCATATGCTATTTGCCATCTTTATATCTCCTTTAGTCAAGTGTTCAGGTATTTTGCCCATTTTTAAAATGGGTTGATTTCTTACTGTTGAGTTATCTGAGTTCCGTGCATATTTTGGATTCAAGCCCTTTAGTCTATAAGTGAATTGCAAATATTTTTTTTCTTAGTAGATGCCTTCTTTCAGTGTGGTTAATGTTTTCTGTAACTGTAGGTGCCAGAGTCTTCAAATGCCTCTAGTGTCCTTTTTTGTTTCCCACCTTGATTTTGGCTTCCTTAAGTAGTCCTCTTCAGGGACAGTCTGTGTCCTGCAGTTTTTAAGCTATATCCTTTGTTAATATATGATAATAATAATAAGAAGAAGAAATATATGTTATGACACCATTAATCTAACAAAGTCAGTAAGAACTCACAATCAAATGGCAATTAAATACCTGGTGAATGTGAAATATGACCTTTCTTCTGGCATAGTACAATATATTCTGGGTTCATTTTTATATTCCCTCCCCTAGAGCTAGAATAAACTGTTTTTCCAAGGAAACTTTGTCCCTTTTATTGAAGAATGGCATTAGAAACCAAGATCTGGGTGCTAGGTATATTCATTGCTCCTGCGGTGTCATTGCTTCTGGACCCTCTCAGCTGACACAGCAATGAAATACATGTGTGTATACTAGTTTTGTATATATACAATTCTGTACATACTTCTATATGTTACCACCTCTGTTTCTATATTATACTGTACACAAGTTTGTAGAGATGTCTCCCAATTCTAACCCAGTATTATTATTCAATTCCATTATACATATATGACAATATTGGAATTGTTTGTTTTTCCAGGGGAATCAATATACTGGAACCTTATTGATATGAGGGTAAGGTGTCAGGGAGGCAGAGATGTATATAATCTATGATTGAATAAGACTATATACAGTCTTTTGGTAGGCGTGTGTCTCTTGTCTGTGACTTCCCAAACATCCAGTACTATAGCTTTTTTTTTTTTTTTTTTTTTTTCCATTTACATGAGAGACAGGGCTAGAAGGGAATAAATGGAGGTGAGGAATAACTTGCTACCAACTGGGATACGATTTTAGTAATGTTTACTCCCCTGAAGAGTGGACCCTCTCTTGTTATGGAGAATTCTCTGACATGTTGCACAAAGATTATTCTTTGTCTACCTGACAGATGATAAGAAACTTCTTCACCAGAAGAAACTGCTAGGGTTCTTGGAAGTGTGTGCCCCCTATCCAGCAGTTCTCATACTCAGCATCTGTCATTTTGTTGAAATTATTATTATTGTTATTTTTTCAGACAGATTGTAGCTCTGTCTCCCAGACTGGAGTGTAGTAGCACCATCTTGGCTCACTGCAACCTCTGCCTCCCGGGTTCAAGCTATTCTCATGCATCAGCCTCCCAAGTAGCTGCAACTACAGATGCACACCACCACACCTGGCTAATTTTTGTATTTTTAGTAGAGACAGGGTTTCACCATGTCAGCCAGGCTGGTCTTGAACTCCTGACCTCAAGTGATCCACCCACCTCGGCCTCTCAAAGTGCTGGGATTACAGGTATGAGCCACTGCACCCACGCTTAGTTGAAATTATTATTTAAGTGTCCCTATCAGATTATGGCTTTAGGGACTTCTGCTTCAAGTAAGTAGATCTCACCTGTGACTCTAGATTCACCTCTCCAGATCTGGAGTGACAGTTTTCCCTGCAATATTAGTTCACTGGTGGATGAAATTAAAGACATCAAGTTTCAACTTGTTCTGCTTTTTTGTTGTTCTTGCCAGGAATGAGTGATGACTTCCAAGATCTTTATATGTTGAAGCTGAAAGTGGCAGTCATATATTACTTTTTAATTGAAAAATATGTATAATTTTTATAAGTGTCAGAATATTTTTTAGAATCATGATATACTAAAATGCTGAAAGAAATTTTTGAAGCCAAATAAAATGTTAAGGCCAACAAAAAAGGACGTTTGAGCTAAAAGTCTAACTAAGAAAGATTCATGACCTGGAGAAGTGACATAAATAAACTCTGACAGAGAGAAAGCAGAAATACTCAGTTCTTATAAGATTTCTATTTATTTCATTACAAAGAATGATACTAAACTTTGAAAAAGCAGAACTAGCAAATTCTTAACTCAAATCTGAAACTTAAGATGAATAGATATAAAAAGATGCCTATCTTCTTTAGAGGAGATCATCTGGAGTCCCAAAAGGGCTATTGATAAGACTTCTGTGTTCATTAAAAATTTGGACTATTCAGATCGCTTCCAAAAATCACCCAAATAAGTAAAACATGGTCAATATATAAATTTGTAAATAATCAATGATTTTGATCTCTCCCTAAAAATAATTGGTTGTTGATTAATTAAGAATTTATAAGTTAATATTCTGTGGAATAATTACAGATATGTCAAGAACAAGCCATGCTAAACAAACTTGACTTCCTTCTTGAGAAAATTAGCAGTCTTTTAGAGAAGAAAAATCCCGTAAGTATCATGATATTCTTGAATGCAAGATAGAAAAATGATGTCTGGATAGTAGTATAATTAAGTGGATTTATAATGGTTTGCATAAAAGCACCCAAGTGGTAATGAATACAATACCTATATCAGGTAATTAGAAGGTTTCTGATATAATGCTACTAGACTAGTTCCTAAAAACATAACCACCGTTCCACCTAGCAATCCCATTAGTGGGTATGTACTCCAAGGAATAGAAAGCATTCTGTCATAAAGACACATGCACGCATCATGTCAATTGCAGCACCATTCACAATAGCAAATACATGGAATCAACCTAAATACCCATCGGTGACAGATGAAGTAAGGAAAATGTGATACATAGACAACATGGAATATGATGCAACCGTAAAAAAAGATCTTATATTTTGTGGGAGCAAGGATGGAGCTGGAGGTCATTATGCTTAGCAAACTAACACAGATCCAGAAAACAAAATACTGCATTTCTTACTTATAAGTGGAAGCTAAAAGATGAGAACACACGTACACATGAAGGGCCAACAGACACTGGGGCTTACCAGAGGATGGAGGGTGGGAGGAGGGTGAGAGGAACAAGAAAAATAACTAATGGGTACTAGACTTAATATCTGGATGATGAAACAATCTGTACAACAAACCCTTATGAAACAAGTTTACCATATAACAAACCTACACATGCATACCTGAACTTAAAATAAAAGTTAAAAAATATAAGTATAAAAATAAATAATGTAAAACACTAGTAATGTATCAGAACAAACTCTAAAAGAAAAAAAATAAACAGTATTGGAGGCTATCCTAATCAAGATTTTCAAAACTGACAAGAAACATCAAGCCAGAAGTACATCACTTTTTTCAGAAACTAATCAGGAAAATACAAAATACTAGCTCCATGATAGAAAAGTTTTGAAAACCAAAACCAAGAGAAGATCTTGAAAATAGCTAAGGAAAAAAACAAAACAACATAACACATTAACTTTAAGGAAACAACAATAAGCTTGGCAGCCAATTGTTCATACCAATAATGAAAACCAGAAGAAATTAAAGTGGTAACTTTAGAGCTGTGAGAGAATATATGCCAGTTTCAAAATACACACACACACACATACACACACACACACACATCCTTCAACAGTAAATTATTTCAATATAAAGACATATCCTGACAAAATATTGAGAGACTGTCTTCAGGAGACATCAATTAAAGGAAATCCGAAGGAGAGCTCTTCAGATCAAAGAAGAATACTGAAACTTTCATAAACTACTGATGGGAGTATACATTTCTGTGGTGCCATATAATTTTGGAAAAATGTTTGGCAGCATCAACTAAAGTTGAACACGTGCATGCCAATTAACAAGCTATTCTACTCCTAGGTAAGCACTCAACAGAACTGCATACACAGGTGTACCAAAATACAAGAATATTCATATTAGCTTTATCCAAAATAGTCAATAACTGAAAATAATCCAAATGTCCATTGTCAGAGAAATGGATAATTTGTAGGATATTCCTACAATATACACCATGTACCGTGAGATCCAGTTGCCCACTGCACTAACCCAGTCCTTAACACAAATTTTGTTGATCTCTCTCTTTCTTGTATCACTTCTCCCACCCTCCCTTGTGAACCCTGTTATCTCCTCTCAAATAAACCACCTGTGCCCAAACACTCATCTTACAGTTCATTCTTGAGAAACCCAAAGTAAGATAACTGGCCACTTTTGCAGTTGGTGATAACTGGGATGGAAAAAGAAGAATATTTCTAGGGTACTGCTAACATTCTTTGCCTTAATCTGTGTAGTGTTAAACTAATGTGTTTACTTAGTAAGAAATTCACTGTGCATGTATAATTTGTTCACTTTTTCTTATATTTGGTATAGTTAAAATAGGTTTATACAAAGCAGTAATATACATTAAAATGTCTAATGATAAATATTTTGATGTGCTGCTTTTGGTATTGGAGTAGTAAAATAACCTAGTTTATAAAACAGCAATTTTTTAGAATTTTTTTCCCAAACCTTCTGTGAATTAAAAAGAAAACATATATATATATATGTGTGTGTGTGTGTGTGTGTATGTGTGCATATTTTAAAATTAATTGATTTAAATTATTTAATTCCATTAAATAATTTAAAATTAAATCATGCATGCATATATATGTACACACACTACTATAGTTACCTATAGATAAGAAATTAAAGAGCTATGTGACTTAAATTTTATATCTACAGTACTCATTTCAGGTTATATCAAATATTTAATACCAGCTATTCTTTGGGATTTGTTAACATATCTTTTAAAACTTGCCTGCGGCAGTTACAAGAAGGAATGTAAAAAGTGGTTTTGATTATCGTTTTGGATTGTCAACCTTGACAGTTTGGGTGGGATTTATAGGCATGAAGAAAGAGTACACAGACACTCACACCAGTATACCTTTATTCCATTCCTGGAGAAGATTCTTTCCCAAAATAACTAAAGAGCTTGTTATTTGTCAGAATTACAGAGTAGAGCTCTTTGGGACTAACCTGAGCACAGGTGTCTGGAAACAAGAATTTACTAATGACCAGTTTGGATCTATAGGCACCTATGAGGAGATTTTTTTAAAGTCTGCTTTTTAGCAGATGTAAATCCCCTTTTATTTTATTTTATTTTATTTTATAGCCACAATCATAAAAATATGGCACTTTAAACTTCCATTTATTTATTAGAAACACAAGAGTTTAAATTTTAAAATAGAAGTCAAAAATAATGGGTTAGTGTGTTGCTTACTGCTAAGAAAAAAGAAAACGAAGTCACTAATTTATTACTTGGATATCTTCAGAGGGGGCACTTTCAATAAGCAGATAGTGTAGAGAAGCTACTCAGGGCTATCGTCCTCTCTAGGGAGGAACCTGAAAGAAACAGAACTATGAACTTCATGGCTATAAAAGTCTAGTGGTGTCCCTGAGAAAATGTTTGTTTTCTCATACCTAACGCCTTACCAATGCTTTAATGATTCATTAAAATGAGAGTTCCAAAGGATTGACTATTGAAATACTCATGTTGTTTTCTAGGAATCAGTTTCTGACTAAGCTCTTCTATGCTCTCACACTAAGCATGAATAAAATATATTCATAAGAGGATGATGGTGCCAGAGTAATAGAACTGAAGAATGCTGCATTCAGGTTTTTCTTTAAAATCTTTCACAATTTGATTGGAAGCTGAATTTCAAGATTCTTTGTTACTAACACCCATGCATCATAATTGCTCAGGCATATTATCGTCCATCCTTACATTGAGTCTGCGTATAGCTTTACCCTGAAATCCGCATGTCTTTGTGAGGCATACATTTTTTTTTCATTTAAGTCCTTTTATTACAGTGGTGCCAGCTACTGCTGCTATCGTTAAATGCCTGTCAGCATTTCCATTATAAACCTTATTTTCAAGGGATTTATAACCTAGCCATTTTAATTCACATTCGGCTGAAAGTTGCCATCGAAATTCTCAACATACAGTGGGTGCTGTTTTCTTTTATCACCAAATTTTATTTGAATCTGTTTATCTGCCTGAGATTTAGCAATATGTAAAACCATAACACTGACGTAGAAGAAAAATACAGTAGGTGCTGTTTTCTTTTATCACCAAATTTTATTTGAATCTGTTTATCTGTGTGAGATTTAGCAATATGTAAAATCATAACACTGACATAGAGGAAAAATAGAGATGCTTTGGTACATGTTTTCTAAAGTAAAAATGCACACATGAAAAATTAGAAAGGAGTTATTAAAATTGGCAGACCCTTAACAAGAAAAAGTTTTTAATGGATAACTTAAAACCACTATTATCAATGGTACACAACTATTCTATACTCATAGTTTTTAAAAATATGTATGTGAAGACCAATGTATGTCATGAAAAATAATGGCCAACTCAGCATACCATTCTGTTCACCATAATAGGCTTACGATGTCATGAAATTAATATAAAACCATATCCCTTTTGTTGTAAAATAAAAAGTCTTATGTACAAATATGACATTTAATTTTATAAAAAATTCTAACTTTATTTTGATTCTTCATGAAGAAAACCATGCTTTAAATATGTTTATAAAACTTAAAATGTTTTCATGTCATTCTGACTTCTTTAATTTTTTTTATTGTTAGGGTGAGGATATGCTAGACATTTTTAAACACTGTAAAATCAATAATTCAGATATTTCATAAGCACAGAAAAAACTAAGATTACCTCTTGTTACTGAAGGGAAGAAAACTTAAGAAACAAGCAATCTAAGTTTGTAGAGATTTTATGTCAATTAATAAAAACCATACTTTGGCAAAACAGTGCTCACGTTGAATACAGACAGCTAAAAGCCTGAAGAAAACTCATGCAAAACATACCAAGTAGGCATAAAATATATTTGGACTTTCTTTGACTAGTAAGAACAACATATTGAAGTCAAATAATTGAAAGGATAGCGGGATGTTTGACATTATATAGTGACAAAGACTTTATCCATAACCCAACTTCAGTCAAGGTCCTCTGAGCCCTCTTCTCAAGTAGGTCTTGGACTTTGTTCCTCTCTTTCTTACTTCTGTCTTTGGCTAGCCCATCCCATATTAGCAAGAATCTTGCTAAATCAGTGCACAGAGAACGCCCAATTCTTGATACCTGAACACGTTCTCCATCTCCCACCTTTGAAATATGAGTTCTTGGCCTACCTTTAGCAAGAATCCTGTTAGGTCAGTTTAGCAAGCATTATCCCACTATCCGTGATGTCTCTTCTTAGTAATTTTTCATTCACTGACCCCTGACTCTGTTCTCCAGCTGTAAATTCCAAGTTTTTGCTGTATTTGGAGTTGAGCCCAGATCTCTTTCCTATTGCAATACTTCTATTGTAATAGCCCTGACTAAAGTCTTCCTTAATGTCTTAACAAGTGTCAGAATAATTTTTTTTCTTTAACATTAGTTGTCATTCAGCATTTGCCTGGCACTGACTATATGTTTTATACTATTTCATTTAAGGATCATAATAACTTTCTGATGTGGAAATTATTATTATGTTCATTTTACATATGAGGAAACAGGGTAAGTATGTTAAAGTACTTTGCCCAACATCATACAGAATGAGATGGCAGAGCCAAAACTTAAACTCAGACCTGCCTAATTCTTAAACCTGTGAACTCTTGGCCAAAACATACAAAGTGGAATAAAGGAAAGTAATATTCATTTTGCATATGCATATGTGTACATTTATGTATACTAAAAGAAAAGTTAAATTACACTAAGTGGCTCTCTGCTTCTCTGTTTCTTTATAGCTATAACACACTGGCTAGAGGTCTAAATGAAAGCATTTAAAGTCATTCTACATGGTTAATCACAGAAAAATGAGAGATTATAGATTTGAAATTTGACCTTTAAGAAAACCATATTTTTCTGTTAAATATATGTTTCTGATTTACTTTTTAAGATACCAGACATCTTTATCTTGGTTCTAGAATTAAATTTAGTGAATGTGTCAGCTCGGACCTTTACTGAAAAGTTTAGCTATAAGAGTTTTTTGTTTATTTTACTTGAACCAAAAAAAAAACTTTTAACAATGTAAACTATGTTCTAGTAGGACTTTGTCTGTTTGCTTGAGCTCTCAGATGGTGTTTATTAACATAATATAAACATATATTAGCAATTTATATATAATTGTTTTAAGAACATTGACTAACAACAGAATACCATTAGAGCTGATTACCTTGTTTTTTACATGATCTCATGAAATTAATCCTAGAAACCCACCTCTATTACCCACAATTTGTTTTCTGACTTGATTCAAATAATACACAACCAATGTTAGTCTTATTAAAGACATATTAGCCAGGCACGGTGGCTCACACCTGTAATCCCAGCACTTTGGGAGGCCGAGGCGGGTGGATCACTTGAGGTCAGGAGTTTGAGACCAGCCTGGTCAACATGGTGAAACCTCTTCTCTACTAAAAATACAAAAGTTATCTAGGCATGGTGGCACGTGCCTGTAATCCCAGCTACTCAGGAGGCCGAGGCACGAGTTCGCTTGAACCTGGAAGGCAGAGGTTTCAGTGAGCCAAGATTGTGCCACTGCACTCTAGCCTGTGTGACAGACTGAGACTGTGTCTCAAAAAACAAAACAAAACAGAACAAAAAAGACATTAACATCTACTAAGGTTTATAAATATAAGAATGAATACCAATTTGGAAAGAAGTTTATTAATATTCTAAATTGAGTCTTCCGTCCTTTCCTCTCATCTTCTTTTATCCTTTTTTCCTTCTCTCCCTATTTTCCTCCTTACTAAATCATGGTCAGTAGAGATATAACAAACTACTCAGAGCTTTTAATTTTGTTTTATATCTCAATAAAAATATATGATTGTTACTCTCTTAGGAAATAAATGAACTTATGTTTCTTTTTTTGACTGATATAAGGTATTCTGTATAGTTTTATCAACTTTGTGTCATTGTAATATTTTTTCTTGTGGAGGTGGGAAGTCACATGAACCTCTACTTCTGTAATATAAAACTCATTACATGGTGTTATAGTTGTCTAAATAGCTGTTTCTCACTTTAGTTTTTATTCTTGTTACTAAAAATAATCTCTGATACTGGCCAGGTGTGGTGGCTCAAGCCTGTAATCCCAGCACTTTGGGAGGCCGAGGTGGGCGGATCACGAGGTCAGGAGATCAAGATCATCCTGGCTAGCACGGTGAAACCCCGTCTCTACTAAAAACACGAAAAATTAGCCAAGTGTGGTGGCGTGCGCCTATAGTCCCAACTATTCGGGAGGCTGAGGCAGAAGAATCGTTTGAACCCAGGAGGCAGGGCTTGCAGTGAGCCCAGATCGTGCCACTGTACTCCAGTCTGGGTGACAGAGTGTGACTCCATCTCAAAACAATAATAATAATAATAATACAATAATATCTGATACCAAATCAATACTAAATTCATTTATATTTATTATTTGCAAAATACTTGCCCCAAAATGGTGACAAAAATATTTTCTAAAAAGCATATGAAACCCATCATCAGAGGGATGGGGAATTAAATGAACATACATATATATAATTATGTCACATAAAAGGGTGAAATATATCTCTGGTATGTTCTCAAAAGGTAAAGTACATTGCAGGAGTTTAATAGGATTTCATTTCGTTAAAAAGACTCACATACACAAATACATAGATACACATACACATGAACACTTCTCACTACATACCATAAATACATAGGTGCACACATGTATGTGTGTATGCATACTCTTAACTGGTAGTTATTCGTAAGGGTTGTTTCTTTTTTAAATGCTTAATTTATATTTTTATCTAAGTTATGCATGGTTCTAAGTGAAAATTTTATGAAGTTTGTAATTATAAACAGCAGCCCTACACCCCCATGCCAACCTTAGATTCCAGTTTATTCATGGTAATTACTTTTTAAAATGCAGTTATTTCTTCCTATACCACACTTGTCCCTGTTTCTTATTAATTCCACAATATTTATAAATAAGTTGCTAACACTTATTTTTTTTCTTGAGTTTTCATGTTAGTATTACCTAATAATGATTTTCCATGGACCTCTCTGACTAAACTCCATCCTTTCACCTTTTCATTATAATTACATCACAACTGTGGTTACATCAATATTCAGTGTTTCATTATGATAACCTTGACAGCTGAGATCTAGGGTAGGAGACCATGAAATTGAGCAAAGAGGATTCTCTTGTTTTCCTACTCCAAGATTTGTTCTAGTAAAATAGGAAATCTGACATCCTCTTATCTTCTTTCCTAGCCCAGCCTCCATCTTGGAGAGCCAATATTTCCCAACATTCACTGCTCTTGGGTGGCCCCTTGGTGCACCTCTTCAGCTTAGATGCAAAATGCAAGGTAGAGGAGGCCCCAATGCACAAAGTGCTCCAGAATACCAAGTTTCTATTCTTTCTCTATTTCAAGTTTCTTTCTGTATTTCTTCCTTCCTCTCCTGTTTTTCCCTCCTCTCTCTTCTTTCTACTCCTCCTCTTTATGCTCTTTCTCTCCTCCTAACCCTCCTCTTACTCAATTTTTCTTTCTCCTACTCTTTTTCTTTTTTCCTGATGTAAGTGTAGCTACAAAGGCTTCAGTGGGATTTCCATTATCTAGATGTTGGGAGGAAGCTACCTAACAAAGGGTTGTTCACACAAAGTTTGATTAAAATTTCTCAACATTAGAAGGTACATTTGCATTTTTAAAAAGGATTTATATTAACTGTAGAACACTTCATTAGTTAGATTTGTGTTGGCATATCGCATCTAGCAGTAAAACCTAGGTGGGGAAGCATGAAGGTACATTAGGACAGATAAATATATTAGACAGGATTCTTTTGGTTGCAAGGGAATATACTCAAACTAGCTTAAAAACTTACCAGTTCATGCAAACCTAGCTGGATTTAATCACTTAACAACATAATGGAGAGTATATCTATCTCAGTGCAAATTGAGGACCACAATAAGATATCATCTCACACCCATTAAGATGGCTTCTATAAAAACAAACAAAAACAGAAAATAACAAGTGTTGGCAGGGACGTGGAAAAATCAGAACCCTTGTACACTGTTAGTGGGAATGTAAAATGGTACAACCACTATGGATAACAGTACAATCGTTCCTCAAAAAATTGAAATTAGAACTACTATATGATCCAGCAACCTCAGCATAGGTCCAAAATAATAAAAATCAAAGTCTCAAAGACATGCTTTGCACACTTGTTTTCATAGAAGTATTATTTACAACAATCTAGTGGTTGAAATAACCCAAATGTCCATTGGCAGATGAATGAATAAACAAAATGTGCTATTCAAATATACAATGGAATATTAATCAGCCTTAAAAAGAAAGGAAATTCTGACACATGTCATGACATGCATGAATCACAAGGACATTATGCTAAGCTATATAAGTTAATCACAAAAAG
Organism: Papio anubis; assembly: GCF_008728515.1. Classification (NCBI taxonomy): domain Eukaryota; kingdom Metazoa; phylum Chordata; class Mammalia; order Primates; family Cercopithecidae; genus Papio; species Papio anubis. The sequence continues at coordinate 93,479,368 of NC_044981.1, forward strand.
GGAAAATACCATATGATCCCACTTACATGAAGTATCTAAAGTAGTCAAATTCATAGAAATAGAAGTAATGGTGATCCAGGGACTGGGGAGAGAAAGAAAAGGGGAGTCATTTGATGAGTATAGAATTTTAGTACCCAAGATGAAAAAGTTCTGGAGATTTGTGAATATATGAATATACTTAACACTACTGAACTTTATACTTGAAAATGATTAAGATGGTAAATTTCATGTAATATTTTTTTTAAACCACAATTAAAATAAGAAGAAAAACTTCAAAAAGAGTTTGTATATTACTGACTTCAGTCCCAGAGAGGTCTTTTCTATACTGGGTAGAACCGGATAGGTATTGGCCATCTAAGGTATATGTTCTTTAAAGGTCATTACTGTATAAGAAAGGGGTGCATCCTTCCTGATAGCTTATGGAAAAACCCAAAGAGATAAATTAATTGGAGATCCCTGAGAAAAATGGACTGGGGATGGACTGGGGTTGGAGGCAGATACAATCCTAGCAGTAGGTATAATTTCCAGAACCACGTGTAGCAGCATTATGGAATGGGGAGTGTGGTTTTAACCAAGGACATAAATCTACTCCTGAAACCTGTTTTCAAGTACAAATTCTATTCTGACAAGGATTGTGACCAAAGTCTTGGGTCTTCTTGGTTGTGATTGCTTTTGCTTTTGATAGCCTTTTCCCCAATTCTTCCTTTCCAAAATGGCAAATTTGCTGATGGTTTTCAGTTCTACCCTCTAATTTCAAGACAATGTAAGCATTTATTTAACAAACTATTCCAAGACTTACTACTGTCAGACACTGCGCTGAGAACAAATAATAAGGGATTTGGTGTTAAAAGTCATAGCCCTGGGATGTGCATTTTATTGCAGTGTAAAAACAGGTAAATTAATAGCTATTGTATGATATCATTATATGCTTTGATAGCAATGTGAGGAGAGTTATGAGAGTACATAGGAGGAATGCCTCAATCAGCTGGGGAATGAGGAACTTGAGGAAAATTGGGAAAGATAGCTGGGTCAGGACTATTTGAACTGAATCTTGAGGTAGAAATAAAGACTTATGTAAGAAGTTCCAAAGCAGGTAAGATAAAGAAGTTTGAAGGGAAACTTGAAATGAAAGGGTATTTCTGGTAGTGAGTGCAAGGCAATGACGGTTGAGAAAGCAAAGTATATTCAAGTATCTTCAAACCCTTTAATATGCATGACAAATAGAAAGAATGAGGAATCAGAGCCAGGAGACAGAGCCCAGACCTAAACTTTACTCCAGAAAAAGCAGCATAGATTTTATTCTGAAAGTTATGAAGATCACTGAAGGCAAGAAACACAAGAAACTCCAAATTATAAATGGTCAGTTTAGGATTTTAGGAAACTAACATAACCAGTTTTCCATTGTAGAAAAATTAATCTGTAGTTTCATGGAAAGGGCTCTAATGCTTTCTGATTACAAAGATTGCTCTTTCTCCATTTTTTTTCCGGGCATTTTATCCAGAAATTCCAAAATAACTGATAGATTTATCCCAGTGTGTTATTTCAATTAATAATCACAAAGAAATAAGCTAACCACCTCCCACCTCACACCAAAAAATTCAAATTCTCAAAAATCCTCCAGAAGATAAATAGCTTTCTCCTAACTACACTGAATCTCCTTGACTTCTACATAATTAATGCAAACAGAATTGTAAGCCCAAGTCCAGAGTCAGATTCTCACACTTCATTATATCCAGACTGGTTTCTGGAATATACAAATAAGACTATGGTCACCTAGTCTGAAGTATGGAGGTTTTAAAAACATGAACACATTTATAATTTGATATTCCTCACCATATTTCTGCCTCTCTTAAGTTTTTTCCCTATGTAATACTCTTCGATGTCTTAAATTTACTTAAGGACATGCTTCATAAAGTAGCATTTCAAGAATTTATTATTTGAATTCCTTTATTTTTCCAGTGACAATAGCATTCCCTGGTCACTCGCTTGTGAACACGCACATTAATACATACTTAAAATCTTAGAATGGAAACCAGGTGGAAATTGTTCAGTAACATTAAATGTTGATAACTTAATAAGTTATATTGAGAGACAGAGGCCTACTCAAACTAAAATATTATTCCATTGATCCATACAGAGGTCAGGCTATTCATGAACCAAAATTCTGGTGAAAAGGTTAAATTGATGTTTTATATTTGATCTTTCAAAAGCCTTTGCTTATTTAAGATGTAGTGGGATTTATATATGAGTTGATAATGCATTGGTTTTCAGCCTTAAATAGGTTACTTATTGAGCATGGTAGATATAATGTGCTTTTCATCAATATACTGTATGACAAATCTGCAATATTTTACCATTTACTTTAAAATCAGCAAAGCAAGCAAAATACACTTATAATAGGTTATGTAGTCAGCATTGGCCTTCCAGACTGGTCAGAGATTGAATATGTTGCTCTACTAGGGATTAAATAAAATGAACATAAACTCAGGCTCCACATTAAGTATCTGTTGCAAAGTTTCTGAAGTAACTTTGCCAATAGCATTTTATCTGTGACAATTATAAAAAGCCATATATTTATCCACAATTAGTGCAACAATTAAGCAGGTAAGAAACTGAGTTTGAACTTGAAATTTTAATGTGGTACATTCTATTGAAAATTCAGTTCTTAAAATATGGACTTAAAAATGAAGCAATATGAAGTAATAATATGAAGTAAGTTGTGGTTTAAAAAACCTATTGCCTTGATAGTTTTGGTTAATTTATTAAACGTAATTTTATTATAAGGTGAAAAGTTTGGAGAGATTAGTTGAAAACCTTGTATTTGCTATGAAAACAACCTGAAATTAACTGCCTAGTTAATTCTTTATCAATGAGAACTTCAGTTTTTCTATTTTCAGGAAAGAAAACACTTTTAAAAATAGGTAGGCTTTTCATTTACTTTGCTTTTGTCATCCAGGAGTTTGCATTTAAAATAGAATAAACTCATTCTGGGAAAAACTATATCCCTGACTATTTCAAGTTAATATCTTCTATTTAATCAATTATTTAATTAAGAGCTATAAATTAAGACATACCCTACAACATTTCCACTTAATGTTATAACCAATTACATCAGCATTCAGTAAGATATGGATTACTATTAAAGGGTTAACAAAGATACATTGATGAATTTTGGCTTCATGATTTTTATTTCTACTATATTACAACTATAAGGAGGAAAAAATAGGTCAAATAACTATGTTTTTTCTTCTCAGTTACTTATTTTACTTTAATTCTCAGTGAATTGGACATACTGTGAAATGTCAAAAGTAACCTTAGATTGTTTCATGCAGTAATGATACAGTTAAGAAGCTTCTTTAAATAAATGTGTCAAGTTTCATTCATCTTAGATCCAGATGATATGAGAAAACTTCACATTCTCATGAGGAATGATGGGTGGAAGAAAAATTACTCATTCCAATTGCACTGATGGTAAACACAGATGAGGGTTAGAATCTTGGATTTTAGCTAAAATAGATTCCTATAATAAAAAAAGAGAAGTGGGTATAATAAAAATATTAAAACAAAATACTTTTAATAATCGTCAATGATTTCTGTCCTAACCACAAATTATTATAATATGTGTGCACAGTATCAATAATGTTAAAGAAATTTTACCAGTTTAAATTTCAAGCAAGAAGTTTGCAATTTAAACATTGCTACATAAAACAATATTTTTCAAAAGACATCAAATTTCTCTATCCAAAATGAGTTTAGAATTATAGTAAGACTTAATTATGAAAAGTTGACCCCCAAAATTTTAATTTATTCTCTACCTCTTATTCAAAAAAAAGGTTCTGTATATTTTTCTTCTCTAAAATTTGATCTTTAGGAGATTAGAGGTAGTACACTCAGCTAGAAAGAGCACCTTCTCCCAGTGATTTAAATGACTTTTTTTCTACATGGAGCCATGAAAGATAGCGTCTGGTAGAACTGTAGTGTCCTGTTATTAGGGAACTACTGATTCATTAGGAATTCTAATGCCGTAATACATTTGTCTCATGTTTCATTGACCAAACCTATTGTCTTCCTGTCTGCTGCTTCAGGGCCAGTTTAGGCAACAGATGAGACAGCAATGTAGTCATATGCCAGTAAGGTAGTTTTTAAATTAGAAAAGTGAAGAGACGTGCTCTGAATTCATTGCCTTATTTTTTCACATAGAAGGAGCAGTGGTGGTAACCCAGAAAAATAAAGGCTGATTTATACATTAACATCTCATTCAAAACATTCACCCCAGACCAATTAGGGGCCTTTCTCCTACCTCCAGGGCCACCTTTGCTCATATCAGTGTGAAACTCTCAAAGGAGATCTGTATCCATTGTCTATCCATCAATCCCTTTCTTTCTCAGGGAGTGAGCCAGTGTAAGTAGAAAGTGTTGCCTGGAATATCCTCAAGGATACAAATCATTTAGCAAAGATAATAAGCAATGTATTCCACTAAGGATGATGGCATGGCCAAATACTCAGACCTAAAAGAGATGATTCTATCAGCTTAAAAATTGTAAAAAGAAAAACTCATTTCTCTTTTTCTTATAAGACACATAGAAATGCTGGCTACTTGAAATTTGACAGAGCCATGACCAGTAGGATTACTATATGACTGCTGATTTTTATGCTTTTAAAAATTTATACATCTAACACTTGACATTTAAAATAGCACAAATTTTTAAAATGACCATTTATGAAAGAGTTCATAGAGTGAACTAAGTCGTTTGCTGAGCTCTTTTACCAGCTAATGAGGGTAAATTATTAAATTTTCAGGAATTTTGGTTATTTCAAATGACCATTGTTAAAAATTAAATTATATGTCTATAATTAAGAGACTCTATTAAAATCTAAGGCAATAAATATAACTTATTGCTTCCAAATTGTTTTACTGCATTCTACTATGCTCGTTAGTTTATTTTCAACCATAGTATTGGTGATGATAGAAACACTAGGTAATGGTCTGCTATTGTGAATTCCTTCTCAAGTGTTCATTCGATGACTCTACCTTAGTGGCTGGAAACTGGCCATGCTAGGACTATGTGGATGATGGAAATCAGTAAAGACTATGAATAAGGCTGTTTTTTTTCTTCTGGAGAGCCAGATATTAAACATTTACCAGGACACCACGGATTATAAATTCTGTGGTGAAGCAACCAACTGATAAGACCTCTCTGTGTGGGAAAGAAGGGTAAGGTCAAAAGATTACTAACAATAACAGAGGAATGTCTGGGCTGCTATAGTAGAGTCTCTCAGACTTGAGAAAATAGCACATATGTGAGTGTAATTTTGTAAACTGAACTGCAAAATACTTTTTATCTACTATTACAGTTGGACTAAAATGAAGGATGGAAATAAGAGAAACAAACATTCCATGTAATTTCTCTAAGTATTCCTAAATATTTTAATAAATATGATATTATTATAATTTTGATTTATTTGAATTTGTAAATATATTATTCTGTTGGAAATACTGGATGTTCTATAAACCTATTTAAGGCCTGTTTATGGTTATAGTGGTACTGGTTATTTTTTTCCCCCAGGTCAGCAGAATTTGGTCTTTTATTTACATTGAGTTATATAACAGATTTAGACATGAAGCAAGATCAGAAATATGAGACTGTGGAAAGGTTTATGATTTTAAAAATAAGAGGTATCTTCAGTTCACAATGAGCCATGTCCTTAACATACTCAATAACACTATTTAATGCAATTAGACGTGGCTATAATCCATTATATACTGCTTATACTATTCGTTTATTGGAATGCTACTGGCTTAATAATTTTAGTTTAAGTTAACCTACAGCGGATATACATAGCAAATTTGAACCCATTTTAAGTACTTAGAGAAAAAAATCTATATATATTTTTTCTTTATCCATGGGCATTACAGAAGAATCAATTTGTTTCATGTGAGAAGGTACTTTTTTTATAGGGAAGAGATATGGCTTTAATTGACTCAATTTGTTGTTGATGTGAAGTTATTTAGATACAGTGTAGATAATGGAAATATTTATGACATTCATAAAATGTTGTTCTTCCAAACAATAAAAGCCTTGTTGAATTTTAAAAATATGTATGTATTTACTGTTAAAAGTTAAAACCTGACTATTTTTACCTTCTTGTGGGTACTAGAAACGTTAACATTCTCTAAGACAGAATTATACATTTAACATAAGAATTGTATTCTAAAAGATAATTATTGTGTTAGAATATTTTGATACTCTGTTTTTATAATTTGATACTAGGATATATATATTTTATTACTTATTAAGTATATCTATTCCTAAGATTTTAATAATTCTGAAGTAGTTCTGCTTTCCTATTAGGGAAAAACCTGGTCAATTGACCTCTGATAGAAAAAATGTCACCTCTAAGAGAACATATATAAAATGCCTTCCCTTCCTGTAAAAAGTACCATTGCGTATATTTCATGTTTTTACATTCTTCTATTAGAATAGAATGGAATTTTCACTTCTAAAAAAAAAAAAAAAGAAATACTTCCTATGACCAAATATCCTCCTTACTGAATGTGAACCTTTAATTTGAAGCTTGAAAAAAATCTGATTTATTACATGCAGGAAGTTGAGTTTCACACCTAAAATGATGCTCACATTACCATAGCATTTTTAATTTAAACTGATGTTCCTATGCTGTAGAGAAAGTACTATAAATTTTTAATTATAAATATGAATCTATGTAACCTGTTTGTACAGAAAAGAGCTAATGCTTCTTTTGTTACTGTTTTTAACTAGCAAGAAGAAATGGAATAAATCATGTGATTGTTTCACAAATAGATCATTTGCATTTTTGACTTGTAAAAATAAGAGTCATATAACATTTTGTTTTTATGAACTGACTTTGTATATATAGAGTTAAGTATAAATTGCTGAGGACAAAATAATCAACTTCATAGTACGTCATGTTAAATCACTGTATTTTGTAGAAATAGTATACAATCATGCTTAGTAGTTAATTCCCTCAGGATAATTATTTAAATCACTTATAAAACCTGTTCTTATGTACAGAACAAACTTCTGATGTTAAGCCACAGTCTAGTAGTTATAAGATGGTACTTCGCAAATTGGCCACAAGGTATTCCTTTCTCCCGACAAATAACATAGTGGAGAAAAAGAAAATAAATCACAATTGGAATGAACAAAAAATATCTTAACAGAACTTTTAGTATAAAAATGCTTTTTTTAAACTTACATTAATGTTACATTTCTATTCATCATGCATATTATTTTGGCTTTAATATATATTAGGACCACTAATGCCTGATACATGCTGCAGTTTGCTCTGGCTTCAAAACACACCTCAGCAATTTTCTGAGAAACAAAGAAGTATGCACACCTCTCTGGGAAAAAAAAGCAAAGGGAATATTAGTTGTAGATTAAAAGGCTGATGGTAGACCATCTTTACTGAATATTTTGGATGGTACTAGTTGCTAATATTTAGAACAAATAGCATATGAATATATTAAACCTGCAATAGGCATGTAAAAAGACAATGCAATTTTTGTTTGAAAATATCTTTAAATGATCTGGGTTTTTTTCCAGTTTAAAATTAGGAAGTTTTTATGCACTCTTGTATTTTTCTATAAAGGATCCTGTGGAGATCATCAAAATGCCATTGTATTTAAATCTAGTCTTCTTATTCAGTCATACTTATGTCCAGTGTTGCCATTAATATTTTTCCCTATTAATGACTTGGAATTCAGACTCACACTATTCTGTTGCCATTGGATAGGTGAAGCACGAGAACAGAATTCTATCTGTAAATGCATCTAATGTAATCTGAAATTATTATAAAGTAAAGAAAAAGCACATGACATTCTTATACAGAAATATTAATGTAGTGAAATATATTTACTTTGTTACCTAAGATGTGACAGTAGTCCCTAATCTATAAGAATAATCTCCTCTGCTGTAGCAGCAAATAAAAAGAAAGATGCATATTATGGATTTTTTGAGTATCAGGATATCACTCTGCTATAATATATCATGCTTCATTGTGACACATTCCCCCATTTGTCACTTTCTGTCACGTTACTGTATCTCAAAAGACACAACATTGCCCAACCATTTTTTTTAGTGTAGCAAATGGATGCCAAATATTTGACATTGAAAATAGAACTATGTTAAGAACAAGGTAGTTTTAGACAAAAGCTATTTAAATGAGTGTTTCAAGCAGTGGATACCAGAGAAAGTGGTTATTTAAATGTATATTTGTAAAGCTCAAAAATCTACTAAAAACAAATATTTCCTTTACTTGTAAGTAGTTTATTCTTAAACTATGAAAGCTCCTTTCCTTCCTATTTGATGATACTCTTAGAAAAGGATTAAATTTCTATTTTTGTTTCCTGCCAAAAAAGCAGGTTTAATTTTTATCAGTATTATAATACTGAAGTAGTCAAACTGCTTTCTTCAGTTTTTATATTCAAGCATTTCAAGTTAATGTTTTAAAATTGTCCTTTGAAGAAATATACAGACATATGCATGCGTGTTAAATACTTAGGGCTCCATGTTATATTTCAGGCAATAGAAAGCACAAGAAATACAAAGCCATCAGCCATCTTGCTGACACTGCTACTGAGGGCTGGTGCTATCAGAACCAGTAAGCGTCTGACAACATTCCAGACACATCTAGATAGAATAAAATGGAAATGCTTAACTAAGAAGAAATGAATTGTCATTCACCTACTTTCTCATATAACCCTGTCCCATGAATCTTTTTGTACAGATGAAGAGGATCCCCTAGCATTAATGGCTGTCTCAAACTAATTTGAAAAAATATTTTGAACTTAACCACATAATTCAGTCTGTTGGTAATTTTTGAAACTGTTTGAGTCAGGACCAAGGAGAGCTCCCAGATTTTGTTCTCTCAGCTAAGCCCTGCACTAACTACCTGTAATTATTCCTTAACAGCGGTGAGAGCTCACATGAAGCCCTATTTTAAGGGCTTTGCATAGATTATTTTATTATTTAAACCTCACAGCGTTATTGTGAGGTAGCCATCATGAATTTTTTGTAGATGAGTACTTAGGCTCAGAGAGTTATCAGGGGCTGATTTTATAGCTTCTGCTTTAGAGCTCGCTCATCCCTGAGAAACATCACTGTATAACTTGCAATTTGTATTGTTTTTGATAAATAACATGATATTTATGTTAAATATGTTAATATGTCATGTTTACATTATGTTAATATAACAAATAGTTATGTTAAATAACAAGGTGTTAACTTTCCAATGCTATTTCCTATCAATTTGGGATAGAATATTTTTTTCATTTTTCACTTATGTGGCTAATACATATTGTATGTAAGATGTTTTGGTGAGTTTTTCAGAAAGAAAATTTTGTTTTGGCTATGACCCTTTAATATTTGCAATGTTCAGCTCCATTAAAAGTCATTCCCCTGTTTGAGACCTTCGGTCCCTCCCCATTGCACATAAAGTAGGTTCAAACCCTGGCAGAATCTGGCCTAACCTACCATCCCAACTGAATCTACCACTCCTCATTTCTATTAATACAATACTAGGCTTTTTGCCCTTCAATTGTAAAAGCCTGAAATATTTTTGTCTCATTGTCTTTGTTTAGGTGGTTCCTCTCAGCTGGGAACGACTGCTTTGCCATCTTCAGCTGTAGAAAATCATCCTCAAGCTCAAACTTTGCCTACTTCCAAAAACTTTTTCTACTTCTATCATCAGAATTTATCTTTCCCTCTGTTACTCTCCAATAATGATATAATGATAGAAATTTTACTGCCATCCCAAGACCTATGTTCTAGGCTTATTGCTTAAATGCATTATTGCTACAAAATATACAGATAACCTTCTATTGAACATCTGTGTCCATAGTATTTTTGCTTCAATTAAATCATAAATCATGCATTGTCTATGGTTTATTTCTGTCATTTCTTTGTTAGATTATAAATTCCTTGATGTCTTCCATCTAATTCATCTTTTTATTCCTCCATGAAACCTAGCATAATCCCTCACATTGAATTAAATGGAAGCAGATATTTAAAGCCAACATAAAATGTTTTGAAATAGTTCTTAGGTTTTAATTAAAATCTCATTAAGTCTTAAGGTAACCACATATTAATGGTTACAAAAATCAGAGAAATTATTTCTCTCTCATATTTCAACTTTCTGGCTCTTATGTGGATCTTTTATTTACATATTCTTTGTATAATACTCATTTAACTTTAAAACACACTGAAAATCCTCTATATCCCAACACACTCCTGTTCTTCTCTGAGAAACACTTAACACACTCCATTGATTTGAATCAGGACTAGATGTTTTACTCCCAGAGTTATAATAAGCTATGAGACTCATTTACCTTTTTTTAAGTGGAATTTTTTGAAGTCGATACGTGTTTTTTGTTTGATATGTGTATCCTCTCTTCTTTTTAATGTATTCATTTTTACATGTTTTTCTTATTTTTATTTACAAAAGAACACATAAATGAATTCTAATTAACAATGTCCTTGATTATTCTCCCTCAAACATTCTTTTCATTGCCACTCACTTCAATTTCATATGGTCATTCAGTCCATTTTTTCTGCTTATAAATGTATCTCTATGTACTTATAAAGGTAAAATTTTGATTTTTGTGTTAAATTTTGTATAAGTTAAAATACATTGTGTATACATTTTGGAGTGTGCTTTGTTTTTCTGACTTAAAAGACACATGAGCAAACATATATTCTCTTCAAATTTTTACCTATTGCATAGTTTTCCAGCCTAATGCTGTATCATATGTCATTTAAGAATTCATTGCCTATAGATGAACGTTTATATGTATTTTGAATTATAAAAATGGGTCAATATTCTTGTACATGACTTTTTGTGCACATGTGCAAGTATTTCTCTAGAATATATATCTAAACACAGAATGTGGGGATAAATAGATATATTTTCAATTTTAATAGATATTACCAAATTAGCCCCTGAAAGGCCTGCATATATTTTTATTCCCACTGAGAATAAATAAGATGATGCATTTTCTGTGCATCTTCTTCATTGCTGGATATTATCAATGTTTTTAGGTTTTGATATCCTATCCACTATTTAATTTCAGGATATTCATTACGCTTTCCTGAGTACTAGTGAGGGTGAAGATAATTTTGTATGTTTGTCATCATTTTATTCATTTTTTAATGAATTTACTGTTTACATAATTTTGTATATTTATATAATGTTTTAATTGTAGGAGGTATTTCTATATTTTGGAAATTTATTTTTTATTATTTACCTTAAAGTATTTCTCAGATGCTTGTCTTAATTATATGTGCATTGCTGTTGGTATGTTGGATAACTGGGTTTATTGATGCATTTTTGGCATATTGATTCTTTGTTTTGCCTTCAAAAGCCTCCCTTTCCCAAGAATGTAAGTTTATGCTAATATATTTTGTTCTAATAATAGTGTACTTTTATCATCTTATATGTAGCTCTTTAATGTATATCAAAATTTGTGTGGATATGGATTCAGTATGCAACTTCACTTTTTTCAAATGCCTCTTTATCTTTTAAAAATTAAGCCAAGTGGATAAATTAGACCTATTAAAACTATAAAAATGAAGTCATTAAGCACAATCACAACATGCTTTTGCAAGCAAACTGCAACTCTTGGGCCAATAAAATATAGCTGTCCCCTGTTTATAGCTTGCTATTTTTACAATAGTTACTCAGATAGTTTGAACTCGAAATCTTTCTTCTCCAGGGTAGATTTTTTTTCCTTAAGTACATCTTTTGGGAGGTCATCTAAAGAAATGTGGACAAATATCAAGTCCAAAAGGAGACCGGGTCGTCGTCAGGCTGATGCATCTGGTATACTTGGAAACAGGAGTCAATTCTAGGAATCTCACCTTCTGCAAAACAGAAGTTTCAGGTGCTCCTCAGGTTGAAGAAAAATCATGGTATGTGCTGGTAGGGGCAGGAGCAGCATAGATGATAAGCTTTTATACCTAGAACAAAGAGCGTGGGATATAAGGTGTCAGAGAAGTCCAAGAAGTAAGCAGGACAGAGATATGCTTGACTCCAGGCAAATATACACAACACTTAAGTAAAGATTTCATCACAGCCCTTCTCTACCTGTAATTATTCCTTAGGCACTGTTTCTAACCACCAGTTCATGTTGAAAGTACAAATTTTCTATGTATAGAGGAAATATAAACAGTGGCTTCGGACATAATTCAAGGAGTTATTTCTACACCATATAGTTTCTATAAGAAGATGAAAAAGAAAATCTAGACTGGAAGCTTCTATATCTTTTTGTACTGGGAAGCAAAATGTATAAGCAAGGGAGGAGAAAAGTAATTAATATAATGTTTATTATATGCTAATTGTTTTCTTCTTTTGAAAAAAATTTGACAATAACTTTTTCATGTAGGTGCTATTATCCTTATTTTAGAGATGAGAAACAGGTTCAGAATGGTTACAGAGTGATAGAGTCAGGATTCCAGCTTCAAGCCTGGTTGGGATTACTCTGCCCTACCAACTGTGGAAGGGAAGTGGACACAAAGTAACCTCTATTCTCTGCCAGCTCTATCAGGATTTCCTCCAGCTGCCTTTATCCAAACGGCAGCCATCCAAATCACCCATTTTGCTGATTTCACAAAATACACTTTTAAAATGACATTGCTCTATTCACAATTGGTTTTGTGATTATTATCAAGCAAATTTGGGTTGGAACCAACCCAAATGTCCATCAATGATAGACTAAATAAAGAAAATGTGGCATGTATACACCATGGAAAACTATGCAGCCATAAAAAAGGATGAGTTCATGTCCTTTGCAGGGATATGGATGAAGCTGGAAACCACCATTCTCAGCAAACTAACACAGGAACAGAAAACCAAATACCACATGTTCTCACTCATAAGTGGGAGTTGAACAATGAGAACACATGGACACAGGGAGGGGAACATCACACACCAGGGCCTGTTGAGGGTGACGCTTAGGGGAGGGACAGCATTGGGAGAAATACCTAGTAGATGATGGTTTGATGGGTGCAGCAAACCACCATGGCACACGTATACCTATGTAACAAACCTGCATGTTCTGCACATGTATCCCAGAATTTAAAGTATAATAATAAAAATAATAATAAAGATTAATAAAAGATATTGCTCAGTAAAGAAGTGTTCATACTCCTCAGTTCATGTTTTATATTGGATATTACACTGATTCACAAACCAGAATTCTTGTGTGGTAGCCTTCCTTAACAAAACCAACTCATCCTAAGAAGATGAGTTGGTTTTTACTTCAAATACTAGTGTCAAAATGACTTAGCAGATGGGAAAAGGGGGGCAAAATTAACCCCTTTGTACCTGAGGTTGCATTTTTTTGAATTTTTGCAATCAGACCTTGACAATGACCTTAAGCAGTAGGATATAAATAGCTCACATGCTTAGCGTTCCAATAATGGAACACTAGGCATAAATGGCTAAAATGATTTTCCCAGCACTACCAAGATTAGAATTCACCTCCCAGTTAAGAAATCAACATTCAGAAATCATTCACCTGCAGAAGCACCACATCTACTTATAGCAGTTTGCTTTCCTTAGATTTGCAATAGTAAAACAAAATCTCTCGGGTTCTTGAAAAACCCTATATAATGTATTTTATAGAAGCAAAATGTCAGTACCCATTAGGTCAAGCAGTAAAACTCCCTCTCATAGAAACTGGCTGTGTTTTTAAGCGTGATTCATCATCATAAAGCATTCAGAGTCACTTTGTTCTTTTTTTTTTTTTTTTTTTTTCAGGCAGAGAACAGGTCAGTTTTGTTTTTTATTTTCCCTAGCATCCACTCATCAAACTTTCATAGAATCACAAACCATTTAATTTATATTCAGAGGGCTTATTGTTGTAGGTATTCATATGCTACAAATAAAACCCAATGAAAGTACATTTGGAAACTGAGTTGTAAGGAATACCTGGCTTAATTTTTAAAGAAAAGGAAAGCATCATAATTCTTTCTATTCTTTTTATTCATATGTGTATTTTGTTTGGACTTCAGGTGCAAACGGTAGAATTGATCACAATTATCTATGGTTCATAACTGACATTGATTCATTCAAAGCTTTCTCTTGCTTCATTCATTTATTTACTCCCTTTACCCCCATTTCCCATTCCCATTCCCTTTCAAGGGCAAACATTCAAATATATTTTCGTTTGTAAACTTTCATTTGTGTGTGCATTATTCACTGTGTGGGTTTTATTTCACTATTTTTAAGTTAAATATTTATATTTGTTCTTATGCTATATCTTATTTCAGGCTGTTATAACACAATACCATAGACTAGGTGGTATATACACCAAAAATTTATTCTCAAAGTTCTGGAGTCTGGAAAGTCTAAAATCAAGATACAAGCATATCGGGTGTCTGGTGAGGACCTGCTTTCTGGTTTGCAGATGGCTGTCTTCTTGTATCCTCACATTGCATTGTGCAGAAAGAGAGAAAAAAGCAAGTTCTCTGGTGTCTTTTTTTTATAAGGATCTACCCTTACGATCTAATCACCTCCCAAAGACCTCACCTACAAATATCATCACCTTGGGGATTAGACTTTCAGTATATGAATTTGAGAGAACACAAATGTTCTGTCCATAGCATGGTAGTTCCCCCAACTTGGAACTTAAACCCATGTTATTAATACACTGTTACAAAGTATTTGATTATCCTTACTCTTGTATCTTTGGAAGTACCCTCCTGATTTTTTTTGTTTTTCTTGAAGCCTATCACATTAGTGTTTTTGATATTAGACTTTCAGTTAATGTTAAATCTGTGATGCCTTTCTTATTTTTTACCAAAGAAAATCTTTTTTGAACCTTTGGCTGTATATAAAATTCTAAGTTCAAAGTTTATTTTCCATTAATACTTTAAAAATATGATATCTTGTTCTTTTTGTACTCAGTGTTGCTTTAATACATTTGACAGCATTCTGATTATTATTCCTGTGTAGGCAATCTACTTTTTCTCTATAGAAGCCTTTTATAATTATTCATTTTTCTTTGATATTCTTAATATAGAATGTGTCCCTATGTGCATTTGCTTCCTTACCACCCCTGTAGCAATCTATGAGCCCATTGTCATTTAAGATCATCCATCTAGTATTATTGTGAAAAGAATAGTTTTGATATTTTTTCAAAGACTCTCTGATAACTCTACTCCTATTCTCCTACCAGTTTTCCTTTATGTTTCTATATTTTACCCCTTCTTGCTGCATTCTGAGAGAGTTCTCTAATCTGTTCTTATGACTCACAAATTTGTTTTACATTCTTTATTTTGTAATCCTTATTATCTTGTTCATTTTTAAATTTTTTTTGTCTTGGTTTTGCCTTATATTACTCATGTTTCCTAATTTTCTTAGATGTATTTTATGCTTCTTTTACATTATTTTTGTATTGAGTTTTCTTAAAAAAAAAAAAAAAAAAAAACCGTAAGAACACCTAATATGCAACCTACCCTCTTAACAGCTTAAAAAGTATACAATGCAGTATTATCATTTGTAGGCACAATATTGTACAGCAGGTCTCTAGAACCTATTCATCTTTTATAACTGAAATTTTATATTGCTTGATTAGGGCTCCCCATTTCCCTTTTTTTCCAGCTCCTGGCAACCACCATTCTATTATTTGCTTCTGTGAATTTGAATATTTTAGATATATAAGTGGAATAATGCAATATTTGTCATTCTGCGATTGATTTATTTCACTTATTTTAATGTTCTCCAGGTTCATCTACATTGCTACACATTGCAGGATTTACTTTTTTTTTTTTTTTTTTGAGGCGGAGTTTCACTCTTGTTGCCCAGGCTGGAGTGCAATGGCACCATCTCGGCTCACCGCAACCTCCGCCTCCCAGGTTCAAGCAATTCTCCTGCCTCAGCCTCCCTAGTAGCTAGGATTATAGGCATGTGCCACCAGGCCCAGCTAATTTTGTATTTTTAGTAGAGACGGGGTTTCTCCATGTTGGTCAGGCTGGTCTCGAACTCCCGACCTCAGGTGATCCACCCACCTCGGCCTCCCAAAGTGCTGGGATTACAGGCGTGAGCCACTGCGCCCGGCCTAGGATTTACTCTTTAAAAGCTGAATAATATTTCATTGTACATATATACTATATTTTGTTTATCCACTCATCTGTCAATGGATATCTGTGTTGTTTCTACCACTTAGATACTGTGAATAGTGCTGCTAGGAACATGGATATACAAATACGTCTTTGAGATCCTGCTTTCAATTATTTTGAATAGATACCCAGAAGTGGCATTGCTGGTAATAGCAAACCATCTGAAAAGGAAATTAGAAAAACAATCCTATTTACTATAACATCAAAAGAATAAAATACTTAGGTATAAATGTAACTAAGGAAATAAAAAACTTGTACACTGAAAATTTAAAAAGCATTGATTAGGGAAATTAAAAAGGACACAACATATGAAAACATATCTCATGTTCATGGATTGGAAGACTTAATATTGTTAAAATGTCCATACCACACAATGTGATATACAAATTCAAAGAAATCCCTATCAAAATCCCAATGGCATTTTTACACACATAAAAAATTCTAAAACATATATGGAACCACTAAATACTCCAAATAGTCAAAATAATCTGGAAAAAGAACAAACCTGGAAGCATTACACTTCAAAATTTCAAAATATATTAAAAAGTTACAATAATTTAAAACATATGACACTCGTATACATAAATAGAACGGTAGAATAGAATAAAGAGCCTAGAAATAAATACAAAAATATACAGTCAACTGATCTTCAACAAGGGTGTCAACAATCCATAATGTGCAAAGAATAGGCTCTTCAACAAATGAGGTTGAGAAAACTGGATGTCCATATGCAAAGGAGTGAAACTGTGCTCTTACACAATACGGAAAAATTGACCCAAAACAGATTAAAGATTTCAGTGTAAGACCTGGAACTGTAAAACTTGAAGAAAACAGTAGAAAAGCTTTATGGCATCGACCCTATTTTGGAAGGCAGCTATGCTCACTACTATACCACCAACACAATCGACCCTATTTTGATTTCATGGATATAACAAAAAACAACAGGTAACGAAAGCAAAAATAGACAAGTGGAACTATATCAAACGGAAAAAGCTTCACAAAGGAAACAATGAATAGAATGAAAAGACAACCTACAGAATTAGGGAAAACATTTGCAAACCATATATCTGATAAGGGGTTAATTTCCAAAATGTATAAGGAATTAGTACAACTCAATAGCTCAGAAACGAATAACCCAATTAGAAAGTAAGCTAAGGACTTGAATAGACACTTATTCAAAGAAGATACAAATGGCCAACAGGTATATGAAAAGATGCTAAGTATCACTAACCATCAGGGAAATGCAAATCAAAACTACAATGAGATATTAGCTCACACTTGTTAGGATGTTTATCATTTTAAAAAAAGACAACAAGTGTTGGCAAGGATGTGAAGAAATTGGAACCCTTGAACACTGTTAAGTAGAGATGCAAAATGATGCAGCTAGTATGGAAAACAGTCTGGAAGTTCCTTAAAAAAACTGAAGATGCTTCTTTTACATTTTTGGTCTACCTGTTTTAATAATTCTGCCTCACATGCTATAAATCTTTTGTTGTCTTGTTTTATTTTATTTTATTTTATTTTATTTTTTTTTTTTTGAGACGGAGTCTAGCTCTGTCGCCCGGGCTGGAGTGCAGTGGTCGGATCTCAGCTCACTGCAAGCTCCGCCTCCCGGGTTTACGCCATTCTCCTGCCTCAGCCTCCTGAGTAGCTGGGACTACAGGCGCCTGCCACCTCGCCCGGCTAGTTTTTTGTATTTTTTTAGTAGAGACGGGGTTTCACCGTGTTAGCCAGGATGGTCTCGATCTCCTGACCTCGTGATCCGCCCGTCTCGGCCTCCCAAAGTGCTGGGATTACAGGCTTGAGCCACCGCGCCCGGCGTCTTGTTTTATTTTTGAGATGTTTGTTCTGGTCAGTTTTGTAGCTATTTTGGTCTGTGAGTTACTTTTCCTGATAGTGTTTTGAGGAAGGGCCAGGGACTTACTACAATTTCTACTTAAATTTGAGGAGAGGGGGTGAGTCCAGGGACCAGAACCCAATATACCACAAAATATTTGTTGATAACTGCACTTTGTTGCCTGGTCACCAGCAAATGCCACTAATGGAGGGTGACTTTAAGCTGTAATGAAGTAGCAGCATTAGGAGGAGTATTTTTACCTAGACTGCCACTTTGTAGATACGAGTTTTTGGAGTAGAGGGCTGGATAGCTAAAGATGGTTTGGTCATGCCACACTGCTCTTTCCTGGTCTTCACTCCTGGAGGGCTATATTACCCACCCCCCGTCTTTATCCCTGTAATCAGTATATGTTAAAAAATAATCGAAATAAAAAGCAAAATAAGGACATGTCTTGTGAAACCCCAAACTGGGTGTAAAAACCTGTAAACCTTACTTGGATCTTAATTTAAACAATAATTTGTTTTAAAAACTGTAATTTATGAGGCAAGTTGAAATTTGAACACACATTCTACATACTAAAATCTTAAGGAATTATTAATTTTAGGTATAAGAATGACATTATAGTTATATTAAATAAAAACTCCACAATGTTTAAAGATACTTATTTAAGATACTCACCAATCTTTGTTATTTAAAGATTAAATAATATGAGTTTTCAAAAATAATATTGGAGGAGACAGAAGTTGCAGCATAGTCAAAATGGCATTGGTCATGAGTGGAAAATTGCTAAAAGCTAGAAAAGGGTACATGAAGGTTTATTTTACTTCTCTGTCTAGTTTTGTTTACATGTGAGTTTTTCATAAAAAAAAGTTCAAAAACTAGATGTAGAAAATTTACCCTGATATTTTCTTTTATCCACATAGTTTATTACTGATGTTAAGAATGAAAAAATATTGATAAGTAAATAGTCACAAGAATAAATCATTAACATTATTTCAAGATATACCCTTTCTAATTCTAAAATTTTTTTATTGCTTCAGTAAGGATTTATAGAAATCCATCTCTGTTTCTAACATTGAGGCTAATATTACACATTTATACTCATTCAAACAACAAACATCAATGAGTAGCTTACTATACTTATGTCATAGTGAAATATAAAATGGGAACACAAGTATTCTTGAGGATGTGTTATTTATTTCCTTTTATTTTTATTATCTGAGTTTTGGAAATGTCAAATATATTTTCTGTTATACAAAGAAGTGTTAAAAACACTCTTTGTATTAGAAAGCTAGATAGTAGGCCGAGCACGGTGGCTCATGCATGTAATCCCAGCACTTTGAGAGGCCGAGACGGGTGGATCACCTGAGGTCTGGAGTTCGAGACAAGCCTGGACAACATTGTGAAACCCCATCTCTACTAAAAATACAAAAAATTAGCTGGGCATGGTGGCGGGCGCCTGTAATCCCAGCTACTCGTGAGGCTGAGGCAGGAGAATCGCTTGAACTTGGGAGGCGGAGCTTGCAGTGAGCCGAGATCTCACCATTGCACTCCAGCTTGAGCAGCAAGAGTGAGACTCCGTCTCAGAAAAAAAAGAAAAAAAAAAAAATTCCAGATGATAAATAAAGGCAG
This sequence comes from Papio anubis, assembly GCF_008728515.1. NCBI lineage: Eukaryota > Metazoa > Chordata > Mammalia > Primates > Cercopithecidae > Papio > Papio anubis. The sequence goes on from NC_044981.1 coordinate 93,498,997, forward strand.
CTTTGTGGGTCATATTGTCTCTGTTGCTGCTATTAGGATCTGTTGTTGTAGGGTGAACTCAGCCATAGGTAATGTATAAACAAGTAGGTTTGGCTATGTGCCAATAAAACTTTATTTAGAACAACAGCCTGTGTCCCAGATTTGGCCTGCAGGCTATCATTTGCTTAGAACTGATTTAGAGGCATCTTTACGTGTTAAAATACGTTGCTGAGATAGAGAAATTTGGATCAAGAAGTACTTGACTAAATAGCTGAGATTCAGTTCCCTAGGAAAATAAGGAGATACACAATATTATGCAATATTATATACATTTGAAATGTTATATCTATCATATGTTAAAGTAAGTCCATGCATCTATCCCCAAATGAATAAGTAAACTAATGCTAAACTAATACTAAACTAAGAACTTGCACAATAACAGTTATTTTGCTCTGCCCCAAAATTCCCCCATAAAGATAGCACTGGACAATTTTTAACAGAATTTTCATGTGGTTTCTGAGTTTTTAATGATTAATTTTTCTACTTACATATTACTGTCTAGGAAAACAAAAATATACTTTATTTATCTAAAAGTGTACTATATTTCCAGGATTGCTTACCTTGGACACAGCAGGGTCTAGTCCATTATGTGTACAGCATTTCTTTATACTTGCAAAATTGTAACTATAGAAAGACAATATGATATTATTTTATTATTGTTGATATTAATAGAATTGTTCATAATGCAGTTGTTATTAATGATGCAATGTTATAAAAAGAATCCTTAATTATTAATGGCATTGATATGACATTATTAATTTTGATACTAAAAAGGACATTTCATTATTCCAGATGCAATTACATTGTTAGACATAAGTTATTGCTAATAGATTATACTTTCTGCAGTCTTGTTTTGGCACATGGTAATTAGCTGTAGGTTTATATAGCTGAATAAAAAACTGACATTGGGGTTTTATTTCAGGGTAGTAGAGGTTCAGAACAGTAACTCAGCAGAATAGGGCCTGGTCAGAAAAATTGTGGGCCAAACTTTTTTCAGCCCATGTCTGTCTGCTCAGGATGATGTCTCAGTCCTATACTTGAAGGGAGAGCAAAACTGACAGTACTAGTATGTAAAGATTTGGCTGGTGAAGGGGTTTCTGTCAGGTCATATTTTCTACACAGTAAATCAACACAGAAGTCTCTCTTCTGTTCGGCATTGGTTATTAAGACGTGATATTATCTTGTGATTTATATCATGTTGTCACAATGCATTTCATTTTGCTTTGTTTCAATAATACAATGAATTCTTTCATAATTTCTTTCAATTTGCCTCAGGAGTTGTTATATACTTCAGGCTTTTATTTCTTTATATTCTGCTCAGCTTTATTAATACAAGTGAAGAAAGTATATCCCTCCATAATTGCTTATAGCCTGTACAATGCAATACAGCATATTACCTCATTTTAGATAATTCTTTTGTAGTGGCATGATATTCTAACACTTAAAAGCTCGGTGTAGAAGCAAATAGCTTTGCAAATTACTTTATAATCTTGGTCAACTTCAACTGGTTATTCCCACAAAACACTTTAGTCTTTGTCCTTTAACAACTACCCTGCACTTTAAGAATCCTCAGGCACGACTTGAAGGGCAGTTGAGCAGAAACATTAATAGGAGTGCTGAAATATTCTCAGGCCAATCCTAGAGCAGGGTTTCGAAAGGCCTCTCATACTCTCTTCATGCCTCCATCCCCTCTTGACCTCAGCACATAGAAACGCACTTGCTGGGAGCTGTTACACCTATCGTGCTCTCATGCCTGGGGTTAAAGAAATAAGGTGCTGGTCTGATACTGACACAAGACAGGTTGAATTCGTGTTTATGTGCTTAGAAAACTACTTATTTTAAGCAGTTGGCAACTTCTTGCCTTTTTTATATCTGTCAGTAATCAGAAACTTATCATGAGAGGAAATTGCAGTGGGCAAGAAACTGCAGTAGAGTCCTGTGTAACTGAACTTTAAAGACTTTGCATATTTTTATTCTCAAAATAAAAATATTACTATACAAGTTGAGGATTTATTCTCAAGAGAAAAATATTACTATTGAATTTAATGATTTTTAAACTTTCCTAAAAATTAGGATAAAAGAATAAAGAGGTCGGGCATGGTGGCTCATGCTTATAATTCTGGCACTTTGGGAGACCAAGGCTGGCAGATCACCTGAGGTCAGGAGTTCGAGACCAGCCTGGCCAACATGGTGAAATCCCATCTCTGTTAAAATACAGAAAACTTAGCTGAGCGTGGTGGTGGGCACCTGTAATCCTAGCTACTCAGGAGGCTGGGGCAAGAGAATTGCTTGAACCCGGGAGGCAGAGGTTGCAGTGAGCCAAGATCATACCATTACACTCGAGCCTTGGTAACAAGAGCAAAAACTGTCAAAAAAAAAAAAAAAAAAAAAGGAAGAAGAAGAAAAAAAGAAGCATTACCTTCCTCATAAAATAATTATAACATCTGTAATACACTTCCAAATAGTAAAACATAAAGAGCCTAAAAAATGTTTAAGCCATACTCTAGGGGCAAATAGTTGTCTAATCAGGAAATCTCCCACCAACGGTGGTCACTTAGCATTCAATAGGAAAAACTGCTATCCAAAGGTAGCTATTAAAAGTTCTTTAGTTATCTTTATCTTTCATCAAAACCAGATGCTTTGCTCATTTTTGTAGTGCCTAAAGTAGAAATGGGCTTTAACCACTGATATTGGTGGGTTGTTAATTAGAATAAAGGATATCATAAATGGCATTGCTGAAATCAGTGTATTCAATATAGATGCATTTGCTGGAGTATTGTAGACAATTCTCTATCCTCACATCATGAAATAAAAAAGTTCATGGATCCTGGGCTTTGTCCTTAGGAATAGAATTGTGGACTTCTCAAGTTTTCCAGATGATGTTCGGTCATGTGACTCAGAGAGTTAGCTAAATTTGGCTACTACAATAGTATTGCATTTACCTTAGGTAAATTTTTTCTGCAAGGGTTTTTCAGAGTTTCAGAGAGAACAAAACATCAAAGTTGTAGAACTATTTTATGAATTCTTATTAATGAATATTCTAGTAGCAAGTTGTGGGGAACAGTTAACCTCTACCTATCATGAACTTCCTGTGGCTTTCAAGATATACTTAAAAGAACCTAATAAGTTTGTATACCCAAATTATCTTAGGTCAGTTCATAATAAGAGTCAAAGTGGAAAAATAAAATTAAAAATAATCTAGAATTCATTGTATTTAGGATAAACAGTTTCTTAAATCTTCATCTTTTCCACTTATTTTTTGGGTGAAATAGGTCTATTCCAGAACCATGATTTAGATTTAGATTTAGAATAACTCCACAGATCCCTTCCTTTAGCTGATATGATGGAGCTTTTCTCAGCTACAGTCAATTTTGTTTCACTTTCCATCTTTTTGGTATGCTCTTGGCCACAGCTATGCTAATGGATCCAACTGGTTGAAAGTCAGGATTCTTGTAATTTGTGTCCTCTAAGGGCAAAGGAGAAAGTCTGCTTTATTATAACAAAAAGGCAAAGTTACCTAATAAGCAGCATTGTGCTTGGGAAGTTGTAATTATGATTATGGAATTATTCAATTTAGGTGCCTACATCTGTGTTTCCTATATCAAATAATCAAAATATGTGTTCTTATTTTTACATTACTATTGCATTGTATTTCCCAAGTGATTTACATTTATAAATTAGCTTCTGCATGTGAGAGTCTGATGTGAAATGAGGGTAGTCATGGTCTTCCCTCACTTCCATGGGGAGGTTATTCCGAAGGTTTAAAAATGATGTTCTGTTATATTATCAGTTATTTTCTGATTGATTATTCACCTAGATTTCCACTTGCAAATTTCATTCACTACTAAACTAGATAAAATGGTTTGAGGATTACATAACACCAGTGCAACTATAAACAAGTAATTACAAAAATAGAATCATTTATTTTATTGTGAATCAATCTCTCAACTTGGTAAGCAGTTTGTATAGTTCCAATGATCAGCATCATTTTTACTGGAAGAGGAAAGGGTAACTTGCCCAGAGCCACTTTGGGTCTAAGCCAGAATTGAAAATTGTAGCACTTTCTATATAAAAGGAGGAAAAAGTATAAAAGCTCAATAGAAAATGGACAAAAGATATGAATTGATCATTGACAGAAAAATGGTCCTTTAACATATGAAAAGATGCTCATCCTCAAATTAAAGTTACACTGAGCTATCATTTCTCACTTATCAGATAGACAAAAATAAAAATTTTACAATATACTCTCCTGGGGAAGCCATGGAGAAGTAAGCACTCATACATTGTTGGTGGGAGATTAAATAGTATAACACCTATGGGAAATTTGGCAATTGCACATATATATATGTGCATATATGCATATGTGTGCATGTATGTGTAAGCAATATGCATATATATGTACATATTTATATCTATATAGTGGTAAGGAATGATCTACAGGATAAATTGTTAAGAGGAAATGTATGCTGCATTTTGTGTAGAAAGTAGAAGACATATAATATATATATATACACACACATATTTGCTTATATTCTCAAGAATAAGCAAGAGATGGATGAACTACAAACTAATCAAAATAATTACCTATAAAAGAAGATAAGGAAGAGGATAAGTGGGATGAAGATAGAAGCAAGACATCTGTCAATGCACCTCGTTACATAGTTTTGAGTTTGAAACTATATAAATGTATAGTACACTTTTAAAATAGCAACGTAAAAGGAATTCCTAAAAACTGAAAACAAACTAAAATAAACGAATCTAATTCTGTATCAGGTTGCTATTTTAACTACACAAAGAAGGGGATTACTGTAACTGACTTTAAAATAGTATTTTGTTTGCACATCCCTTGTAAAACCTAATTAATAGGAAACTAAGAAAGGAAGAGCAAAGATATGTTAAACTACATTTCTTTGATTATTGTTAATTATAATCATGGCTTTGTTATTTTGACACTATTAAAATATAGATCAAATGAACAATTACATTAATATTAGGAATCAAGATTTTTGAGTAATAGAAAAGACATAAAATTTTAAAATAAAAGAAGTTAGCCAAAAAACCTGTGATCTTTAACTTAAATCCAAATATTAGTACACACTCCTAGTTTGTTTCCATGTTTTGAAAATATATATATATATATATATATATATATATATATATATATTTGTGGTTCTGCCTGACAAAAGGTATAGGAACAAGGACAGAGCACCTATAGTGCTGCTCTTTTTAGTGACGAGGTTAAGGTTTCCAAAATATATTTACCATGGGAAAGGAACCATGGCTCCATGGAAAATGGCTATTTCCAGGTCTTTTTTTTTTTTTTAAGATGAAGTCTCCCTATGTGACCCAGGCTGGAGTGCAGCGGCGCCATCTCGGCTCACTGCAAGCTCCACCTCCCAGGTTCACGCAATTCTCCTGCCTCAGCCTCCCGAGTAGCTGGGACCACAGGCGCCCGACACCACGCCCCGCTAATATTTTGAATTTTTAGTAGAGACAGGGTTTCACCGTGTTTGCCAGGATGGTCTTGACCTCCTGACCTCGTGATCTGCCCATCTCGGCCTCCCAAAGTGCTGGGATTACAGGCGTGAGCCATCATGCCTGGCCTATTTCCAGCTCTTGAGCGATGTACAAACTGAGCTTGGAACGAC